>NC_052154.1:176340739-176647934 GCF_902713615.1 Scyliorhinus canicula | reverse complement strand
TTATGGTGAATATGTGCCCAATTTAGCAACATAATTGAATTCTTTATGTACTTTGCTATGTGTCAAACAGGCATGGAACTGGTCAGAAGAATGTGCCAATGCAAACAATGAAGTGAAAGATGCTTTACTGAAGGCAGAGCTGTTGGTTCATCATAATACCAAAATGAAGTTGCAACCAGCATGCAATGCCTCACCCTATTGGGTTGGTGCAGTCCTCTCACACATTATACCTTCAGGAGCGGAACGACTGACAGCATTTGCTTCACACACTAAAAGTAAATTCTGAAGAGGACATAAGGAGGCTACAAAGGGACAGAGATGGGTTAAGTAAGTAGACAAAAATGTAGCAAATGGAGAATAATGTGGGTAAATGTGAAATAATCCATTTTGGCAAGAAGAATAAAAATGAAGCTTATGATCTAAATTGTGCGAGATTGCAGAGCTCTGAAGTGCAAAGGGATCTGGATGTCCTTGTGCATGAATCACAAAAGGCTAATTTACAGGCACTGTAAGTAATTAGGAAAGTTAATAGAATGTTATTATTTATTCTGAGGGGAATTGATTATAAAAGTAGGGAGGTTATGCTTCAGTTGTATAGGTCAGTAGTGTGACCACGTCTGGAATAAAGTGCACAGTATCGATCTCCTTATTTAATGCAAGGTGTAAATGTGTTAGAAGTAGTCCAGAGAAGGTTCATTAGACTAATACCAGGAATGGGCGTGTTGTCTTATGAGGAAAGGATGGAGAGTTTAGGTTTGCATCCCTAGAGTTTGGAAGACTAAGAGACGACATAACCAAATCATTTATGATCCAACTCCCTGGGGGAATTTGAAACTCGCTTCCTGAAAGGATGCTGGAGTTCGGAGACCCTCATAACATTTAAGAAGTATTTAGATGTGCACTTGCAATCCCAAGGCATAGATAGCTATGGGCCAAGCACTGGGAAATGGGATTAGAATATTTAGGTGGTTGGTTTGACTGGCGCAGAGTGGATGGGCCGAAGGACATTTTCTGTGCTCTATGACTCCATCACTCCATCCTGAGGGGAGGGGTATTGACAGGGTGGATGTGAAGTGGTTGTGTCCTTTTGTTAGAGAATACAGAACGAGGGGTCACTGTTTAAAAGCATCTTTTTCTGAGGGCCATTATTTTCTCTTACTCAAAAGGCTCTGGAGGCAGAATGATTTGGATATGGGGACCAAAGGTAATATTTTCAGGACCGGGATTCTCCCCTACCCGGCCGGGGGGGGGGGGGGCTGTCCCGGCGTGATGGAGTGGCATGAACCACTCAGGAGATTTCCGCACCTTTAGGGGCCAAGCCCTAACATTGAGGGGCTAGGCCCACGCAGGAGTGGTTGGCGCTCCGCCAACTGGGGCCGAAGGGACTTCGCCGGCTGGCGGAGGTTGGCCCATGCGCCGGAGCGTCAGCGGCTGCTGATGTCATCCCCGCGCATGCGCAGGGGAGGGGGCCATTTCCGCCTCCACCATGGTGAAGACTATGGCGAATGCGGAAGTGTCCCCACAGCACAGGCCCGCAATCGCGGTGGGCCCCGATCACGGGCCAGGCCACTGTGGAGGCACCCCCCAGGGCCAGATCAGCCCACCCCCCCAGGACCCTGGAGCCCACCCGCGCTGCCTGCTCCCGCCGTTAAGGTAGGTGGTTTGATCCACGCCGGCGGGAGAGGCTTGACAGCGGTGGGACTTCGGCCCATTGCGGGCCGGAGAATCGCCGCGAGGGGCCCGCCAACCGACGTGGAGCGATTCTCGCCCCCACCGAATCTCCGGTGCCGGAGAATGCGGGACACGGCGGAGGCGGGATTGACGCAGGCCCCTGGCGATTCTCCGACCTGGCGGGGGGTCGGAGAATCCCGCCCCAGGTTTGTAAATGACACTGAGATCTAGGTGGAAATGTGTGCCGTGAGGAAGATGCAAAGTGACTTCTAGGGGATTTGGACAGACTTGGTGAGTGAGCAAGAACGTGGCAGATGGACAATAATGTGGAAAAATGTGAGATTATCCACTTTGTTAGGAGGAACAGATGGTCAGAGATTAACAAGTGTAGTGAACAAAGGGACCTGAGTGGACTCATCAATAAGCCACTGAAAGCTAACATGCAGGCACTGCAAGCAATTCGGAAGACTAACGGTGTTTTGGCTTTTATCACAAGAGGACTTGAATACAGGAGTAACAAAGTATTGCTTTGATTGTATAGAGCTTTTGAGTACTGAGTGCAGTTTTGGTCCCCTTACCTTCGAAATGATATTATTCCCGAAAGGGATTGCAACAAAGGTTAATTGGCATTGTTCTAAGGATGGCAGGACAGTCCTATGGAGAGAGAGATTGGGGAAACTGGGCCTGTATTCTCTAGTGTTTTGAAGAATGAGAGGTGAGCTCATTGATACCTCCAAAATCCTTAAATGAATAGGCAGGGTAGATGCAGGTCAGATGTCTCCTTGGTTGGGGAGTCTAGTACAAGAGAGCACTATTTCAAAATAATGGGGAAGTCACTTCGGACTGAGCAAAGTTAATAATTTATTTTTGCACTCAAAAGGGTTTTAAATCTTTGGAATTTTCTCGCCCAGAGGCTTTGGTAGCTTAGTCAGCGATCATGTTTAATGCAGAGGTTGATAGATTGCTAAATACTAATGACATGGAGGGACAGGGGAATAGTGTGGGGAAAAAGGCACTGAAGCGGATGGGCCAGAGTCATATTGAATGGTGGAGCAGGCTCGATGGGCAGTGTAGAATCCAATGGAAGAGACATAGGAACGTACAGTAGGATAGGAATAATCAAAGGTTTATTACGATATACAATCACAAGAGCTACAACACCTGTCCCGAAGGGCCACTCTCCCTGACCTGCACCGAGGTCAGGGTTTTGATACTGAGAGGGTCTCGCTTGTTGAGGGAAATCCCGCCCGCAATTACTGGGTGTGGTGATATCATGGTTGTGTTGTAATTGACCGACTGGCCACTAGGAATCTCATTAGTAAATAAGTGAATGTTAGAGTCTGGTGACCCCAGACTGACTGGAGAACTGGAAGAGAAGATGCTTGTGCATGTCAATACTGTAATTCATCAATTGTTTTATACATAGTTGACCCACAGTTAATGTTAATAAATCATTTGAACCTTTAGCTACAAGTGTTCTTGTAATATGAATCAAGCCATCTGACAAAAACATTACACCGGGGAGTTCATACTCTGAGGTGAAGGAGGAGAACCATATAGAGCACTGTCCTTGGCCCCCAAGGGGGTCACGACAGGCATAATGGCCTTCTCATATCCCACATGCTCCTTTATAGCCCTTATGCCAGCTTAGTGTCAATTCATGCCATCTCATGCCCCCACCAACCACTTTTGTTTTGATCCTTCAATTTTGCCATATTCTTGACAGCGTTAAAACATCTTTGACAGTTTTGATGGTTTCCGTTAGCTTACACGTTTTTGTGCACAATCATGTTTACTTTTCACAATCTAAAATGGTGCCTTACCTCTCTAAACGAGGGCCTTGCCTATCCCAAAACACGCTTTACTTCTCCCAATTGTGTCCTAGGGTCATATCCAAAGGGGTACCTTACTTCTCCAAAGGGATACCCTGGAAATGCAAATAAATTCAGACCTCCTCCTATCCTCCTATCTGATCTAATCTGCATTCATTGGGTTTCACACCCAAGGCCGAGAATTCGGCCATGAGCTAAAAACTGACCAACAGAAAATATTCTGCAACAGGGAAGCACTGCCAAATGCAATCAAGTTTACAGCCACTTCAACGCCGTTGTTTCATTCAGAATACTGCAGTTGGCATCTGTACATCAATCGATCAACAATGAATTGATCCATCAAGTGAGCTATTGATGCATTATTCACTTGGCTAAACACATTTATCACTTTAGAGCCATAGAGTTTTACAGCACAGAAACACATCATGTTTGTGCTGCCCATCAAGCACCTATCTATTCTAATCCCATTTTCCAACACTTGGCCCATAGCCTTGTATGCTACAACATTTCAAGTGCTCATCTAAATGCTTCTTAAATGTTATGAGGATTCCTGCCTCCACCACCTTTTTGGATTAGTGAGTTCCAGATTACCACCACTCTTTGCTAAACTCTTACATTAAACGCATGCCCTCGGTTATTGACCTCTGAACCAAGGGGTTAAGGTAGATAAGTCCCCAGGGCTTGATGGGATCTACCCCAGAATACTGAGGGAGGCAAGGGAGGAAATTGTTGGGGCAGTAATTTTGTATCCTCATTGGCTACAGGTGAAGTTCCAAAGGATGAATGTTGTTCCATTGTTTAAGAAGGGCAGCAGGGACAACCTAATAATAATACTCGTTTATTGTCACAAGTAGGCTTCAATGAAGTTTCTGTGAAAAGCCCCTAGTCGCTACATTCTGGCACCTGTTTTGGGAGGCCGGTGCGGGAATTGAACCCATGCTGCTGCCTTATTCTGCATTACAAACCAGCCCAGTGTGCTAAACCAGCCCCTAGAAAATCTAGAAAATTACAGGCCAGTGAGCCTTACATCAGTGGTAGAGAAATTATTGGAAAAGATTCCTAGTGATAGAATGTACTCACAGTTGGATTCAAATGGACTTATTAGTGATGGACAGCGTGGTTTTTTGAAGGGGAGGTTGTGTCTCACTAATTTGATCAAGGTTTTTGAGGAAGTGACAAAGATGAATGAACATGAGGGAAAGGCAGTAGATGTTGTGTACATGGACTTCCGTAAAGCCTTTGACAATGTACCTCATGGTAAACTGGTACAAAAGGTGAAGTCTCATGGGATGAGAGGAGGGCTGGTAAGTTGGATACAGAACTGGCCTCGGCACAGAATAGAGAAGGCAGCAGCAGAAGGCAGCTATCCTGAATGGAAGGCTGTGACTAGCGGCGTTCCACAGCGATCAGTTCTGGGGCCTTTGTTCGTGGTGTATGCAAATGATTTGAAAGAAAATGTAGCTGGTCTGATTAGTAAGTTCGCAGACGACACAAAAATTGGTGGAGTTGCGGATAGTGAAGAGGATTGTCAGAGGATACAGCAGGATATAAACTGGTTGGAGTCTTGGACGGAGAAATGGCAGATGGAGTTTAATCCGTACAATTGTGAGGTGATGCACTTTGGAAGGTCCAATGCATGTCGGAATTACACAATAAATGGTAGAACTCGTGCGAGTATTGACAGGCAGAGAGATCTGGGCGTGCATGTCCACCAATCACTGAAAGTGGCAACGCATGTGGATAAGGTGGTCAAGAAGGCATGCAGCATGCTGGTCTTCATCGGTCGGGGCATTGAATATAAAAATTGGCAAGTCATATTGCAGCTGTACAGGACCTTAGTTAGGCCCCATTTAGAATATTGTGTACAATTCTGGTTGCCACACTACCAGAGGATGTGGATGCTTTGCAGAGGGTACAGAAGCAGTTTACGAGGATGTTGCCTGGTATGGAGGGCATTAACTATGAGGAGAGGTTAGATAAACTTGGTATGTTCTCACTGGAACAACGGAGTTTGAGAGGGAGACCTGATAGAGGTCGACAAGATTATGAGTGGCATGGACAGAGTGTATAGTCAGATGCTCTTTCCGAGAGTGGGAGAGTGAAGTACAAGGGGGCATAGGTTTAAAGTGCGTGGGGAAAAGTTTAGAACAGATGTGCGAGGCAAATCTTTTACATAGAGGGTGGTAAATGTCTGGAATGAGCTGCCTGGGGAGGTGGTGGGAGCAGGGACGATAGCGGCATTTAAGGTGCATCTCGACAAATATATGAATAGGGTGGGAATGGAAGGATACAGACTCCATAAGTGCGTACAGTTTTAGTTTAGGTAGGTTCCATGGTCAGCGCAGGCTTGAAGGGCCAAAGTGCCTGTTCCTGTGCTGTATTATTATTTATTTGTTCTTTGTTTCTTCCTATGTATGTCCCTCATCATTTTGTACACTTGCTGATGCATGCAAAAGGGCTTCTTGACATTATTAGTCAGGAAGCTCGAACAGCCTTTAATCCGTCTTTAAAGTTCCTCGGGTCTAATTGCTAAAATTCTTCTCACCAACATCCCATTCCTGGTGGAAAGATACTTCCCGTAGTTTGAGCTGATATAAAGTGGGCTTTTGCAGTGGGTTCGCAAAGAGGTCTCGGACTCATGGCAAGTGTGATGGTCTGCACTGTGTTGCGGGCCATGTGGTCCCAGCAGGCCACCCCAAGCTGGATGCAGTCACAGTGTTGAGGTGGAAGCCCCGGAGATGCTTCGGTGTCTGTGGCTGTCAATGCTGGGACACGTTTGTGTTGGCCTGCGTATTGGTGAACAATAAGAGGCCAATGCAGTAACCCCGGCACCTTCCTGGCGTGCAGCTGAAGCTGATCTCTGTTCCCCATTCCCGCAGAGCCAATGTCACCATTTCTCCTCTGGTTGATGCTGGCCTCTGTTTCTAATGTCACTAGTTTAACTTTCAGCCCATCTGAGAAAATAGCTTAAGACCAGGCTGGGCTCAATCTGGTTTAGCTCACAGGGCTAATCGCTGGCTTTTAAAGCAGACCAAGCAGGCCAGCAGCACGGTTCGATTCCCGTACCAGCCTCCCCGGACAGGCGCCGGAATGTGGCGACTAGGGGCTTTTCACAGTAACTTCATTGAAGCCTACTCGTGACAATAAGCGATTTTCATTTCATTTCATTTTAGGGGCTGGTTTAGCTCACCAGGCTAAATCGCTGGCTTTTAAAGCAGACCAAGCAGGCCAGCAGCACGGTTTGATTCCCGTACCAGCCTCCCCGGACAGGCGCCGGAATGTGGCGACTAGGGGCTTTTCACAGTAACTTGATTGAAGCCTACTCGTGACAATAAGCGATTTTCATTTTCATCTCCCTAAATACCAGGAGCTTGCACCTCCTGGTAATCAGTTTCCAAGGTTCACAGACCCTCAACCCATGAGCCAATCTCACATCTGTGAACTCTTCGACGTAATGCTCATTGGGATCAATTCCTGAATTTCAGAAGTATAGAGTCCCAGGAATGTTGCAATCTGAATACTGTGTCTCACAATGCAACCTAAAGTTGGCTGCATGTCCCAGAACAGATTGACTACTTTCCTAAATCTATTATGCAGTATCTGCAGTGAATTCCCGGCCAAGTATCAATGTCTCTTGAAAATGCTGGATGATCATTGAACCTGCTCATGCCACACCGCTGGCTTTCTGTGACATCTCCCACAATGTCTACAAGCCAGCGCTGATAACCCTATGAATTTGGCTAGCCATGGCAAAATGGTTTCGGAGATATAATTACTTCTTTATAATGCTACTTCTTTATAATGAGTATTCAGGCTTTGGGTGGGATTTTCCAGTGGTGCCCAGCCCAAGACAGGAAATTCCCACCCAAACAAAGGTCAGTCAAATTGTCCGTCCCACCCAGGGCAATTCCTAAGGTGGGGAGGGGGTGGGTGGGGGGGGGCTTGAGAACATTTACCCCTTTGTGTTTTCATTTCCAGCTGAAAGTGAAGTTTATAACTCTTAAAATTCAGGAGTATCCTAACTTCTTACTGCAAAATCTTCACATTTTCCTAAAGTGCACTGTTCAGGATGGAACACAATACTCCAGTTGAGGCTAAGCCAGTATTTTATGCATATTTATCTGAACTTCCTTGTTTTTTTTACTACATTGCTTTATTTATAAATAGCAAGTTGCTGTGGGGCTTTATTAACCCCTCTCTTAATCTGCCTTGAAACATGCAATGATTTGTGCAGATATATCCCCAAGTCCCCCTGTACTTGCACCCATTTTAGAAAGTTGCCTTTTACATTGCTTTGCTTCGTTCTTCCCACCAATGAATCACTTCACACTTCTCTGCATTAAATTTCATCTGCCACTTGTTCATCAATTCCACCAACCTGTCTGTATCCTTTTGAAGTCCCACACGACCCTCCTCAAGGTTCACAATAAATCCCAAGTTTCATAACACCCACAAATCTGGCCATGTATATCAAAGTCTAAATCATTATTATATATTGTGAAGAGCCAAGGGTATGAACACTGACCCCTGTGAAGGCAATCATTAACCTTCCTCCTGCCTGGGAGCAAAAACATTCACCACTTCTGTTTCCTCTCACTCAGCCAATTTCACATTTGATGTTGCTAATGGATCTTTTGTTCCATTCATTCTAGCTTTGCTCGCAAGTCTGTTGTGTAGCATTTTATCAAGTGCCTTTTTGGAGTCCATGTATACCACATCAACAGCATTGCCCTCATCTAGCCTCCTCTCTGTTACCTCAACAAAAAGCTCTGGCAAGTAATATCAACAGGATTCGGTCTTAACATATCCATGCTGACTTTTCTTAATTAACCACATTTGTTCATAGAACATAGAACATACAGTGCAGAAGGAGGCCATCCGGCCCATCAAGTCTGCACTGACCCACTTAAGCCCCCACTTTCACCCTATTTCCATAAACCCAATAACGTGTTCTAACCTTTTTTTGGACACGAGGGGCAATTTAGCATTCCATCTAACCTGCATGTCTTGGGACTGTGGGAGGAAACCGGAGCACCCGGAGGAAACGCACGCAGACATGGGGAGAAAGTGCAGACTTTGCACGGACAGTGACCCAGCAGGAAATTGCACCTGGGACCCTGGAGCTGTGAAGCCACAGTGGTAGCCACTGTGCTACTGCGCTGCATGTGACTATTAAATTCATTCAGAATTATTGGCCCAATTTAACAAAAAAAAAACGATCATGTTTGGGTACCTGAAGTGCCGAGATCGACCCCGCTATATAATGAGACTCTGCCTTTATTTGGCCTCTGCTGAGGTCGCATTGAATCATTTCCTTGACCAACGAGCTCAGCTCCCCAGTGCAGGAAGAAGACTCGCGGATCGGGTGACATTTTAAAATGCTGCCGATCTTTTGACCCACCTCAGCATTCCCACCACAGCCTCTGGGCCCTGCCGTACCCCAACATTTCTTAGGGAGGGGGGTCACCTCGCGCCCACCCCCCCCCCCACCCCCCCCCCCCCCACCCCGCTCGCCACACTTCTTATGGGCAGGGCACCCCTGGGTCTGATCTCTGGCATGGACACCTAGTACCCAAGCCTGGAAACCTGGCAGTGCCCCTCCCAGCTTAGCAGTGTCACCCAGGAAGTGCCAGGGTGGCCAAGGTGCCAAGAGCCAAGGTGCCTGGGTGCCAGCCAGTGGCGTGCAGGGGGGGGGGGGCGACGGTGCGCTGGCCCCGGGCATCCATTGGATGGGGCAAGCAGCGTGAAGAGAACGGAGCGCGCCTGCGCACCGCGGTCGGCCGGAGCACGCCTGCGCACCGCGGTCGCCGCTGGTGAAGAGGCGGCTTTGCACTCGGCGGCTGGAGCGTGAACAAAAAGGGCGCGAATTCTCCCGAATCAACGGCAATCAATGCCACCATGGGTGAGTTTTATTTATTCTTTATCTTTATCTTTTGATCCATTTTTAAACTCTTCTCTGCACCCTCTCTATAGTTGTCAACTTACTAAACTGTCGTGCCCAGAATTTGACATTTGGGCCAGGGGCACCCATTTGGGACAGAACCAGTATTTTATAAAGATTCATCATGGCCTCTTAACTTTTGCCCTCTTACCCTTTATACTTAAAGCCCAGGGTCCTATAAATGGGAGATTCTCAGAGACAGGGGCAGCACGGTAGCATGGTGGTTAGCATAAATGCTTCACAGCTCCAGGGTCCCAGGTTCGGTTCCCGGCTGGGTCACTGTGCGGAGTCTGCACGTCCTCCCCATGTGTGCGTGGGTTTCCTCCGGGTGCTCTGGTTTCCTCCCACAGTCCAAAGATGTGCGGGTTAGGTGGATTGGCCATGCTAAATTGCCCGTAGTGTCCTAAAAAGGTAAGGTTGGGGGGGGGGGGGGGTTGTTGGGTTACGGGTATAGGGTGGATACGTGGGTTTGAGTAGGGTGATCATTGCTCGGCACAACATCGAGGGCTGAAGGGCCTGTTCTGTGCTGTACTGTTCTATGTTCTACTTGACTGCAAGCTGCTGGAGCTCGGATCTTGAACAGAGCTTTTATATCTGGATTTGGGGACCCTTTATGCACTGGCATAGTGCAAAAACAGGCCCCACGAGACCAGGGTTTTGTGAAGAAGAAGGGATCTGGAAATGTGTCGACTGTGAAAATTATATTTGTGGAAATTGGGTGAAGTAATGCCGGTGTTTGATGAGACTTGGTGCTAAAGCTTTAGAGAAATGAAGATGGAATTTGATTTGAAGAAGTTCAACGTTTTGAAGGATATTGTGGCTGAAATGAATGCGATACGTGCTGAATGGGCTGACTGAGAAATGTGTGAGGTATGTCTTTGTATCTGCTATGTGTAATTTATCGGTCATATTATTGCAATCTTCCTGTTAATTCATGTTTAATTTACGTTGATTTTGGTGTGATTGCTAATATAAAAGTGAAGTCTTGTATATTGGTCTTAGTTGGGTTGTTTGTAGTTTGTTTCCATAAGGGTCATAACAGTATTTCCATGACGTTGCTGCTCTTATCCTTCTCCATGGGGGTTGCAGAGGAGGGAGGCACAACTTTCGAGACATAACATCTCACCCATTGCTGCAAAGCAAAATGACTGAAGAAGAGAACGATATCCCTAGAATCCCAGCGCTAAGGGGAAATTGACTAACTCTTACAGCGCAATTTAACCTCAGGCAGCCGTCCTATACCTTAGAGATGACAAAGATAAAGAGGTCAGTGAATAGCTCTAGAACGGGTGCAACTATGTTTTTTATAGGTTTTTTGGTGATATTTAATGAAATATTTACGTGGGGCTTTGGGGCATACAATCAAGATTTGCCCCGGGCATCACCAGACCTCTGCACGCCACTGGTGCCAGCGGGAATGCCATGGCACCTCCCTGCCCAGAGCCCATTCATCTGGGGGCCTCCAATGACCTGGGAGACACTCCAGGGGCTGTTATGCCTGGTCCACGTTTGTGTGGCCCAGTGCTAAACACAAAATGGTGAGTTCTCCCAGGCGCGGCCATAGTTCCCGGCCTCAGGAGAATCCAGCATAGACATATTTAAATGGCTTATTTTAAGATGTTAATCTTCATCTCGCCCAATGAAGGTATGATCCAGATCACAACTTTTTGCGAGGCATTCCGAGCGTCACGAACTTTGCGAGAGGCCTTGTGCGGGATTAAATGGCCTTGTCGCATCACCAAGTCGAGTGCAACAAGGTTATTAAATTGCACCCATTATTTCTAAACGCCTCCCTATCACTGAAGTTAAACTGACTGGCCTGTAGATGCTGGGCTTCTCCTTTCATTCTTCCTGAAGAAGCTTGCAACATTTTCAGTCTCCAGTCCTCGAGCACATATATATAAAGAGGATTATGGTAAGGTAAAGTTGCCATCGTCCTGGAAGACCAATAGGCTGCTTTCCCCTTTGAGGGGGAGAGTGGACTGGTGGTGATTTAACCTGAGGTTTGTCGCGTTATTCACCCTGGGGACTGCAACCGGATGCAGTCGTACCTGAAAGTAGACTCCAAACTTTGATGTTAGTTCAATACGCTTTATTGAACTTGTCAAGCAGTGCACACAGTTCGCTGTGGGTTGACACTCTACTAATCTAAGTGTGCTTACTCTAACTAACTAGACCAGACCAGCTCTGAGCCACATGTAGAAGGTGCTAACTGATAAGGTTAAGGGGAGATCTAATAGAAACTTACAAGATAATACATGGCTTAGAAAGGGTGGACGCAAAGAAACTGTTTCCGTTAGGCGAGGAGACGAGGACCCGTGGGCACAGCCTTAGAATTAGAGGGGGTAAATTCAGAACAGAAATGCGGAGACATTTCTTCAGCCAGAGAGTGGTGGGCCTGTGGAATTCATTGCCGCAGAGTGCAGTGGAGGCCGGGACGCTAAATGGCTTCAAGGCAGAGATAGATAAATTCTTGATGTCGCGAGGAATTAAGGGCTACGGGGAGAATGCTGGTAGGTGGAGTTGAAATGCCCATCAGCCATGATTGAATGGCGGAGTGGACTCGATGGGCCGAATGGCCTTACTTCCACTCCTATGTCTTATGGTCTTATGGTCTTATATATACACCCTGACTGTCACTGCAGTTGTCACCAGTGGAAAGAGGCAGAGTGTTGATGCTTTGTGTGTTTTATAGTGCCAGTCCACCTTCTAGTGTTCTGCCTTGTGATTGGTTGTGTTCTGTCCTGTGTGTTGATTGGCTGTACTGGGTGTCTGTCACTGCCTGTCTGTATTTCATTATGTGCATGAGTGCATATCATGACAAGGATCACCACACCTCAGGCGAGGGGCAAAGTTGAGAAGGCGGGGCCTTTGTGAATAATAGAGAGGATTAAAACATTATGGTCAGAACATCTTTAACTTCCACCTATTCTTCTTTCAGTGTATTTTTGGCTCTCTTCAGACCTCATCGCGGTTGCTAGGTTAGAACCTTTATAAGGCCCTCAGCTGCACACAGCGATTGCATCAATGGAACAGATTGCCAGGCATTTCAGTGGCTGATTGATCGTCCTGTTGAGGAAACTGGCTTTAATGAATTTTGAGTCTGACAGTTGAGAGAAATTGATTTCAGAGTTGCAGTTAACGACCTATGTTTAATCAATTACCAACATTGGTAAATGGTTTATCTTCATTTTTCAAATCAATGCTTTCTCTGCAAGCTGCAAAGATCTGTCCCTCATCCCACTGATGCTCAATGGTACCGAGCATCAACTTTCCCTCCAGGAGCCAGGTGTGCCAATGTGTCCTTTACCTATTATCTAACTCGGTAACTCGGTGGTGCACCTTTCGTTTATGGATTAACATTGAAATAAGTGTGCGTACGGATGAATTGGAGGGATTATGCTCTATGGAAAACACACCCATTTGAAAATCGGAGCAAGGTAACAGAACCTTATTTTTCATTCAGCTATTCCTTCCTCGTACCAGTGCATGTTACAAAAAGGCAAACTAAATGGAGTTAACGGGTGGGATTGCCGTTCCCCCGCCGCATCTTTCACGGCAGCGCACCATTCACTGGTGGGAGGATTCTCTCTTCCCACTGCTAGTTAATGGTATTTCCCATTGACGCTGCACCACGCTGCCTGGAAACCTATGGGCAGGGGTGAACAGAGAATCACAGTGGCTGCAGAATCTCGACCAACATTTTGGTCTTGTATGACTCTTGCAGAAGAGGGGTAAAAATACGATGGATTATATCATTGCTGAGGCAGGGGAGGAGGCGGGTATTGAAGAAGATGGAACAAGATCAGGGATAGATGAAAATTCGGGAGAGATTTGACATCAGATGTCATGGACAAAAGTCAAAGGGACTGTCAAGTGTAGTGTTAAAAATTAAAGAAGTTGCTAATAATGGCATAAAGGGAAGGCAGCAGAATGTTGCTAATAGATGAACAAAGGTCAGCAAAATATGTTACGTGGTGGTGTTGGAGAGGCGGTTGGAAAAAAACAAAATGGAGGAGAGAGCGCATGGTCGAAAGTTGTTGAACTCAAATATTCAGACCAGAAGGTTGGAAAATGCCAAATCAATGTTGTTCCACCAGTTTGCGTTGGGTTTCACTGGAACATTGCTGCAGGCCAAGAGCGGACATGTGGGCACGGGAGCAAGATGGTGAGTTAAAATGGCAAGCGATAGAAAGGTCAGGGTCATTCTGAAAAGGGTCACCCAGTCTGCATTTGTAGAAGAGGTCGCATTGGGAGCAGAGAATATAGTAGAGCAAATTGAAGAAGGTGCATGTGAAACGCTGGTTTACCTCAAAGGAGTGTAGGTTTACCTCAAAGGAGTGTAGGTTTACCTCAAAGGAGTGTATTGGGCCTTCGATGATGAGCAGAGGAGGTAAAGGGACAGGTGTCACACCTTCTGCGATTGCATGAGAAAGGAGTGCAGTGTTGTGCGTGATGGAGGAGTGGACCAGGGTGCCAGGGAGCGTGTCAAGATTTGTAAAACTTTAGTGACAAAATGGATTTCAAAAGTAATAAAACAGATGCTAGCGAGTCAGTGAAACTGGCATGACAGACAAGCTATCAGGTTTTCTTTATGGTTTGAAGCTTTCTGCTCAGCCTGGAAGGTGAGGACTCCATTTACACACCAAGTCTGGGCCTCTGGGTTTTGCACCTGATGCACCCCTTCTTCCGGGACCGAGAACAAAGAACAAAGAAAATTACAGCACAGGAACAGGCCCTTCGGCCCTCCCAGCCTGCGCCGATCCAGATCCTTTATCTAAACCTGTTGCCTATTTTCCAAGGTCTACTTCTCTCTGTTCCCCACCTGTTCATATATCTGTCCAGATGCATCTTAAATGATGCTATCGTACCCGCCTCTACCACCTCCGCTGGCAAAGCGTTCCAGGCACACACCACCCTCTGCGTAAAAAACTTTCCACGTACATCTCCCTTAAACTTTCCCCCTCTTACCTTGAAATCATAACCCCTTGTAATTGACACCCCCACTCTTGGAAAAAGCGTGTTGCTGTCCACCTTGTCCATACCTCTCATAATTTTGCAGACCTCAATCAGGTCTCCCCTCAACCTCCGTCTTTCCAATGAAACAATCCTAATCTACTCAACCTTTCTTCATAGCTAGCACCCTCCATACCAGGCAACATCCTGGTGACCCTCCTCTGCACCCTCTCTAAACATCCACATCCTTCTGGTAATGTGGCGACCAGAACTGCACGCAGTATTCCAAATGTGGCCTAACCAAAGTCCTATACAACTGTAACATGACCTGCCGACTCTAGTACTCAATACCCCGTCCGATGAAGGCAAGCATGCTGTATGCCTTCTTGACCACTCTATCGACCTGCGTTGCCATCTTCAGGGTACAATGGACCTAAACTCCCAGATCTCTCTGTACATCAATTTTCCCCAGGACTCTTCCATTGACCATATAGTCTGCTCTTGAGTTAGATCTACCAAAATGCATCACCTCGCCTTTGCCTGGATTGAACTCCATCTGCCATTTCTCTGCCCAACTCTCCAATCTATCTATATTTTGCTGTATTCTCTGACAGTCCGCCTCGCTATCTGCAACTCCACCAATCTTAGTATCATCTGCAAACTTGCTCATCAGACCACTTATACCTTCGTCCACATCATTTATGTATATCACAAACAACAGTGGTCCGAGCACGGATCCCTGTGGAACACCACTAGTCACCTTTCTCCATTTTGAGACACTCCCTTCCGCCACTACTCTCTGTCTCCTGTTGCCCAGCCAGTTCTTTATCCATCTCGCTAGTACACACCCTGAACCCCATACGACTTCACTTTTTCCATCAACCTGCCATGGGAAACTTTATCAAATGCTTTACTGAAGTTCATGTATATGACATCTACAGCCCTTCCCTCATCAACTAACTTTGTCACTTAGAACATAGAACATAGAACATAGAACAGTACAGCACAGAACAGGCCCTTCGGCCCTCGATGTTGTGCCGAACAATGATCACCCCACTTAAACCCACGTAACCCATATACCCGTAACCCAACAATCCCCCCATTAACCTTACACTACGGGCAATTTAGCATGGCCAATCCACCTAACCAATCCACTTCCTCAAAGAATTCTATTAGGTTTGTAAGACATGACCTTCCCTGCACAAAACCATGCTGCGTATCACTGATAAGTCTATTTTCAAAGAATCATAGAATTTATAGTGCAGAAGGAGGCCATTCAGCGCATCGAGTCTGCACCGGCTCTTGGAAAGAGCACCCTACCCAAGGTCAAGAACTCCACCCTATCCCCATAACCCAGTAACCCCACCCAACACTAAGGGCAATTTTGGACACTAAAGGCAATTTATCATGGCCAATCCACCTAACCTGCACATCTTTGGACTGTGGGAGGAAACCGGAGCACCCGGAGGAAACCTACGCACACACGGGGAGGATGTGCAGACTCCGCACAGACAGTGACCCAAGCCGGAATCGAACCTGGGACCCTGGAGCTGTGAAGCGATTGTGCTATCCACAATGCTACCAATCTGCCCCTTTTCTTCCAAATGTGAATAGATCCTATCCCTCAGTATCTTCTCCAACAGTTTGCCTACCACTGACGTCAAGCTCACTGGTCTATAATTCCCTGGATTATCCTTGCTACCCTTCTTAAACAAAGGGACAACATTAGCAAATCTCCAGTCCTCCGGGACCTCACCCGTGCTCAAGGATGCTGCAAAGATATCTGTTAAGGCCCCAGCTATTTCGTCCCTGAGCACAGTTTAGTCTTCTGACTAAAGGAAGGAGAAGATTCACGAGGCTGATTTATGGGATGAGGGGTTTGTGTAACAAGGAACGTTTGAGCAGATTGGGCCTACACTTACTGGTGTTTAGAAGAATGTGGTTTTATCGTATCGCTGAGGGGATTTTTTTAGCTGGATGCTGAGAGTATGTTCCCTTTTATGGAGGAATTGAAAACTACAGGGCACAGTTTCAAAATAACGGGCCTCCCAATTAAAATAGAAATGAGGATGAATTTCCCCTCTGGCTCACGAAGGTTGGAGTTCTCACTCGGAGTGCAGTGGAGGCTGGGTCATTGAATAGATTCAAGACTGAGTTAGACATATTTTTAATTAACAATGTTCTGGGGAACAGTTGGGAAAATGGTGTTAAGGCCATAGTCAGATCAGCCATGATCTTATCGAATGGCAGAGCAGACCCGGAGAGCTGTATAGCCTACCCCTGCACCTATTCCTTATGACCTTGCCAGGGGCAGAAACCTGGGGCTGGATTCTCCAATAATGGGGCTATGTCCCCACGCCAGTGTAAAAACGCTGGCGTTTCACTTTCCTTAAGAAAGTCCTGAGCGATTCTCCTACCTGCAGGGGCCTGAAAGGGCCCCGAAGTGCTCCTTGCAGCTCTGGTTGCGGATATAGGGCCCCCCACTTGGGGTCGGGTGTCTGCACATGCGCACGGCGGCGGCCTGCAGGGGCCGCCCCCTGGGACAAGGACCGGCATCAAAAATGTAGGCCCCCCTGAGATCGCACGTGCCCGTGGGTCCATGACGCCCGATCGTTCCTCTGGCCATCCATGAGCCCCCCTGCCTCCCCTCAGTGATCGGTCCAACCGCCCCCCACCAGGGCGTTCGCGGACTGAGTCCGCAGCCACCATCCGAGGTTCCCGACGGCCGATAGGCGGTTAGAAAGACGCCATCAGGAACTCGGCCAGTTTTGAACGAAGAATCGTGGGGGGATGCCTCTGTCAATGGCCTCCTGCACGCGCCGCATATTACGCGCTCGAGAGGCTCCTGAGCGATTCTCCAGTTGGCGCCAGTCCCAATTTCCGGATAAAGGGCCATTCTCAGAGAATCCAGCCACTGATTTGAGAGTTTCGAACACTACCATGAAATTATTCCATCGATTTTATCTTCCTCACTCCACTTCTGTTCAAAAAGAATGTGGATAATCTGATGTAAGAGGAAAGAATGGCAGTAAGAACAGAGAAGTAACTGGTAATACCCAACAGGCCAACCGATATAAGTGAAAAGAGAAGCAAAGTAACTTTTTAGGTTCATGACTTTTTATAAGAACTGACTGAATGAATGTCTAATGAGGAGGATCTATCTTACCCCATTTTGTAGCCGGACTCGAACCTGAGCTAATTCTAATGTTGTTTGAACAGGATAGAACACAAACTGATGCTCAAACACACTACCTGTCTTTCATCAAAGGCAAAGAGTCAATATTGTTCCTCATGCCAATACATTCTGCACTTTTTCAAAAGATAACTCACAAAGACCAACAGTAAAAAGACCTGGCTCCTGAGAACTGTGGAGAATGCATGATGTTAAAGGACTATTTTTTAAAAATCTCTTTGAGCGTCTGACTCTCCTAAATCAGAATTCTCAATTGTAGCATCAGCAGGCATTGCTGTAACAAAAGCACCCTGGGGCGGGATTTGCCGACTCCCCGCTGGGTCGGAGAATCGCCGGGGGGGGCGGCGTGAATCCCGCCCCCGCCAGCTGCCGAATTCTCCGGAAACGGAGATTCAGCGGGGGCGCTGTACCCCCGGCGATTCTCCGACCCGTTATGGGCCGAAGTCCCTCCCGCTCTTTGCCAGGCCCGCAAGGATGTATTAGACTAGGTCCCCTGTCATAATATACATCCATGTATATGATGGAGTGCAGACAGGCAGTGATTGACACAAAGGATGACCAGTGAGCACACAGAGCACAGCAGCCAATCACCAGACAGGACACAACCACTATAAAGCCAGAGGGCACCAGTTTTCCCGCTCTCTTGGGATCCAGCCTCTGAGACAGTCAGAGCTCGTGAGCAGCAGCCAGTGCGAACACCATGTGGTAGTCAGTTAGTCTGGTCAGACTAGCCTCAGGTCTTCAGTCAAGTCAGCATAGTGTCAACCCACAGGTAAGCATGTAATATAGTTAAATGTTAAATAAAATCGTGTTGCATCTCATCAAGTGTTGGAAGCTTGTCTCTCTCTACACTGCATCAAACGCAGTCGACATAGACCCAGCCTACCCAACACATCATCCCTTACCGGCGGTACCTGGCAGCACGGGCAGGCTCCGGGGTCCTGGGGGGGGGGGGGTGGGCGCGGGGTGATCTGGCCCCAGGGGGTGCCCCCACAGTGGCCTGGCCCATTATTGGGGCCCACCGATCCGCAGGCGGGCCTGTGCTGTGCGGGCACTCTTTTCCTACGCGCCGGCCGTGTCAGCCTCCGCGATGGCTGACGTGTAGGTGAACCCCCCCCTGCCCCCCTGCGTATGTGCGGGGATGATATCAGCAGCCACTGACGTTCACGCGCATGCGCAGACCCGCGCCGGCCGGCGGAGTCCCTTCGGCCCCGGCTGGCGCGGTGCCAAAGGCCTTCCACGCCGGCCGGTGCGACGCAAACCACTCTGGCGCTGGCCTAGCCCCTGAAGGTGCGGAGGATTCCTCACCTTTGGGGCGGGCTGACGCCGGAGTCATTCACGCCACCCCGTCCCGCCGGGACCCCCCCCCGCCCCGCCGGGTATGGGAGAATCCCGCCCCTGGTCTCTCCTGAACAAAAGGCACATAATGGTGATTGAATAAATTTATTATAGAAACATGGAAAATAGGTGCAGGAGTAGGCCATTCGGCCCTTCGAGCTTGCTCCACCATTCAATATGATCATGCTGATTACGCAAATTCAGTTTCCCACTCTCACTTTCTCTCCATACTCCTTGATCCCTTTAGTCACAAGGGCCACGTTCAGCTTCGTCTTGAATATGTCCAATGAACTGGCCCCAACAACTTTCTGCGGGTCGAGTATTCCACAAGTTCACAACTCTCTGAGAGAAGAGGTACTTCCTCATCCCAGTCCTGAATGGCTTATCCCTTATTCTTAGGCTGTGACCCCTAATTCTGGACATCCCCAACATGGGGAACATTCTATTTGCATCTCGCCTGTCCAGTCCTATCCGGATTTTATATGTTTCTATTAGATCCCCCCTCATTCTTCTAAACTCCACTGCGTACAAGCCAGTCTGTCTTCACCTGTCAGTCCTCCCAACGCTCCCAGTCTTTTCTTCTTTCTCCTTACTGTCAAGTCATTACTGCTCAAAAGACAAGGTAACCTTCAAAGTCTTCAGTGCCCTGCTCTCTCTGCTGACAAGGGGCACTCAGCAACAACTCTGAGATGCCCTAGGTTGATTTTATTCCTGTTTGTTGTCTCTCTAGTGCGGTATGGCCTGCGAGTGGGGAAAACAGCAACATGCAGAATTTGTGCTCTGACGTGCGATGATGCTGCATTCCTCATGGCTTTTTTCATCATATATTTATTAAATTCACTGCTGTGATGGAAACAGTAAGCTGAGAAATAACTAAGCAATCATGAAATATGTCATGCACATCTCAGAGTGCCGCAAAGTTTATGTCTTCCATCTCCTGTGCCATGCTGACTAACACATTGCGCTTAATGTACACAGATGATAAAGAAAATTTTGAATTTCTGTCTCAAACACGTTTTATTGGCAGGCAATTCAGTTCCCATTGAGAACATTAATGAAGATACATTTATGGAGGCTAGAATTCATTAAAAAAATATATAGATCTGGAAAGATTCTGAGAGGGAACATATTTTTGTTTGCACAGGATGTTGCAATCTGGAATGTGCCGTTTGAAAGGATGATAGAAGCAGCTTCAACAGTAACTTCTGAAAGGGAATTGAATAAATACTTGAAAGAAAAAAAAATGTACAGGGCTGTGAGAAAGGAACAGCGGAGAGGGACTAATTGAATAATGCCCCAATGGGATGAATAGCCTCCTTTGCTGCGATGTCATTCTATGATTCATTCTGAACATGCAAATCAATTAGTCATCGAGTGAGTAAAGCAATAACATGCCATCATCACAAACATCCCTGCTTTCAGCAAAGTTTTAGAAAGGGAAAGTTTGGGGGGGAAAAAACATTGCTGTTACAACTCTTGTTGTGTTATCCTTGGGTTCTTTATATAATCAAAAAGCTAAGAGATATTTGTTCCAAGCAGGAACACTTTAATTACATGATTCATGCATGTCTCAGGCACTGCAGCCAAATGCCATAGCGACGAGTGTTACAAAGAATAGGTTGAGGTACATCTGATTTGTTTATCATAACACTGTGATCAGAAGCCTGATTCATTGCTCGTTCCCCACTCAGTACCCTAATTGCTGATTTATGCATCATGTTCCGGATGATGCTCACTGTGTTTACATCGCCTATTCATTGCTCATTTGTAAAAATTTGAAAAATCTGATAGTGTGACCTACAAAACAGAGGACTAAGCATTAACAATGAAGGATGCGTCTCCATGTCACATTATGTGCTCCAAATGCATCATCCATTTTATTCCATTGGCTGCTCCATGGGCATCCAGGCCTCATGACTAAATTGCTGTTGATCTCAATAAAATGACTCAGGTTTTTATGATACTGGGCTGCCCAAGAGTCTGACTCATCACGTAGTAAACTTGCTTATTAGCAGCCAAGAGGACCCTTTATTTAGACTCATCCACAACCTACAGGTTTTAGTTGTATTTTGTTTTGCTCGTCAACCTCTGGTAGTTTTGTGGACTGTAGTTTCCTTACTGCAGAGGTCTCAATCCAGTGTTGAGATGATGATTTTACTTGCTGGACGAAAAAGTTTCACTGCATTGAGGGGTGATCTGGTAGAACTGTCTAGTTTGTATTCCACTGCTGTGTCAGAGGGGTCGTAAACACTCTTTTTGCACAAGGAGGAATACCAGCGTCTCATTCCACATGGACGAAGGCAAGGCAGCACTAGCTATTGAACACACATTGGGGGCTTCTTTACAGTGGAAGGTTCCAGAGGCTGGACTTACGTTTCCTCATGTAAGTGCATCAATATTCTTTTATACCTCGGGGCCTGTCACAAAGCACACTTATCTACGAGGGTGTCCCAACTTGGGCACGCTGGATCGTGTGTGTGTGTGGGTGGGTGGGTGGGCGGAGGCGGGGGGGGGGGGGGGGTATAATTTTGTTTTGTCTTGGTGTGAGGAGACAAGTGAAATCCCAGTAAGGATAAATAGCCCAGTCGTCGGGCAACAATTATTACAAACGATTTATTGAAGAGAAGACAGATACACACAAACGGGACAACACTACTCTCATGCAGTTTAAGATGTATGAATTACTAAACACAAAGAGTTGCTGTAGAATGTACCCCTTGCAACGCAATATATCCCCAGCACGTAAACTCTGTACGATGTCCTCTGTTCCCAAAACAACGTCCAAATTGAATAACCAGCTCCGGTTACCACACAATGCAGGGATGATACTCAAATTTGAGAATAGTCTTTTTCTTGGTCCAACGAAGCTATTTTCAAACTGCTGATATGAAGGTTTTCTACACTGCCGTGGCTCTAAGACACAGAAGCCGACAGAGAGGAAATAGATGAGAATGTGACCAGGATTGGAAAACTTTAGCTCTTGTCCATTCCATATTTATAAAGTCCCATTAGGTTTTTCATGGAAAGGAATGTGCTCATGACAACCTCGGATAATATTTAGAGAATATGTCTGTCAAGGTAAACAATTGACATAAAGAACGCAAAATGTGAGGTGGGGGGAGGTGAAATGTGCAATATTAGTGAGTATGTGAAATGTAGTGAAGTGTCATTGCAGGAAAATTAATGTGGTTTTCAATTCAAACACCAAGTTTTGCCCAGCGCCGATCCGGGTGCTCCGGATGAATGGCGAGAGAGGTCAGAATTGAGATTCGCGAGGGGCGCAAACCATTTCGCAATTCACCCGGTGTGGTCCCAATGGCGTTTTCTGGATCTCACCCAAAAATAGCACACTGGGCTAAATCGCTGGCTCTGAAAGCAGACCAAGGCAGACCAGCAGCACGGTTCGATTCCCATAACAGCCTCCCCGAACAGGCGCCGGAATGTGGTGACTATGGGCTTTTCACAGTAACTTAATTGAAGCCTGCTCGTGACAATCAGCTATCTTCATTCATTCATTCATTTCAAAATGGCAAGATGGTCTTTCGGCGTAATTTGCATTCATTTCAATCTCATTAGTAATATTGAAGTTGTTTGCAGCGGCGTCCCGGAAGTCACGCGGGCGTTGTTTAGTACTCCTTTACAAAAACCGGAAGCTGACGAAATGGTTACTGAGGGGAAGTGAAGAGGTGAGTGGCCATTTCCATTTAAAGCATGCAACTCAAGGGCACCTGAGCTACTGCCCCAATGCTTGGGGGTGGGAGCGGGGATGGGATGGGTGACCCTTCAGGAGGTTGAGGTTTGGGAGGCTGGAGGGGTCCAGGTTTGGGGTCACCCCAGGGCTGGGGGATGAGAGTCTTTGCATCAATGAGGCCTTCAAGCCATCTTTAAATATTGTGGTGAGCTACACCAGGAGCAACCACAGCCGTAGTCTGTCAGTCCCACCAAGCTCTCCCAGAGCCCTGCTGCAGCTTTGCTTACTAGAATCGATTTCACCCCCTTTAACTGTGAGCAGCCTCTAGATTCATAGTTGAAGGATATTTCAAATGAGGGATTAGTTTTGTTAGTTGTGAGAGCAACTAACACAGAGGGTAGTGGGTGACTGGAACTCGCTGCCGGAGGAAGTGGTGGAAGAAGGGACGATAGTGACATTTAAGGGGCATCTTGGCAAATACATGAATAGGATGGGAATAGAGGAATACGGACCCAGGAAGTGTAGAAGATTGTAGTTTAGTCGGGCAGCATGGATGGCACGGGCTTGGAGGGCAGAAGGGCCTGTTCCTGTGCTGTACTTTTCTTTGTACTTTTCTTTGTTTTTGCACTTCATGCTCCAGAACTCTCAAGTGTCTCCTCGAAAGATGAATAGTGGAGGACAGGTGGCAACAAGGGTCCAACATGCCAGATGGACCAGGGGAGCCTTCATTGTCTCCAAATTCCCCTAGGACAAGGCTTTGTCCATCAGATCAACATCTCTCTCCCACTCCCCAATCACACCGCTCCCCCCTCATACTCTGTTCCCTATCCAAGGGTCTTTGTAACATCACTCCAGGGTGATGGGCTTGTGTCGGTATTGTCAGCCAGTCACTATACAAGGCAGGAGAGTGATGACCATTTGCTGTGAGAAAATCTCCGGTGCTCCTCAAGATCTGATTAAGTCTGACTCCTGACGTTTTGCTGACAGCGCATGCATGTCCATCCTCATGACGGAGTCTGCCTTTGGTCTTGGATCCAAAAATAAAATGCTGAAAATCTCAGCAGGTCTGGCAGCATCTGTCGGGAGAGAAAAGAGCCAACATTTTGAGTCCAGATGACCCTTTATCAAAGCTTTGACAGAGGGTCATCTGGACTCGAAACGTTAACTCTTTTCTCTCCTTACAGATGCTGCCAGACCTGCTGAGATTTTCCAGCATTTTGTTTCTGGTTTCAGATTCCAGCATCTGCAGTCATTTGCTTTGTTTTGGACCACTGTGCCAGAGGGGTGGGGGAAGAAGCAGGGGAACGAGGGGACAGAAGGTGAGAGTGTGGGCAAGTCGTTGTGAAGATTAAGGTGGCAGAGGCTGCACATATACCAGGTGTCAAATGTTTTAACGGTGAACGTTTTAACGTGATAGATTTCCATTCCCACAAGTTACGGATAGTGACCTCGCCAGTGCCCACTCAGTTCTTCTCACTCTTCTTAATCTTCCACGGTCTATTGAAATGAAATGAAATGAAACGTTGAGATGTATTCATACGTCTAGGTGTGTCCGTAAGATGCATATTAGAGATGGAGGCAGCACCCTGTTTTCAGTGCCCTGTGGCCTTTGTCTCAATTTGCACGGGGGCTCATTTTGGGAACTAAGTACAGGTGAAACAAGCCACGATCTTGTCATTCCAGCCGACACGAAAGTCCCTGCCATCGTCGCCAAAAATGACACTTTGAAATGTTTTGGGTGAATCGCACCCGGGAATGGAGGAGCAACATATTGTGAGTGGTGAGGCCGGCCTCTCTCCCTGATGGCAGACATATTTCCTCATTTTGAGCAGCCATACATGAAGAGAAGGATAAGGATTGGCTTTGAGCATGGAAGGATAGACGAGGGAGAAATGACTGGTGAAAGCAGTTGTCAAGCAGTGTGTCGGATGAGATAGGATTGAGGGAAAAAAGAAATGGTGTGAAGAAAGCTGTTACAGACTCCTCTCCAGCCTTGACACTCACCAAAGCCATCACTCCCTTCACCTGTGACAGCAGCAACCTTGGGGACTGGAGGATCTGCAGGCCAGTTCAGTCTCCCCTGCTGAGTGGAGAATAATAGAGTATTATTCTTCCCTTGACAACTCTGGTGATGTTATTGAACATTTTTCAGCCATGCAGCAAGGAATTTATCCTCTTTGCAACAAAGGTGTTACATAGAACATAGAACAGTACAGCACAGAACAGGCCCTTCGGCCCTCGATGTTGTGCCGAGCCATGATCACCCTACTCAAACCCACGTATCCACCCTATACCAGTAACCCAACAACGCTCCCCCTTAACCTTACTTTTTTTTTAGGACACTACGGGCAATTTAGCATGGCCAACCCACCTAACCCGCACATATTTGGACTGTGGGAGGAAACCGGAGCACCCGGAGGAAACCCACGCACACACGGGGAGGACGTGCAGACTCCGCACAGACAGTGACCCAGCCGGGAATCGAACCTGGGACCCTGGAGCTGTGAAGCATTTATGCTAACCACCATGCTACCGTGCTGCCCTTACCTGAAGTCTCTCTGCCCACTGTAGGAATCACTCTCCTCCTTCCTACCAACTGCATCAACATAGCTTCAGAGAACCCGAGTTCCCTCTATGGACCTCTTACGGTTATTTTAGTATCCACAGAATCCCTCCAGTGCAGAAGGAGGCAATTTGGCCCATTAAGTCTGCACCCACCCTCCGAATGTGCGCCCTACCTAGGCCTATTCCCTCCCCCATCCCCAATCCATGCAACCCCACTTAACCGGCACGAAGGACGCTGAGAGGCAATTTATCATGGCCAATCCACCTTACTTGCAATCTTTGGACTCTGGGAGGAAACCGGAGCACCCGGAGGAAACCCATGCAGACACGAGGAGAACGTGCAGACCCCAGGCAGACAGTCTCCTGAGGCTGTGTTTGAACGCAGGTCCCTGGCGCTGTGAGGCAGCAGTGCTAACCACTGTACCACAGTACTTTGATGTGCCCTGTCTGTGACCAGAGTGCACTTCTCAATGAAGTGACTGCATTTATGTGGTATCAGTAGTTTATGACCCCATTCCCGACCTGTACTCTCACCGTCCGATCCTCGGAAGACATGTAAGCAAACAATAGTCAGGGTAATCTCGGCTCTATGATCAGAAGCAAGGATGATGTTCCTTCTTTCTAAGTCTCTCGAATAAGGTTATCACAATCTCAGGATAAGGGGTCGGCCATTTAGTCTTGTGCGGAGCACATGCTGGCATTTTGGATGATCTGAAGTTTACAGATAGCGGGAGACCAATTAGTAGTACACTCGAAATTATTTATATAAACATGAAACATTAACTCTGTTTTTCTCTCCAAAGTCATTGCCTGACCTGCCGAGTTTTTCCAGCATTTTCTGTTTTTATTTAAGATTTCCAGCATCCACAGTATTTTGTTTTTGTATTGGAATAATTGAGTCTGGAGTTAATAAAAGTATGATGAGTGACTCTGGCATGCCATACTATCCAGGAGGAGGCCATTCGGCCCATCGAGTCTGCACCGACCCTCTGAAAGAGCACCCTACCCAGGGCCACACCCGCACCCTGTCCCGGTAACCCTACCTAGCCTTTTGGGCGCTAAGGGACTATTTAGAATGGCCAATCCACCCAACCTGCACATCTTTGGACTGTGGGAGGAAACCGGAGCACCCGGAGGGAACCCATGCAGACACGGGAAGAACGTGCAAACTCCTCACAGGCAGTCACCCAAGGCCAGATTCGAACCTGGGTCCCTGGCGCTGAGAGGCAGCAGTGTTAACCACCGTGCCATGGTACCACCTTGTGCAGAGTGCGCCCTGTTGTCTAAATGCCCAATTTCAGGAATGATCAGATTCCTTGGACATTGGCACTGATGTGTTTTTCCCCTGGTGTTTTTTGAATGCGAAAGCCGTACCGTTAGTGAACATGACAAATGCATACCAAGTCATAATTTCAAACATCAGATTTGTGATGCTGTGGTTCGGACTAATGAACAACAGGGAGCAGGCCTCCCAGAGAATGCAATCATAAGTTTGAGTGCCCATCTATTAAAAATCAATAGATTGAAAATTGATGCTTCCCAGATGTGTTCCTGAGAGGGCCATCTCCAGCTGGGAATGTTGGATCGCAAAATCAGCCCTGGTCTGTTCGGCTCTGATCCATCAGAGTATTGAAGGTTGCTGCTCTAATAATCTTAACCCATCATTTCTCTCGTGTATTTTCGGTGTAGAATTTGACGTGTTTTTGATGCTAATGTGACATTCTTCTATTCAATATAAACGTAGCAATCACACAACTGGGTAAACAACAGTGCAGGTTCTTCATTCGAAGGAAAGACGATGAACAAATAGGCTCGTTACCACTACGCTCTGGAGCTGCCTAACTGGAGGTTATCCTAAAGATCATCTGAGGAGCTCCTCCCTGGGAGCCCCAGGTAAGGATCACATAGCAATTGCCTGGGAAGTTAAAATTTCCATTGACCTGCAATGTGACTGATCCGAGTGCACAATATGACTCGCAAACTTCAGGTAGTTCTGACTGTCTTACAGGAATAGTTGAACATAGAACATACAGTACAGAAGGAGGCCATTTGACCCATCGAGTTTGCACCGACCCACTTAAGACCTCACTTCCATCCTATCCCCGTAACCCAATAACCCCTCCTTTTTTATGGACACGAAGGGCAATTTAGCATGGCCAATCCACCTAACCTGCATGTCTTTGGACTGTGGGAGGAAACCGGAGCACCCGGAGGAAACCCATGCAGACACAGGGAGAACGTGCAGACTCCGCACAGACAATGACCCAGCGGGGAATCGAACCTGGGACCCTGGCGCTGTGAAGCCACAGTGCTAGCCACTTGTGCTGCCGTGCTTCCCAGCAAAAGTTATAATAAATAAAACCATCTTTTACTTGTGGGTAACTATACCCCCACTCATTCCCCCACAAACAGGACTCCCATGCTTCCTGACTAGCCCCAACTATCACAGGGCCTCTTAACGCCCCACAGAACTACCCCAGCCTGACTACCTGACTTGCTACTAACCACCCAACTGACTCCACTGCCCACCTCCCCAAAACACTGGACCTACCCTGTGTTGAATGGCCACGCCTGACTGGCCATTCAACACCCTCCACGAAGCATATGATGCCCCTGTGGTGATGTGCCTGTGAACAATATTGCATCCACCCAGCAGTGCAACCTCCGACCAGCAGGTGGCGTCAGACATCAGTCATGTAACATCCAGCTACTGGCATGAGGTTGTAAGGCGCACACCAGGACTGTTGCACATAAGGGTAGTTACAGGAGAGTCTAGGAGACTCAGTCAGTAACTTGGTCTGTGTAGCATTCTGATTGTTACCTTACCACATGTATATCAATAAAGTATCATTCTATTTAAGTCACCAGCAGTTCTGTAGAATCATTGCATAGACAAGATCACAGAACATAACACCCCCCACAGACCACATGATCCCCACCCCCTACTGACCATCCCCCACTGTCCACTGGATGCTCCCTAGTGAGCAATTGACCACCTGATCCCCACCCAAGGACTATCCACCACTGGCCATCTGACACCATATGAAAGGGGGCAAGGCCTCCTTGCAGCCAATGTGGCTGCCCTGGACACATGACCTCAGGAATTTGCTGCATAGAATCATAGAATTTACAGTGCAGAAGGAGGCCATTCAGCCCATCGTGTCTGCATCAGCCCTTACAAAGAGCACCCGGCAGAAGCCCACGGGTGCGATTCTCCGCTGCCCACGACGGGTCAGAGAATAGCGGGAGGGCCTTCCCGACATTTTTCCCGACCTCCCGCTATTCTCCCCCACCCCCCCACCACGGCCGCCCCACCACACGAATCGATGCTTGCCGTTTTTTACGGCGAACAGCGATTCTCCCCTGGCCGATGGGCCGAGTTCCCAGGCCTTTACGGCCGTTTTCACGAACGCAAACACACCTGCTCTCACCGTTCGTGAAAACGGCCGCAAAGTGCCGTTCCGGACAACCATGGCACCGATTGGCACGGTCGCACCACGGCCGTGCCAAGGGTGGCATGGGCCTGCGATCGGTGGGCACCGATCGCGGGCAGTGGGTCCAATACCCGCGCACTCTTTGTTCCTCCGCCGCCCTGCAGGATCAGTCCGCGGGGCGGCTGAGGGGCATGACGGCCCGCGCATGCGCGGGTTTGACGCATATGCGTGACGACGTCATCCGCGCATGCGCGGGTTGGAGCCATCCAATCCGTGCATGCGCGGCTGATGACATCGTGTGCGTCAGCTGCCATGACGCTTGGCGCACGGGCTTAGCGACGGTCGCTAAGCCCGCGATGCTGTGCTTCGCGGGGCCGCGCTGCTAGCCCCGCCCGGGGGGGGGAGAATCGGTTCCCGGGAGGGGGTGCGGAGGCTGCCGTGAAACACGGCCAGTTTCACGGCAGCCTTTACGACTCCCCGCATTTGCGGAGAATCGTGCCCCATGTATCTACCCTATCCCCGAAACCCAGTAACCCCCCACTTAAAAAATTTTTGGAAACTAAGGGCAATTTAGCATGGCCAATCCACATAACCTGCACATCTTTGGACTGCTGGAGGAAACTAGAGCACCTGGAGGAAACCCACGCAGACACGGGGAGAACGTGCAAACTCTGCGCAGTGACCCAGCCGGGAATCAAACCTGGGACCCTGGAGCTGTGAAGCAACTGTGCTTACCACATGACATTGTTCCCACCTGACCTGAATCAGAAGATCACGCAAGAAATGAGCGGCTTCATTTCCAGGTCAATAACTAGGAGCAAAGTGGCAATCCGACTCTGATTGCCACCTCCACAGAAGTTACAAACCGCAGAGTTAACCATGAGGTTTTGTATAGTACAACTGACTCCTACTCTAGCTGCTTGAAGACTGACGACAAGTCATGGGACTAAAATGTCACATCCTAATGAGGTGTTAGTGAGTGATAGTCGTTTAAGATAAACCTCCTTAAAGATACATGCACATCGTATCTCAACATCCCCCTTTTTCCTAAGCGAAAGGTTTGATTTAAAAAAAATTTACTATTCACATACAGACAAAAGAAAGTCACATTATGTCTAAATATACCATTATACACAGTAATAAATTCTCAGATCCTGAAAGATGTTGGCGGTTTGCTTGTCCGTCCTGGCTTAGATCTAGTTGTCTTCACTAGAGGCTGCTGTGTATTTGAAACATGCTGGTTCGGGGTGCAGAGGCGCTTTGTTAGTCTTGTGTCTTAAACCATGTCCCATTCACCATAGGACTGTGTAGTGATTCTGATTATGGTATAGTTCTGAGTTAAAAACTGTTTTATTGCATCATTTGATCTTTGTGTTTGATATAATCTTGGTTCTGGGCAAATGTTGATGACTTTTGCTGGATTCCAGTTGCCATCTATTGGGTGTTGCGATTTATGGCCGATGGTCAGGTTGGGTAACTCATTGCCTGTATGCTCGTCATGGACATCTTTTATCTTCTTATGTTCACACTCCTGGGAGTATCAATCAGTGCTGACTGGGGATTGGTGCTTGCACTTTTCTGATGGTTATTAGTTTCTCATTAGAAGCATGAACGTTCATAATGGGTTTACATATTCAGTTCACACTGCGGCACTCGACCTGTTAATTAATGATCTACATTGCAGATTTAGAATATCTTCTTCTCGTGTCAACGTGGGGTTTCCCATTGTGGTTACTGTGGTCTGTGGTCAATGTGAGTGGCAGCAATGGCAGGTCCCTGCATGCCAGTAGGCCTGTGATCGCTGGACCCATGATGTCCACAGCATAAAATATCTGGGGTGACCAGAGTGAAATGAAATTAAATGAAAATCGCTTATTGTCACGAGTAGGCTTCAATGAAGTTACTGTGAAAAGCCCCTAGTCGCCACATTCCGGTGCCTGTCCGGGAGGCTGGTATGGTGAGTTAGTAGTAGTGAGACTGTGTAATGGATCCCAGGCATGTAATCTCTGAGCTATTGGAAGCAGTGAGTTTGGCGGCAGTTGGTTGGACCATCACTGGGTACGTACATTTCAGTGTACAAACTGGAATGATGTTTGCACCCATACTGGTTATACTGACCCTTCGTATGTGGGCATATAATCCGGATGGTGGTAAAGGGGTCTGTTGGCACCAGTGTGCCAGTGCATCCTTTGATGTTCACCGTGCTGAATGTCGGCTCACTTTGTGTATTGATGGTCTGGTCATCCTCATTAATAGACCACCTAGCTTGCCTGGACATTTTGTGGATCTTGTCTTGACTCTTTTTATTGGAATGGTGTATCTGTGTTGCTTTCAGACGTGGCTTTGTGTTATTGAATCACTTACTCTGGCCTTTACCTTCTGTTTTAGTGTTTCCAGTGTCTTCTGCTTCCACATGCCATACAAACATTGGTGGAAGCAGGGAAATTTCAGGGTGAATGTATGAGGCCACATGGCCCACACTGCTTATGTGGCTTGCCTGTATGATGCCAATGGTGGATGAATTACACATAGCCTTGCGACCATACAGGCCTGACATGTTTGGTCTGTGTAGGCCGTCATGGTCGATCGCAATGTTAATCTCACTGACTTGTTTACCTGGTCCAGAGATATCGATGTCTAAAAAACCTAGCTCTACTTGTTGGAAAAGAAGATCAGAGAGGAGTTCTTGAATTCCAATTGAATGCTAGGAACTTTGTGGTCACCACTTAGCTTTTTGCAGGATTTTACACACTATCTGAAAATGTTGACAGCTTTGCGAAAGTTGTTTAGCTCTGAGTTGAAGTATCTTGAGTGGCCACTGCCTTACCTGGTCATAGGATACTGCAATGATGGTGCTGTTGAGTTATTTTGTAATGTTCATGGTTAGCTGAAGTTCCACTCAGAAAACAATGAATTTTCGATGTGAACATGAGCTACAGACATGAAAAGTAAAATGAAATATTGATCAAAGTTTATTTTTTACAGGCTTCCTTTGGCTGTTAGGAATTGTTACTCAATGGATTAATTTCCCCAATCCATGGGGGTTTATTTTAACTTTCCCAGACTCCTGTGGGGACAATAAGCAACAGTAATGGAGTCCTGTCTGTGATTCGGATTGAAGTTAGATTTTCCAGAGTCAGTTATTTAATTTCTGTTCCTGCTTAAATTTCACAGCAGGAAGACTTATATCGATCAAGCCCTCCCAAATAGAAACAACCTTACGGGGGCCTACTGGTTGCTTGATGATGCATTGGTGTCTGAGTTAGGATTCCTACAGAGCTGCAGAATCACGTGTGCACAGTGAAGTTAGACAGTTGCTTCGCTCTCACACCAGTATTTTCTTCTACATGTGAAAGACTGACTTTTATTTATTTCCTCAATCAAATTTTCAAAAACCCCACTGTCACCATTTGTTTTTTTTTGTTGTTATTTGTTATTTACAGCACAGAAGGAAGAGATTCGGCCTATCGTGTCTCCACCGGCTCCCAAAAGAGGTACCCAGCTAGTCCCATTCCCCAGCCCTCTCTCTGCAGCCCTCCAAATTCACCATTTTCAAATATATATCCAGCTCTCTTTTGAAACCACCCATGGCATCCACCTCCACCACTCTGCCAGGCAGCATATTCCAAACCCCAACAGCTCTCTGAGTAAAGAAGTTTCTCCTCATCTCACTCCTAGATCTTTCGTTGACCATCTTGAAATTGTGACCCCCTCCGAGTCACTGACATACCAACTCATGGAAACTGAACATCCTTCATTACCCTGTCAAAATTGTTCAGAACGTTGAACACCTCAATAAGGTCAACTCTTAATTTTCTCTGCTCCAAGGGGAACAAGCCTAATTTCTCCAATCTTTCCTTGTATCTAAAATTCCACATTCCTGGTATCATTCTAGTCAGTCTCCTCTGCAGTCTCTCCAGGGCTTTAACACCCTCCCTTAAATAACATGCCCAGAGCTGAACACAATACTCCAAATGTGGTCTGACCAATGATTTGTCAGGGTGTAGCATAACTTCCTTGCTTTTATACTCTATGCCTTTATTTATAAACCCTGGCATGCTATAAGAATTCTTAACTGTTTCAACTTGTCAGGCCACCTTCAGAGAATTATCACTTGGACCCTGAGGTCCATCTGCTCCTGTACTCCATACAAAGTTGTACCATTGAGCCAAAATTGTCTCCCCATGTTTCGTCTACCAAAATACATTGCCTCATATTTTGCTGCATTGAAGTTCATCTGCCAGGTGTCTGCCCATTTGGCGAACTTCTCAATGGTCCTCTGAAGTCGCTCAGCGTCATCCTCACAATTCGCTATTCTCCCTAGCTCAGTATCATCTGCAAATTTAGAGATTTTGCACTCAACACCCACGTCTAAATCATTTATATAAACCAGAAAAAGCAAGGGTCCCAAAACTGAGCCCTGGGGAACACCACTTTCAACTTGTCTCCAGTCTGAGAAATGCCCATCTATGCCTACTCTCTGTTTCCTATCTCTTAGCCAACTTCTAATCCACACTGCCAAGGACCCATCAATGCCAAACATTTTTCATTTGCTAACCAACCTGCCATGTGGCACTTTATCAAAAGCTTTCTGAAAGCCCCAATATACAACATCCACAGCACTCCCTCCATCCACTGCCTGTGTCACCTCATCAAAGAACTTAATTAAATTTGTCAAGATATGACCTGCTCTTGAGAAAGCCATGTTAACTGTCTAGTATTGACTTATTTTTCTCAAAGTGTATGTTTATCTCATCCCGTATTATGGCCTCCATCAGTTTTCTCACGATTGATGTCAAGCTGAGCTTCCTGGGTTATCCTTTGCCTCTTTCCCGAAACAACAGCATCATATTTGCAATCTTCCAGTCCCCCGGGACTAATCCTGTCTACAGAGAGGCCTAAGAAATTTCTGTCAATCGCTCCGCAATATGCTCCCTTATCTCTCTCAACGATTTAGGATGTGCCCCATCCAGGCCTGGTAACCTCTCTACCCAGAAGGCTGTCAGCCCTTTTAGCAGCTTTTTTTTATCCATGACTATGCTGCTCAGTTGCTCAACACCAACATTTTCAACTGGGCCATTGTCACCAACTTCTAATTTGGTAAAGACAGAAGCAAAGGACTCATTTAGTGCCTCTGCCATACTCTCTGTTTCAGTGAGCAGTTTATTCTGCATATCCGTTATGCGCCCTGTTCTATCCTTCACTAATCTTTTACCATTAATATGTTTGAAGAATGTTTTGCTCTTTGTTTTAGCACAGCCTTCCACCCTTTCCTTATGCTTCCACTAAACCTTCTTTATTCCAGCCTTAGCCTCTCTCCTGCATTTGAGCTACTCTTCCTGAATTCTATTGCTACTATTATTCTGACGTGCATCATATGCCTCCTTTATCTTCCTTATTTTATCGTAGAATAGAATAGAGTTCCGACAGTGCAGAAGGAGGCCATTCAGCCCATCAAGTCTGCACCGGCCCTTGGAAAGAGCACCCTACTTAGCCCATGCCTCCATCCTATCCCTATAGACCCACCTAACCTTTTGGACACTCAGGGGCAATTTAGCACGGTCAACCTATCTAACCTGCACATCTTTGGACTGTGGGAGGAAACCAGAGCACCCGAAGGAAACCCACGCAGATATGTGGAGAAAGTGCAAACTCCACACAGTCACCCGAAGCTGGAATTGAACCTGGGTCCCTGAAGCTGTGAGACGGCAGTGCTAACCACTGTGCCGCCATGCTGTCCAGATCAACACCCTTCATCAATATCCTTAGTAATCCAGATTCTTCTTTTTGATATAAATGCCCAATTACGCAACAAGGATTGGTGAAACAATAATGTGAGTTCACTATTTGAAGACAAGACTATGTGCAAATAGAGTTAACTAGGAGACTATGTATCAGACAGCTCGCTCTATTCGTGCTGCTTGTAGACAGACTACAAATCATGGGACTATTACATCACATCTTATTGAGGTGGTAGTGGTTGATACTATGCTCCCTGAAAGGTACATATATATCATATCACAACACCTGCCATGACTCCAAATACCAGCCATCGTATAAATTAACATTCATCCGTCTGTGAACACTTACTGTGAGTTAAATGTGACCATGAATAACTTGAGAGAGTTTTTCGAGAAGGTCACGAAGATGATTGATGCAGGTAGGGCAGTGGATGTTGTCTATATGGACGTCAGTAAGGCCTTTGACAAGGTCCTTCATGGTAGACTGGTACAAAAGGTGAAGTTACACGGGATCAGAGGTGAGCTGGCAAGATGAATACAGAACTGGCTAGGTCATAGAAGGCAGAGAGTAGCAATGGAAGGGTGCTTTTCTGAATGGAGGGCTGTGACTAGTGGTGTTCCACTAGTAATGCTTTTGAGGAAAATGTAACTGGTCTGATTAGTAAGTTTGCGGACGACACAAAGGTTGGTGGAATTGCGGATAACGATGAGGGCTGTCAGAGGATATAGCAGGATTGAGATCATTTGGAGACTTGGGCGACGAGATGTCAGATGGAATTTAATCTGGACAAATGTGAGGTAATGCATTTTGGAAGGTCTAATACAAGTAGGGATTATACAGTGAATGGTAGAACCCTCAAGAGTATTGACAGTCAGAGAGATCTTGGTGCACAGGTCCACAGGTCACTGAAAGGGACAACGCAGATGGAGAAGGTAGTCAACAAGGCATACGCCATGCTTGCCTTCATTGGCTGGGGCATTGAGTATAAAAAATGGCAAGTTATGTTGCAGCTGTATAGAACCTTAGGTCACACTTGGGAGTATGGTGTTCAATTCTGGTCGCCACACTACCAGAAGGATGTGGAGGTTTTAGAGAGGGTGCAGAAGAGATTTACCATGATGTTGCCTGGTATGGAGTGCATTAGTTTTGAGGACAGGTTGAATAAACTTGGTTTGTTCTCACTGGAACAAAGGAGATTGAGTGGGCGATCTGATAGAGATCTACAAAATTATGAGGGGCATAGACCAGAATGGATAGTCAGAGACTTTTTCCCAGGGTAGAGGGGTCAATTACTCGGGGGCATAGGTTTAAGGTGTGAGGGGCAAGGTTTAGAGGAGATGTGCGAGGCAAGTTTTTTACACAGAGGGTAGTGGGTGCCTGGAACTCACTGCCGGAGGAAGTGGTGGACGCAGGGATGATTGTGACGTTTAAGGGGCATCTTGACAAATACATCAATAGGATGGGAATAGAGGGAGACGAACCCCGGGAGTGTAGAAGATTTTAGTTTAGACAGGCAGCATGGCAGGTGCAAACTTGGAGGGCCGAAGGGCCTGTTCCTGTGCTGTACTTTTCTTTGAATCATCTATGGAAACTACAATCCAAGTTTTTTTAATAAATATGTGTTCTACTGATGAACTATTTGTTTTGGTTGGAGAGAAATCCATTCTATTGCTCTGTCCATGGAGGTAGATGTCCTCTGTGTGCTTTCTGTTGCAGTTCTGCACAAAAAATACATTTTTGTGATTCCACGATTGCAGCTAAAAGATCAATTATTCTCTCGTGGTAGCCTAAGCAGAGATATCCATATACAGGACATCAGTTAATTCCTATTGTTTCAATAAAATAATATAATTTACATGGAAAAAAAATATATGGCTGGGATTCTCCGCCCCATTGCGCCACATTTCCTCCCTGACCGGCCGGCGGGATTCTCCGTTCCGCCAACCGGTCAATGGGGTTTCCCATTGTGGGGTAGCCCCACGCCGTCTGGAAACTCCCAGGTGCCGGCATAACGGAGAATCACCCCGGCGGAAAATCCCGGTCCACGTGTTTCGGAAGGAACGCGGCTAGACTTGAGCACAATTTGATTTGGAGCTTTTCTACATTTTGAGCTGTGCTCTGTAGTTAATGGATGGTCTGTGCTGAGCTTGTATCTTTCGGACAGTTTGTTCACTAGTTCCGTTTTGTATTTTTCCCACTGCCGTGCTTTGCACAAGGCTGGATATTCCTGATCAGCTGCATTCCCCACACAAAACAACGTCTAAAAACGTCTTCTTTCTGCATAGGGGCAACGTTTTCCTTGGCCACCCGGCACCAAACCCCTTCCCAGCGACTTATCTCTTTGCCAGAGCTCATGTCATTGGCCCTCAGAGAGCAGCCTTATGTTACATCAAATTTCACTTCCCACCATTGGCTGGCTGATGCTTTTCACCGCTTTCAGGAAGAACGTGATGAGGTTTATCCAGATATAGCCCTGGATTTAAACCCGCCCTGCCAAAGTTTGGGATGGTTTAATGTCAACCTCAATCTTTCCATCTACTCAGCAGCTCACACCCTAAGTTAAAACTACTCGGCTGAGCCACCTCCCTTATTTTCTGCACACAAGTTGGAACTAATTATTTTGCCATGCTTCTGTTTGGGAAGTTATGTGCAATTGACACCAGTGTTGAAGACTGGAACCAATACGCTGAAAGGACGTGTTACTTCTCCCGGGGCAACAACATCATGGAGAGTGAGCGCTAGACAGTCATGCTGTTGATGACCTGCGGGTCGCACAGTTTTAGAGTGATCAAGTGTCTTCTGTACCCGAGTTCATATCATGGCTACGGAAGATAGCCGAGTGTGGAACTAATTTATTGGAGGTGCTCCGCGATCATTTGATCTGCGGAATAAATAATATGGAGACGCAGAAAAAGAACCTTTGGGCGAAACCTACCTGACTTTTCAACAGACGCTGACGATCTCTTTATCTCGAGAGAATGCGGAACGTGGCGTCCAGGAAATACAAGGGATGGCGGTAAATATTTTGTGGCACTGTCCCTCACATGTTGCTATCCCTACAGACCGGACTGACCACAGTAGTGACTTCAGTCTCTGGGCGAAGGGCCAACCGTCAAGATGTGGGGTGACCACAGACTCGGCTGAAGGAGATTCTGGCCCATGTGCGACATTTGGGCGCTGGTCTAGGCATGACTGCAGGCAGCAGGAGGGTCAGCACTCCAGGAACCTGGTCGAGGAAGGTGTCAGCTCCGGGACCAGGTCTTGAATCTGGTTGCCCAGAAGAGACAGAGGATGAAGCTGAGATCATAGAATCATAGAATTAACAGTGCAGATGGAGGCCATTCGGCCCATCGAGTATGCACCAGCCCTTACATAGAGCACCCTACTGAAGCCCACATATCTACCCTATCCCCGTGGCTCAGTAACCCCCACTTAACATTTTTTGGACACTAAGGGCAATTTAGCATGGCCAATCTACCTAACCTGCACATCTTTGGAGTGTGGGAGGAAACCGAAGCACCAGGAGGAAACCCACGCAGATACGGGGATAATGTGCAGACTCCGCACAGACAGTGACCCAGCCAGGAATCGAACCTGGCACTGTGAAGCAACTGTGCTAACTACTATGCTATCGAGCTGCAGTTAAACTGCTTGGCAAAACCGGATGTGGCCCCTATTTGATCTCTGATGCAAGTGAATGGGATGTTCTCCAGATGGAATTGGATACAGGAGCTGTCACTTCTGCGGTGGCACAGAACATCTTTGATCTTATCAAACGGGGAGTGCACACTTTGACTTCGGCTGAAACGCTGGCTCATTTTGCCACTTTTAGCAGGGGAATGACTGAATATTGTGAGGTCGGCCCTTCCCCCTTCACATGTGGGCGCCAATTGATTCGCCTTCCCCTCATTGTCGTGAAAGGAAGCGGTTCCAGCCTGTTGGGCTGTGATTGGCTACACCTGCTGCAGATTGATTGGCAGCTCATCCTCCAAGTGGGATCTGAGCAAGTTCCCTGAGCTTTTCCAGCATGGCTTGGGTACAATTAAAGGGGCCATGGCCAACATCCAGGTGGACCCAGAACTCCAATCCCAGTTCCATTTGTTTGGCTGGGTAGCTGGTTTGTGATGCAGAGCAAAGCCAGCAGCGCGGGTTCAATTCCCGTACAGGTTGAGGTAATTCATGAAGGCTCTGTCTTCTCAACCTTGCCCCACATCTGTGATGTGGTAATCCTCCGGTTAAATAACCACCAGTCGGCTCTCCCCCTCAAAGGGGATAGCAGCCTATGGTCATCTGGCACTGTGGAGACTTTACCTTATGATTTAATGGAGAAAGTCAAGACCGAACTTCGATTGGAGAGTTTGGGCATCATTAAGCCTATACGCTTCGCTGAATGGATGTCGCTGGTGGTCCCCATCATGAAGCCGGATAAAACAGTCCGCCTCTGCAGAGAGGCCACCATTGACGGTGGACACATTATCCATTACCTCGCATCGAGGACCTTAATGCTACATTGTCCGGTGGTTGCACATTTACAAAATTGGACGTGAGCAACACTTACCTACACTGCAGCTCGATAAGTCCTCACGGAGTTATATCATGATCATTATGCACAAGGGTCTCTACGAGTATACCCGACTACCATTCGGAGTATCTTCAGCGTGTGCAGTCTTCCAGTGTGTTATGGAGGACATCCAGTGCGATTTACTTAGATGCCATGCTAGTCACAGGGACCATGGGCCAGGAGCATTTACAGAACCTCAGAGTAGTACTGAAGCACTTTCCATGTATGGGGTCTGCATGTGCAGTGCAATTGTGTGTTTCATGCAAAAGAAGTCATCTATTTGGGGTATCGGGTGGATTAGGGCTGCTTACATCCGTTCGCCAAGAAAATGAGAACCAACGAACAGGTCCCCGCCTCGCTGGACACAGCGGAGCTTCGCTCTTATCTCAGATTAGTCAATCGTTATGGCAGTTTCATTCCAAATTTGGCAACCATTCTGACCCTCATTCCTTTGCTCCTCAAGAAGCACCAGCCTTGGATGTGGAGAAAGACCCAGGGTGAGACGTTTGAAAAAGTGCAACTGTGGTTATCCCCTTCGGGGGTTTTGACGTATTTCGATCCTTCAAAGCCATTATTCGTCACATGTGATGCATCACCATATGGTATTGAGGCGGTCCTGTTGGATGAGCAATAAGCTGTGAACGTCCAATCACCTTTGCCTCATGATGCTGGCTGTGGCTAAGTGAAAGTATGCTCAACCTGGAAAAGAAGGTGTGGTAATGGTATTTGGAGTGAAGAGATTTCATCAGGACGTCTATGGCAGCAATTCCTTTTTCACCATGGATCACAAGCCATTGCTGGGCCTGTTCCGTGAGAACAAGGCCATCCCACTGATAGCTTCTGCAAAGGTCCAGCACTGGACCTCGTTATTGGTTCATTCCAAATACACTTTTGAGCACCACCGAAGGATGTAGATTGCGTATGCTGTTGCGTTGAGCTGTTCCTCTGCAGACCAAATCCACAAACCCACCTATGGCAGCAGAACTGGTTGCTGCCCTGAAATTTATGGACTCCTTGCCCATCGCAGCATCACGTACACATGGCTGGATGCAAACAAACCTCATCCTTGCCATGGTGTGGCATCTGTGCTATTCAGTGGCCAGCATTGACAGCTACCAGGGGAGTTCAAGGCTTTCTCCTTGAAGTTCTTAGAGCTGATCCTGGAAGACGATATCCTCCTGTGAGGCACGAGGGTTGTTTTTTGAGCGAAGGTCCAGGCAATCGTGTGAAGGACCCTCACAATGGTCAACCAAGAGTGTCCAAAATGATGATGCTGGCGAGAGGTTATGTCTGGTGGCTGGGTTTGGACACACATATTGAGACTTTGGACCGTCAGTGCTTCATCTGACAAGCGTACGCATCAGGTTCACGAAAATTTTCGGGAGCCGAAGAGAGTCCGACGTCCCCCATCTGCTCCTCCTTCACCTCCTCATCAGGCATTGAGGCGGTCTTCAAGTATGAGCTCCCCACTGAGGAGCAGGGAAACGCCAATGAACGTTGTATAAAATGTCGGCCAGGAAAGGCACCAACCAGGAGGAGAACTGATTGGGATCTACTGGGTAATGTATTCATCGTTTTGTAACAAATCAAAATTCTTTATTTTAACCAGTGTGGATTCCATGTGTCCTTATTAAAGGATTAGTGCAGATTAAAGTAGTTTTTTTTTCTCTACTGTACTGTATGATTCTCGATTTGTGGAGGCAGAGCTGATTGGTGGGTGCCTGTTTTCTCCATATCCATGCTCAGTGAACTATTTTTTTCAACTAATGATACGTTCTGTTTCTCTGGTGACAAACTGTATCATTAAACGTGTGTCTCATAGCTCCAATACTGCAACCCACACAAAAGTGCTTTTATGAGTCTGACACCTCCACAATCCATCACCAAGCATACATTTAAGGATTTAAAATTGTTGTTTAGACATTGAGAATTCACGCGGTGCGGATCACAATAGCATGCTGGGGAGATTGGTGAATACTGTCTCGTCATTTGTATCCTGTGCTGCGTGACTTTGAAATCTGGGGGAAACGGTGGGGAACAGAGAATTCTACCACCAGCGAACGGGAGGGCCTTGGTAAACACCGGACTGGGGAGGCCAGACAATCCAGCCCCAAGTTTGTACAAAGGAAAGAAAATTCCCCGAGTTACCAGGTGAAGTCAGGTTTTTCAGATTTTTTTTCAAAAAGAGAGGCCAATGTTCTCAACATACGGGGAGTAATTTCAAGCGAACTCAGCAGGCAGAAAGGGTCAGATTCTCATTCCACCATTTGTCCGAGTTTAATCTTCTTTGGAGTACAGAATTGGGCACATGTCTTAACTGGACTAATTCTTTTCCCAGTGGATGGATTTGTTTAAATTTACTCCGTGTTCTCTTTCAGTCTTGTGTACTTGACAAAGTAATGTAGGATGGGTATGCTTTGGGAAGGAATGGCCATGGAGAGTGGTGGATTAATTTGATGTATAATTTTAACCTAATTTGCTAATTAATCTAAGTAAGGGAGGGTAGGTTACTGCTGCAGAGGTATCAGGTGAAGACATAGATAGAGAAGCATGTGGAGGAGAAGGATAATGGCCATGCATACTGTCAGGCTAGCTGCATTATTGACTGCCCTGTCAGCGGGCAATGAGCAGGCAATAGGGGAATCTGAAAGCAAAATGGCAGAGGGGAGGGCACCAGATGTCTATCTTCCTGTTGTCCTGCTAACCCACAAGCACTACCACTGCTGCCCCCAGCCTTTGTGTGGACATGTCACCTACTCAAAGAACAAAGAACAAAGAAAAGTACAGCACAGGAACAGGCTCTTCGGCTCTCCAAGCCTGCGCCGACCATGCTGCCCGTCTGAACTAAAATCTTCCACACTTTAGGGGTCCGTATCTCTCTATTCCCATCCTATTCATGTATTTGTCAAGATGCCCCTTAAACGTCACTGTCGTCCCTGCTTCCACCACCTCCTCCGGCAGCGAGTTCCAGGCACCCATTACCCTCTATGTAAAAAACTTGCCTCGTACATCTCCTCTAAACCTTGCCCCTCGCACCTTAAAACTATGCCCCCGAGCAATTGACCCCTCAATCCTGGGACAAAATCTCTGACTATCCACTCTATGTATGCCCCTCATAATTTTGTAGATCTCTATCAGGTCGCCCCTCAGCCTCCTTTGTTCCAGTGAGAACAAACCGAGTTTATTCAACCTCTCATCATAGCTAATGCTCTCCATACCAGGCAACATCCTGGTAAATCTCTTCTGCACCCTCTGTAAAGCCTTCACATCCTTCTGGTAGTGTGGCAACCAGAATTGAACATTATACTCCCAAGTATGGCCTAACTGAGGTTCTATACAGCTGCAACATGACTTGCCAATTTTTATACTCAATGCCCCAGCCAATGAAGGCAAGCATGCAGTTAGCCTTCTTGACTGCCTTCTCCACCTGTGTTGCCCCTTTCAGTGACCTGTGGACCTGTACACTTAGATATCTCTGACTGCCAATACTCTTTTTAAAAATATATTTAGTGTACCCAATTTATTTTTTCCAATTAAGGGGCAATTTTGCATTACCAATCCACCTACCCTGCACATAATTTGGTTGTGGGGGCGAAACCCATGCAGACACGGGGATAATGTGCAAACTCCACACAGACAATGACCCAGAGCCGGGATCGAACCTGGGACATCGGCACCGTGAGGCAGCAATGCTAACTACTGTGCCACCATGCTGCCCAGACTGTCAATACTCTTGAGGGTTCTACTCAGTGGCGGACTGGCCAGGGTGTCAGCTTGCCCGATGGCAAGTGGGCCCCTGATGAAGTGGGCCCCTATATCAAATAAAAATGCAATAAAGAAACAAACACAGACAACTGTTTTAGTAATAAAAAGGAATAAGAAAAAAAAGAGAACAGGACACAAATAAGCAGTGCATGAAAAGGAACAAAGGAAGGGAGGTAGTGGAAGGATGTGGAATAGGGGGGCCCGGGTCGGGCATAATTAAGGAAATTCCATATTTTCAGCAAGAGTGTGTGAATTTAAAGATAAAGTTACAATTAGTGATTTGAGATGGTCGGCAACTTCAAAGGATATCAAGCAGTAGTCTTAGTTCAGCCGGTACATCGGTCCGGGGCCCGGAGAGCCAAGAAGGGGCCCGTGAATCTCTGAAGGGCCCTTAAAAATAATAATTAATTAGATAAATAAATCTCCAACTTCTTTCCTGAGATTTGTATTCTAACTTAATAAAATATAATTGTTTTTAAAAAGAGCAATACCAAATAAAAATGCAATAAAGAAACAAACAAATAATCATTCAGTGTATGAAGGAACGAAGCAGTGTTAAACGGATGTGAAAAGGAGTGGGGGGGGGCTGGTTCACCTGGGTCGGACATAGTTGGATATCCACGTTTTCAGCAAGAGTGTGTGAATTTAAAGATTAAGTTACAGTTCGTAATTTGAGATGGTCGGCAACTTCAAAGGATATAGATTTCATAGAAATTACAGTGCAGAAGGAGGCCATTCGGCCGATAGAGTCTGCACTGTCTCTTGGAAAGAGCACCCTACCCAAGCCCATACCTCCACCCTATCCCCATAACCCAGTAACCCCACCTAACACTAAGGGCAATTTGGACCCTGAGGGCAATTTAGCCTGTCCAATTCACCTAACCTGCACATCTTTGGACTGTGGGAGGAAACCGGAGCACCCGGAGGAAACCCATGCACACACGGGGAGAACGTACAGACTCCACACAGACAGTGACCCAAGCCGGGATTCGAACCCGGGACCCTGGAGCTGTGAAGCATTTGTGCTAACCACTATGCTACACTGCTGCCCTAATCAATCAGTACATAGGGTCGTGAGGTCACCGAAAAGGAGAAGCGGTACCTTTGACCATGAATCATGAGGTCAAAGATATTGAAGTGATAAGCCATGATCGGTAAACTCAAAGGGTTGCGACTTGTAACACTACACTGGTATAAAACTGGACATGTAAACTTTGGTCGTGGGACCATTCTTAATGTCTTACTATAGTCGGACCAAACTTATAAGTTTCAACAGTTGTCTCAGTTGCTTGCTGGTGTGAACACAGGACAGTGGACTGTCTCCTCTTCTGAAGCTGCATAGGCCACAGTAGTATTGACTAATGAACGTAGCCTATTGAAGTGTAAGTAAGTTATTTTATATTTTTTATCAAGTAGGGGTTTATCTGGCGTTCCATCAAGTTATTCTCGCAATCATCAATATTAATTTTTCCCAATATGGGCTATTTTTAATTAAGTTTTTATTTCAGGAATATTATCCCTACCAGCATGGAAAAGAAAAAGCATAAATCTGGGTCACTAAAATGCAAAGAACAAAAAGAAGCAGAAAGGAAGGAATCAGCCAAGCGATGCAGGCCTATTACAAAGTTTATAATACCACAAGCACAATCCACATCAATATCCAGTTCTGCAACAAATAATCGAGAAGCAAGAAACAATGCTCATGGTGATGATGCAGTGACATGCGAGTTACAAGAACAGAGAAGAGCTACTTTGAATGTAGAGACAAATACAAGTGCATCCATTACTAATCAACCCAGGCCCAATATTTCTTCTGGCTTCCTTGTTCCGGTATCTATACTGCCTGTAGTTGCAACATCTGAACACATAGCTTCAACTAGTGACAGGGAATCAGATATTCCTTCAAGCATAATTGACTTGGTTTCTGAAGCACATCCTGTAAATGAACCTACGCAAGAAAATGAAAGATCAATTACTGGAATCTTCCAATATCCATCACGAGCAAAGCTAAAACAGTTTTTTGCTGAACATCCACTTCAGCCACTTGATGATCTGCCATTTGATGCTCGTTTGTATGAGAGGAAAATTATGAATGACTCAGTCCCAAGAAAATGGCTAACATATAACAAAGAAAATAGATGCTTATATTGTTCATACTGCTTAGCCTTTGAGTTTCCCAACACTTGTAATCCATCACCCTTTGTACGTGGCTTTAGTGACTACAGCCGTATTAGCCAGAGCTTGACTTTACATGAATCGACAACAACACATGTCAGAAATGCTCAGCAATATATCAGTGTGGTTAATGATGGCACCTTAAATAAATTTTTTGCGGCATCACTAATTAAAAGGAAAGAAGAAGTATTGAAGCAGAGAAGTATTGTCATGAGGATTATAGACATCATAAAGATGTTAGGCAAGCAAGCACTTCCTTTTCGAGGTCACAGAAATGAATCGGCCTACACTCTAGATAATGAGGTTCTGAATCATGCCAATTTTTTAGCTACAGTGCAGTTGATGGCAAAATATGACCCCCATTATGGCAGCTCATGTTTCTGCAGTGCAAAACAAGTCTAAACAAAGAATCAAACGATTAGAGCAACAAGGAAAGGCTCAAAGTAAAGGCCATGGTGGACTTGTTACATACCTGAGTAAAACAACTATAAACATGTTAATCAAAATTACGAAGAATATGATACAAGAAAGAATTAGTCATGAAGTTTCTCAAGCAAAATATTATTCTATTCAGGTTGATTCAACACAAGATAATTCATCCATCGATCAGTTTAGCATTATTATTCGGTATGTGCTTAAAGGTATTATCTGTGAGTGACTACTTTCAGTTGTGCCAAGTAATGATGGTACAGGTCAGGGACTTTTTGATCTATTGATTGAAACATTATAGCATCTTAAAATTGATGTTTATCTGATAGCACAGATGGCGCTGCAAGCTACCATGGCCAGTATAATGGTTTACAAAGTAAAATTGCTGATGTGGCTGATCAACATGTTCATATATGGTGCTATGCCCATGTCTTAAATTTGGTGATAACTGAAACAACAAAATGTTGTGTGCCTGCAGTTTCTTTTTTCAATTTGCTCCAGAATATAGCAACTTTTGTGAAAGCATCATACAAGAGAATGGCTGTATGGATAGAAGTTGTTGGAAAACATCTAGGACAAGAAAAAATGAAACGATTAAAGCTAATTGGTGAGACCAGATGGTCAGGAAAATCCAATGCAGCAACAACTATATTTGGACGTTTTGATGATGCCGCTGCCAGTACTTTCGTAAATCTATTGACATGCTTATCAGTGATACAAGATTCAGAAAAGTTTGATGCAAAAACAAAACATGAAGCAAATGGTTTACTTCAAAGTCTTCTAAAGTTTGAAACCATATTGACAGTATTTACTTGTATATATTTGAAACTACAACCCCGTTATCAAGTTATCTACAGACAAGTGGTTTAGATATGTTTACTGCATGGTGTTTGGTAGATTCAGCTACAACAAAGTTGAAGGAACAGACAAGAACATTTGATAACGTTCACAGCAAGGCTTTGGAATTTGTAAATAAATGTAATGACAGGATTTCACAGATGAATATGGATGAAAATCAAACATTGGAAAGTGATGCGTTGGAAACAGCATTGCCAGTTAAGAGGCAGAGGAAGAAGAAAATAATGGCAGATGAGCTTATTGATGATGAAAGAAATTCCTCAGATTCTCTAGCTGATTTTCGAGTAAATGTGTTTAACCTAATAATGGATCGCATTGTCCAGTCACTAGAATCACGCTTTGTACAACACAAACAGTTATATAAAGATTTGTCCTGCTTGGACCCAGCAAAGTTTAAAACTATTGCAGAGAACGGCATTGAAGATGAAGCATTGGAAGGTATTATAAAGCTGTTTTCACAAATCAGCAAAGATCAAGTAATATTGGAATTGTTTTCTTTTGCTTTAAACTTTGATGTATTAATGCTATTGCTTAATGATGGTGAGAATCTTTGTCTCCTGGCAACCAATATTTTCAGACCCAGTCCGCCACTGGTTCTATTATTCACTGTATATTCCCTACCTGTATTAGACTTTCCAAAATACATTACCTCACATTTGCCCAGATTAAACTCCATCTGTCATCTCGCCGCCCAAGTCTCCAAACGATCTAAATCCTGCTGTATCCTCTGACAGCCCTCATCACTATCCGCAATTCCACCAACCTTTCTGTCATCCGCAAACTTACAAATCAGACCAGTTACATTTTCCTCCAAATCATTGATATATACCATGAACACCAAAGGTCCCAGCACTGATCCCTGAGGAACACCACTAGTCACAGCCCTCCAATCAGAAAGCACCCTTCCATTGCTACCCTCTGCCTTCTATGATCTAGCCAGTTCTGTATCCATCTTGCCAGCTCACCTCTGATCCCGTGTGTTTTCACCTTTTGTACCAGTCTACCATGAGGGACCGCTTCTGGGCGCAGGACCACGTTCGCTTCCCAAAGCCAGTGCCACCATGAGGATGCGACAAAATGCTCCGCCAAATTAAGGAGTACTTTGCAATAGAGAAGGTTCCACAAAATTAGCTTAACTGCAAGTTGGGTGCCGCGCCCTATTGATAAGAACAGGTTGGAGCCCACCTTCAGCCTTACACTTGGAGCCGGATTTTTCTGGAGGTGAAGAAAATAAGGACATGTATTTTATAAATGATTTGGATTCCCAACAACAAGGAGTTTTAACAAAGAGTAGTTTATTCACTAGCTTAGCAGCTACCTTCGCACTTGTTGCATAACTCCCGCACTCCTGCCACATGACCCATTTTGTAGCCGCATCATCACGCTCTCATGTGACCACTCGGTCTACAGGTTTGCTTCCGGGTCATGTACTCGCTCCCAGTGGGAAGTCAAAACTCTCTGCTGTTTTAGTGGAGGTGAGCTGTCAGTCGGGTTACATCACCTGATGGGACACCTAGTGCCTCCTGAGGGACACTGCTTTTCAGACATGTAATGGCAGCTCAACCTTTGAATGTAAACTCCATCAACATTATAAAAAAACAGAATATTTGATCATTATCACAATGATCCTTGTGGGAGATTTCTATGTGCAGATTGCTTAATGTCTCATACATTACAACAGTGAGCACACTTTTTTAAAAAGTGTTTCTTTGGCTGAAAGCACTTTGAGATGTGCTGTAGTTGTGAAAGGCACGATGCAAATGCAAGATTCTTTGGGCAGGCTGTTAATTTTGTTCATTTAAACCACTCACCTGCTATCCGGTCCCACGTCTGCATGTTAAAATCCAGCCCATTATTTCATTCTTCGGCATTTGGTTTCAAAAAGGTTACTCAATTAAATCTTCGCAGACTGGGAGAAAGAGTACAGGGGATGATCATTTAAAATGACGTGCTATTTATCTTCACTGACCTGATAATGGTTTGAAAACCCAGGGATTTTTATTGCAAACTGGCAGGCTCTCTGACCTCAGGAAGAGAATAAGGCGCTCATGTCAGCAACATCAGTCAGACTTGTTTTCTGTCTTGCACTGTGCCTGAATCTGACACACAGGCCTCCCTCCGGATGCTCCACAGGGGCTGCAAAGGTAAAATTAGATCCAAAAGCAAACAGCCCATCCTTTGCGGCTTTTAGTGCATGAATCATTCTCATTTTAACAGCTATTGTGATGTTATGCTTCTCTTGACTTCGTCTTTCTTCCAATAAGAAAAACAGTTACTCAGAGGAGCTTAGCAGGAATGAACTGAAACAATAACAATCATGTCTTCATTTCAAGTCATAAACCAAAATTAATGATAACATGCCAATAATATACCAAAAGCGTGTTGGAGAAAATAATTCATCAAATCATAAATGAAAATGAAAATACAGCAGTATTTCAAAAATGTGAAAATTTCCAAACTTATAACACCAAAAGTAATTTCCTGAATGTGAATGTTGCAACATGAGTTTCCGCGTGTTCATTTAAAATGACATCAATTTATGGATGATTTTGTGAATGTTATTTTTAAGATAATTTCTAGATAATTGATAGAATCATAGAATTTACAGTGCAGAAGGAGGTCATTCGGCCCATCGAGTCTGCAGCGGCCCTTGGAAAGAGCACCCTACTTAGGGCCACGCCTCTACTCTATCCCCGTAAACCAGTAATCCCACCTATCTTTTTGGACAATAAGGGGCAATTTAGCATGGCCAATCCATCTAATTGGACTGTGGGAGGAAAACTGGAACCTGGAGGAAACCCAGGCAGACACAGGGAGAACGTGCAAACTCCAGACAGACCCAAGGACAGAATTGAACCCAGGTCCCTGGAGCTGTGAGGCAGCAGTGCTAACCATTGTGCCAATTTCTAAATGTATGCCTGGCCTTTTAATTTCCTATTTTAAAGGCAATAGGAGAATAGAACAATCGCCCAATGTCACCAAAACACTACATTCCCAAAAGTACACTTGGTTATTTATGTGGTCATCATTTGACCGTTTTTTTTCAAATATAAGTGAATGACCATGTATCAAGAATCTCCTTCTTGAAAATGCTATCCCGGGATTAGTTTAACACAGGTGCTGACTTTGCCCAGCGCTACTTTCATTCAGCCAAAGACTTCACATAATTTCGCAGCACTTCGCTGAAAAATAAACTTCAATGGGATAAACCCCTCCACAGCTTAATGTCAAAAAAACTGAAACCATCTTTTTTAGCTCCCAGCTATGCACTGCAAGCTTCGATGGTGGTCTCTGGTTTGCACCGATACTTTCCGGCAAGTGTGAATCTAGCTGGTGAGATCTCGTTGCCACATTCCACAGCAGCGACCCCCCCCCCCCCCCCCCCCCGCCGCTGTCCTCGCCAGTGATGTAACGAGGTTGCTGCCCTTCTTGTGTGGGAACCTCATTTCAATACATGAACATATCATTAGTGGACAGTCCCGCCGTAACTTCCCCCCTTCATTGTATATTCCAACCTTGTTCACAACAGGTTTTTAAAAACGCGAACCAGGTGACTTTTAAAAAAAATTTAGAGTAGCCAATTATTTTTCTTTTCCAATTAAGGGGCAACTTTAGCGTGGCCAATCAACCTAACCAGCACATCTTTGGGTTGTGGGGGTGAAACCCACTCAGACACAGGGAGAATGTGCAAACTCCACACGGACAGTGACCCAGGGCCAGGATTCGAACCCACGTCCTCAGTGCTGCAGTCCTACTGCTAACCACTGCGCCATATGCAGTCCTCGACCAGGTGACTTCACCCCCGAGAGGGAGTTTGAGATAGGTGTGCAGGTTGCCACTAGCCACGGGAGCACATAGACAGAGAGGGCCCCGGGGGGCTCGTTGGAGGGAGCACAAAGGTAAGAAGGTCATGGGTTCAGGGGATTGCTCGCAGGTTGGTGGGGTGAGGGATGCTGCCTGTGGGCCCATTGGGCGGGGGGAGGGGAATGTTGACCAGACGCCTGAAAGTGAATCCCAAACCTAGGGGGGTTGCTGGAACTGAGGGGTTGGAGCAGGCACAGGATGAAAAGGTTATGTTCCTTGCTGGGGCTGGGAGGCAATCTTGGGGGAATGATTGTCATTGGCATGACTTAGAGAAGGGGAGTCTGGAGTAGCCCCATAAAGGGGAGAAGGACATTTTCAATGAGGAGGCAATGTCCGCAATGTCCACAATACAAGGATCCTGCTAAGTTTAATATGGATGCTTAACAATAATGTGTTCACCCATGACGGCGTCAACAGGCTGCACCCAAGTCAGCCACCATCGGTAAACTCTGACCCGATGATGGCGCTTCTGAGTGACCATTTCCTGTGGCCCAGCCTCTCTTTCCTGCCACCCCTTTCTCCTTGGGTTTCTGCTCCTACCGCATTGACACATTGACACCAGCATTGTCTCTCCTGCCTCATTGCTAATAGGGTAATCGCCAACTCTAGTGGCTTTATGTTTGCATCTGTGAACTAACTTAAAGGGATGAGTGACCATTGCAGAGTCCTGACTATGCCCTCACCCATTGCCCATTCAAACCCAAGTGCATCCTACTGATGGTCAGTGACTGCTGTGCTGACCGTGCAGGCAGTAAAGAAGGCAAATGGTATAATGGCCTTCATAGCGAGAGGATTTAAGTATAGGAATAGAGATGTTTTACTGCAATTGTATCGGGCATTAGTGAGGCCACACCTGGTGTACTGTGTGCAGTTATCATGTCCTTACCTGAGGAAGGATATTCTCGCTATGGAGGGAGTGTGGCAAAGTTTTCCAAGGCTGATTCCTGGGATGGCGAGGCTGCCATATGATGAGAGAATTAATCGGTTAGGATTATATTCATTGGAGTTCAAAAGAGTGAGAGGGAATCTCATAGAATTTTGCAAATTTCTAATAGGATTAGACAGGGTAAATTCAGAAAGAATGTTCCCGATGGTGGGGCAGTCTAGAACTGGGGTGCATAGTTTGGTGATAAGGGGTACACCTCTGAGGAGAAATTGCTTCACCCAGAGAGTGGTGAATTTGTGGAATTCACTACCATAGAAAGTAGTTGAGGCCGGAACATATGTAATTTTAAGAAGGAATTAGATATAGCTCTTGGGGCTGAAGGGATCAAGGGATATGGGAGGAAGGTAGGATCAGGGTATTGAGTTGATGATCAGCCATGATCATAATGAATAGCGGAGCAAGCTCGAAGGGCAAAATGGTCTCCTCATGCTTCTATTTTCTATGCTTCTATGTTTCATACCCCACCATAGAGAACATTATACAACAAGGTCTCCACTCCCACAGTGTTAGACAAGTTGTCTCAGAGTGCTGGCACCACCTCCTCAGAAAAAAGGCATTGGGATTCCTCCAGTCGGCCTTTCAATCTGAGAATCGAGGCTGATATCCCTTCCTGAGATTCCCGACTTTGCAGTTGCAGCTCCAGCAACTGAGGGACAATTAAGTCCAGAGGCACATCATCTAACTGGATCTCAGCAGAATCCTACTTCCAGCAATCCTCCGACTGCACGATCCCGAGGGTATTTTGGTATTTTTAAAGGATAGGCTTGCAGACCACAAAGGCACAGACAAACAAGAGCTTTATTGAAAAGGTGTTTACTCTGCAGGCTGTTAGGATACACTGCCCGTTTGACCGTGCGAATGGCCAATGACATCATCATAACCAGTCGATGAGGCAGTAAAGAAGGCTAATAGTATGTTGGCCTTCATTTCGAGACGCTTCGAGTATAGAGCAGAGATGTGTTGCTGCACTTATACAGGGCCTTGGTGAGGCCACATCTGGAGTATTGTGTGCAGTTTGGTCTCCTTCTCTGAGGAAGGATGTTCTTGCTCTCGAGGGAGTGCAGCGAAGGTTTATCAGACTGATTCCAGGGACTGTCATATGATGAGAGGTTGACTAGGTTGGGATTGTTCTCGCTGGAGTTCAGAAGAATGAGGGGGGAACCTCATAGAGACTTATAAAATTTTAACAGGACTACACATGGTAGATGCAGGGAAGATGTTACCAATGATGGGTGTGTCCAGAACCAGGGGTCACAGCCTGAGGATCCAGGGTAAACCATTTTGGACAGAGATAAGGAGACATTCCTTCACACAAAGAGTGGTGAGCCTGTGGAATTCATTACCAGAGGAAGTAGTTGACACTAAAACTTTGAATATATTCAAGAGACGGCTAGATATAGCGCTTGGGGAGAATGGGATCAAAGGCTACGGGGAGAAAGCAGGATTAGGCTATTGAGTTGGATGACCAGTCATGATTGTGATGAATGGCAGAGCAGGCTAGAAGGGCCAAAAGGCCTTGTCCTGCTCCTATCTTCTATGTATAACATCATGTGATCGGACTCATAAAGTGACCTTGTTCCAATGAGGAACAAACATGAATACACAACAGAGGTACCTGCCTCTGCTGGCTGTGGGTCATCAGAAGTGTGGTGTGTTATATTACCATAAGACCATAAGACATAGGAGCAGATTTAGGCCACTTGACCCATTGCATCTGCTCCGCTCCGCCATTCAATCATATCTGATATTTACTCATCCCCATTCTCCTACCTTTTCCCAATACCCCTGATCCCCTTATTAAACAAGAATGTCGTTACTCTTTGCTTATTCCAGAATGATCGGGTGGTTGTAGTTCAATGAAACTATGCGTGCCAACTAAGCTAGATCTCTCTAATACTCTGTTATCTATTCACTCCTGGATTGAAGAGGCGGGAAGATCCTCTGAGGTCAGTTTATATACATGGATCTAATACTGCCATCTAGTGGTTGTCTATCACTATGATACAGTTGTTAACCCTTTACATGTGTCATGAGAATATCGCTTTAAGAAATGTTTGGCTGCTCATATTACTGCAGTGATGTCTGAGTGTGGGTGGAGCTGGGCTGTCTGTCAGCTTTTTTCTTTTGTTTTAGGCTGTTTGCTGCAGGATGTATTTTAGTTTCGTTTTCAGTGTGGGAGCTGAACCCAGATAGAGCAGCTGTACTGTTGATATCTCTGCCATGAAAAGACTATCTCTTGACCATTTGGTGAATTCAGAATTATAATTTTTTTCAGTAGTGAATGTAAACCTGATGTGCTTCTGTTAAAAGGTGTGTCTTCTGTATTCTGGATGTTGTTTGGGAAGTTATTAAGCATTACTTAGTGTTGTATTCTTTGGGGGTTGTATTTGAATTAATGGTTGCTAAGATGTTTACTGCATGTTTTAAAAAGGTTAACTTGAGTCCGTAGCATAAACATTGTTTTGCTTTAAAACATACTTTTCCATTTCTGCTATACCACACCTGCAGAGTGGGTCATGTGCCCCCCATACCACAATCTGTTAAAAAGTTGTGGGTCAGATGAACTCCATGATACACTTTGGGGTTCTCTAAATCCTGGCTCATAACACATGCCAGCAAATATACAGATCACTACAAGGTGCTCACCAGTGAGTGACTCAGAGGCCTGTCTAATAATAATACCCACCGGGTTGTGAGTCTTTGCGCTGGTGACAGCAGTGACGTCTCTTCAATGGGAATATCTGAGAACACATTGGAGCTGCTCTCCTCGGTGCTCTCCAGTGTCTAGCAGGAGGATGGGCCGGACTGCTCGACCAGGGAAGGGGATGGCATTAGTGCATGGCAGAGGCATAACGATAGGAGCAACGCGTGCAAGTTTGATGATGTAGCTGCATATGTTGCGTGTCCTCTCGTTTGTCTCTTGTGCCCACCTCGCCCTTAGTGCAGGAGCGGTCCTCTTCGTCCTCGGAAATCTCTATGATTCTCTCCTTGAATGGAAGTACAACCACCTGGTATATTCCACAGTACGAATCTGGCCAGCCACAATTTAGCTGCCTTGCAGTGAGGTGAGGAGGTGCAGGGATGGTGGAGTGAAGGGAGGAGGGACAGGAAAGGTGCAGTGATGTGAGGAGGAACAGGGAAGGTGTGAGTGTCAATGGGGAAGGGGCTACAATTTGGAAGGGTGGGAGAGGGGCGGAAACGGGGAATGGAGAGGTGGAACAGGGCGGTGGAACTGCTCGTGGAACTGCTGGTGGCCAGGCATCTTAGTCGGCAAATCGGGAGTTGATGAGGCTGCCCCGTGTGCGGCGGCCCTGGAGCACATGTTGGGTGGACTGCCCTGCCAGCCCATGCTCCATACCAAGTTCTTCTGGGCATCCTCCTCATTCTCCGGGTTGTGTAGTTGAGAAGGTGACTTTGTGTCACCAATCACCACCATGCTCAGGGGCTTGTGAGTGGGAAGGTCCTACAGTTATGGGTGAGCGAGGGAAATGTGCATCAGCTGGGAGCTTGTGATGTGGGTCCTGGGTGTGATTCACAAAGTTGTGACAACCTGACTAGGGCAGGAATAATAGGAGCGGGGGCATGGTGGAGAGGCAGGGCATAGGACAGGTCATGGTCTTGAGGGGTGGGTTAGCTAATCGTGTAACTGGTGAGGCCTCTGCCCTGAGAGGGACAGAGTTCCAGGGAGGATGCAAAGGCCACAGTGCATGTGTCTTTTGCTTGCGATGAGCTCTGCTATTCCCCTGCTTCCCCTGCAGTGGGGCTGAGCTTCTGTCGCACTAGACGGGTGCATTTAAACCAAATACTGTAGCCGTGGTGGTCTGAACCAGGCCACCCCAATCCCGAGGGGGACACCCAGAGTCCAAGGACTTGTCACCAAATCGATTCCTGCTACTGCCCTCAACCCAGGAAGTCACTCCCCAACAAGCCCGACAATTCTGGAGCGTTTTGGGCGAGAGTTTTCAAAAGTTTTGTTATCTTCTCACTCCCGCTCAGCAACCATTGTGCCCAGGTCCCGTTTGTAAATACCTGCACCAAATCGCACCTCCGTGACTTCCAACTGAGGGGAGTGGAACATCTCGGAAGGGCGGCGTGTACAGTGTCCAACCTGCTGAATAGATTTAACTCCATGCGAATGGCAGTTTTGCACTGACCCGCCAATAAACCTCGATTGCGCCGTCAGGGAGGGACTCCCGGAGCATGGCGTCAGAATCAATGCCGGGTGCCGAATTCGATTCCTGCTTGGTGCACAATTCACCGTCCAATTGCGAATTGCACTCCCGGCATCGCAAAATGGAGAATGCAGCCCACAAAGTTTTGGCCTCGACGACTTTCAGTGGGAACGAATCCTGCAGACAAACAGGGAGGTGGTGAATGAATTGGAACTGCCTGCTCTCCGGGCGTACGTTATCGAATTAATTCTGCATTTGTCTGTCAAGCACGACAGCCATAAGAAACAATCCTTTCATCAGACATATCCACTCGGTGATCGTTCAGCAGCATGCACGCCTTCTCAATTCTCCCAACGTGGGAAAGGGGGTTTTACAGTTCAAGGCATATGCTTGGTTAGTCATAACTGTCAACCAATGGGCTTACCCACTGACAGCATAGTGAGCAAATCATAACAAACCCTTTTTCTCGGAAACAGGAGGGTCTCTGCACAAATTGCTTTGCCATCTATTTGTGGGAGCTATTTTGTATTGAATTGATAGCTAACAAAACCATCAAAACTAATTTATTGCCCAACAGTTGGATAAATTGCTGAATTTGATGCTGAATTTGAAATTAAATAACGTTATTTAGCAACAGGAAACTGTGCGAGTCGACAGAGAAGATAGATCCTATCAGTGTTGCATAATAAAATGAGCATCATCTATAAACTCCATCTGCCTTTTAAATCAACAGCGATTTTCGTGTTAACTGTTATTTTTAATCTGTTGGTTTTCCTCAGCTTCTGAAGACATATCCTGGAACTGAAGGCTATGATTGCTGCTGGTGAAATTTAGCAGCTCATTTGTGTCATGTTCCTCTTTTCATTATTGCCACCGATGTGTCAACTTATGTAAAAAATAGGCTTATGATACAAGGAGGGATGTGATGTGAACCCTGTGATCGTCAACTAATGTCTCCAATAGTAATTTGCAATTTTGAACTGTTAGCAGCTTGCAAGGTGCAGCTGTAATGTGCAGGCACTGACAGCATGACAGATTCTTTGGAATTAACAGCCGTAGTTAACATAATGCTTCTGATCAATGTTTATCGGTGACAATGTTTAATAATGTTTGCCAGACGTTTTGACTCGTGGATCTGATCTGGAAAGCACGAACAGAGCCAGCTGACTGGTGCTGGCAGCTTCCGTGAGAGGTGCTGCGGTATGAAATTACACTGAGGGGTCGAGTCAATTGAAAAATGTTAGCCTTGTCATGTTCAGTGTGATGTGTTGGGCAGGTTGGTTCGATGTGGACTGCACTCGATGCAGGGAAGTTAGAAACAGACGTCTAACACTGGAGAAGATCCAACACTGTTTTATTAAACTATAGAACTGCTATACATATTCAGCTGTGGGTCGGCACTATAGTGATCTGACTGGTGACCTTGTCGTAGCCTGACCAGACTTACTAGCTACCGCATGGTGTTTGCACTTGCTAGCTCGTGGACTCTGACTGTCTCAGTAGCTGGGTCCCGAGAGAGCGGGAAACCTAGTGCCCTCTGGCTTTATAGTGGTAGTGTCCTGTCTGGTGATTGACTGTACTGCGCTGTATGCTTACTGGTCATCCTATGTGTCAATCACTGCCTGTCTGCATCTCATTATATACATGACTGGATATTATCACAGTGTAGCGATACAGCTATGCACATACAAAATATGCAGGCTCCCAGACGTCAGTGTTCTCACAACCAGCAGACGGGAAGAGTTCAGATTGAATTTGGTCATCACCGGTGCAAAGTGATGAAGGTTGAATGGATAAAAATGGTTGACCGAATGCAGGGCAGCATGGTAGCACAGCGGTTTGCACTGTTGTTTCACAGCACCAGGATCCCAGGTTTGATTCCCGGCTTGGGTCACTGTCTGTGCGGAGTCTGCACCTTCTCCCATGTCTGCGTGGGCTTCCTCCGGGTGCTCCGGTTTCCTCCCACAAGTCCCAAAAGACATGCTGGTAGGTAATTTGGACATTCTGAATTCTCCCTCAGTGCACCAGAACAGGCGCTGGAATGTGGCAACTAGGGACTTGCACAGTAACTTCATTGCAGTGTTAATGTACGCCTACTTGTGACAATAAAGATTATTGTTATTCAAAGCAAACAGTAACGCGGGCCATTTGAACATATCTACTGTCATTTGCAAGCTTTATAAGTTGTGATTACTTGACCATTCACAAGTACCTTTCGAAGAAACTGTTCGGACTTTTATAATTATCACTGTGAAATAAAACTGATGAAATGAAATGATGTTCTTCAACCAATGGAGCTGCTTATATTTACCCATTGGTGACTAAAGGAGAATGAACCAGATGGGCTCTGATGGTTTAATTCTGTTCAGGTAAACCCATAGAATGAAATGTCATATGTCATATTCATGCATCTGAACTCATTCAGAAATGTCTCAGTTATAGCTTTTATACCAATTTGACAGCAGTACTGGCTTTAGAAAGATGCACAGCTGGCAATACTAAGATATAGTTCTGCCTCAACCATCGTCTCTCCAAGCAAAACAGAGTTCCATGCCTGAATAAGCATACGCTCAGTATTTAAATGCGAATGGCAAAGAGCCAACAGGATTGTCAGCTCTTTGTTATCACATAAAAAGTTTATTTTGCACCAACTTCAATTATACTGCAATGATGCCAAGCTGAACAGTACAAGATTATCTCAGCTCTTTATTGAACAGAGTTCAGCTGACAGCGCTGCCGTTTTACTCGCCCACATGCACTCTGAGTAAGTTCTCAAACCTTAACCTCCTCGCGTCGAGAAGAGGAAAAATATTAGCAACTTTTGTAGGCCCTATCCTGGGGTGGTTGTGAGGTGGGACAGAATTTACACCCTGACATTCTTCCCCCAAACTCCCCCGACTATCTATCAAGCTAGAGATCATGCCAATATTTAGCAACAAAGGACAGCACACAGTGGTTAACACTGCTGCCTACGGCGCTGAGGATCCAGGTTCGAATCCTGGCCCCGTGTGGAGTTTGCACATTCTCCCCGTGTCTGCGTGAGTTTAACCCCCACCACCCAAAGATGTGCAGGGTAGGTGGATTGGCCGTGCTAAATTGCCCCTTAATTAGCAAAACGAATAATTGGGTACTCTAAATGTTTTTTTTAAAAAATGCTTTAAATAAAATATTTGCCAACAAGTTATTTGAATATTTGCAGTGGGCAGTTGGCGCCTGCAGAGACTCAATGGCGGTCCCAACCCACATTGCTATCTGTAACTCAAACCATTCTTGTATTATTCTGGAAATAGGAGCTGGAGATCTGGATCCCGATTAGTAAGGCCATAAGACGCAGGGACAGAAGGAGGCCATTCGCCTCACTGAGTCTGCTGTGCCATTCAATGAGATCATGACTCATCTGATGTGATGGTCTTCACCTCCACTTTCCTGCCTTCTCCCCATTACCATTGATTCACATCCCGATAAGCAATCCAGACGTTCAGCCCCATGCTCTGAAGTCAAGGGTTCAAATCCCACCACGGCAGTTGGTAGAGTTTAAATTCAAGTAATTAATCTGGAATGTAAAGCTAGTCTCCGTAATGGTGACCATGAAACTATTCGATTGTTGTAAAAAAAAACCCCATCGAGTTCACTCACGTCCTTTAGGGAGGGAAAGCTGCCAACCTTACCCGGTTTGGCCTACATGTGACTCCAGACCCACGGCAACGTGTTTAGGCTCTTAACTGCCCTCTGCAATGGCCAAGCAAGCAAAGGAAAATTAGCTCTGAGTGACAAACTGGGATTGCCTTGCAAGAGACACCCACATCCCCTTAAAAGAATAAGTAAATATAAGTAGACTCAGCCTGTCACAGTGCGTTCAGTAGAATTCTTGGTATGGTAGAAAATGACCCAGGAATGTCCAACACTGTTTAAATGGTGTGACTGGGATGGGTAGAAGAAATAAGTAACCCTCATGGGTTGAAACATCAGGGGAAACTGAGCAGAAACTCAGTAGATCTGGGCCCAAATCGCAAAATGCCTGCCACAACACCGTTGGAATTTCATCACCTCCTCAAGCTCCAGAATCTCCCTCTCCCTCAAATGTTTCCGGTCTGTACATTGCATTGTTTGAAGATCAAGAGGTTGAAAAAGAGTGCTGTTTTCATGTCACTTCCCGTCAATCACTCAGAGGGATATATCGTGGCCTGGATTACCTCAGCCTCCGTATTCTCTTCCCTGTCAGCTGCAGCTGACTGTATTCTGAGGATACATTTACAAATTATACGGAACGTTTAAAGCCTCATTAGAGTTTTGTTTTGTTAGTATAACATTGCACTAGAACTGTTCTGGGATTATTAGATTCTGTGTGGCTGTTAGATTACTAATTTATGCACTTTGCAGAAATAATTAATCGGAGAAACAAGATAGACCTGATTGTACGGAAACATAAAATTGCCCAGAGCACAAATGCAACTTCAATATTTGTCTTATTTCTTGAACATGTAAGATGGGAACATAAATTCATTGGATTTTAACTAAATCAAACTCAATGACTTGAGTGATTTACTTATGTTTGTTGCAGAGTACAGTTTCATATTTCTGCCTTTGAAAAGCTTTGCATTTCTCAAAATATGGAGTATAATCCATAAATAAATGACAATTGCTTTAGGTACTGAGAATGTTAAGTATTATGATGTCTGGTCACTCTAATTAATTGTATGTTATTCCAGAGTAATTTAACACAGGGGGTGTGATTCTCTGTCCCGCCAGCCCCATTTTCCGGCATAGTGCGTCCCTGCCAGCAGCAGAATTCTCCATTCCCACAGCTGGCCGATGGGGTTTCCCATTGAGGGCCACCCCATGCCGTCGGGAAATGCGTGGGCGTAGGTGCGCTGCCGGCGAGGCTGAGGATCCTGCCGACGGAGAATCCCGTGGAAGGTTTTTTAAACTTGGGAATGCAGGCGGTTGTCGGGAGGGTCATGGACCGATCGGTCATGGAGTTCCCGATCGCGGACCAAGCGCCAACGGCTGCGACTGGCTTTTCAAAATGTCGGCTGCGACTGGGCTTTATATGCAAACAATGGAGTCTTCCCGCCAGGGAGCAGTCACGCGCCTGGCACGTATACTGACTTCACGTGTCCTGCAGGTCTGTGCTCAGGGCACAAAATCACAGAGGAGAGACTCCTCCATTTTGTAGCTTCCAGCAAGCAACAGGACTGTGTGCAGAACAGAAGAATGGTCATTTTGTCATAAGGAAGCGAGGGTCAGAGATTCAAACAGGCCAGCATTTCACAATTGAATCTGCGGGAGAGAACTTCACTGAGAGTTCCAAACAATATTTCTAAGTTTTTAAAAAGGAGTAGGTTGAATTACAGTCACAGGTTAAAGGACTGAACATTTGTCCAATGTAAAATGGAGTGAGATTCCCTTCTCCAGACATTCTCTCTCTGGTTCAATTCAATGTCAGGATCTAGCACCAGATTCAAATTACATCTTCACTGTAACTACAGCGTTGGTTGTAGTTGAAATCATAGAATCGAAGAATCATAGAATTTACAGTGCCGAAGGAGGCCATTCGGCCCATCGAGTCTGCACCGGCCCTTACAAAGAGCACCCTACCCAAGCCCACATATCTACCCTACCGCCGGTTTCTGTTCTGAAAGTTTCAACGGCGAAACTTCCACTGCCTTTGGTGTTGAGAATTACAAAGGTGAACAACCTTATATAGATAAATTGGAGAGTTGGGCAGAGAAATGGCAGATGGAGTTCAATCCAGGCAAATGCGAGGTGATGCATTTTGGAAGATCAAATTCAAGAGCGGACTATATGGTCAATGGAAGGGTCTTGGGGAAAATTGATGTACAGAGAGATCTGGGAGTTCAGGCCCATTGTACCCTGAAGGTGGCAACGCAGGTTGATAGAGTGGTCAAGAAGGCATACAGCATGCTTGCCTTCATCGGACGGGGTATTGAGTACAAGAGTTGGCAGGTCATGTTACAGTTGTATAGGACTTTGGTTCGGCCACATTTGGAATACTGCATGCAGTTCTGGTATACACATTACCAGAAGGATGTGGACGCTTTGGAGAGGGTGCAGAGGAGGTTCACCAGGATGTTGCCTGGTATGGAGGGTGCTAGCTATGAAGAAAGGTTGAGTAGATTAGGATTGTTTTCGTTGGAAAGACGGAGGTTGAGGGGGGACCTGATTGAGGTCTACAAAATTATGAGAGGTATAGACAGGGTGTATAGCAACAAGCTTTTCCCAAGAGTGGGGGTGTCAGTTACAAGGGGTCACGATTTCAAGGTGAGAGGGGGAACGTTTAAGGGAGATTTGCGTGGAAAGTTTTTTACGCAGAGGGTGGTGGGTGCCTGGAACGCTTTACCAGCAGAGGTGGTCGAGGCGGGCACGATAGCATCATTTAAGAGGCATCTAGACAGGTATATGAACGGGCGGGAACAGAGAGAAATAGACCTTGGCAATTAGGAGACAGGTCTAGCTAAAGGATCTGGATCGGCACAGGCTGGGAGGGCCGAAGGGCCTGTTCCTGTGCTGTAATTTTCTTTGTTCTTTATTCTTTGTTCTTTTAATTGCAAGGTCAGTTCTCCTCATCTCAGTCCTGAATGAAATGAAATGAAATGAAAATCACTTATTGTCACAAGTAGGCTTCAAATGAAGTTACTGTGGAAAGGGGAGGCTGGTACGGGAATTGAACTGTGCTGCTGGCCTGCCTTGGTCTGCTTTCAAAGCCAGCGATTTAGCCCAGTGTGCTAACCCCCCCCCCCCCCCTTAGTCTGAGGCTGTGGCACTGAGAGTAAATATCCTTCCAGCAATTAACCTTTGAACCACTAAAACTTTTACATAGAGTGAAAACTTAACTGTAAAATAAATTGTAAAATAATAAAATATCAGCCCAGTTGACTTAATCTCTCAGCCTTCATTGCAATTCCTGAAGGCTAGTGTGCCCTCCCTTCAATGAGGATGGTAAATCTGTAGATCGTACTCTGTGTGTGGTCTCACCAATGTCCTGCACAATTGCAGTAAGACTGCTTTACTCTTACACTCGCTCACCTTTAGCAATAAAATCTAACATGTCAGTTGCTCTCCTAATTGCTTGAAAGCTGCATGTTAACTTTGTGGTTCTTCTACAAGGATGCTCAGGTCCCTCTATATATTTGGGAATGATAAGTGCGGGTAATACTGTAATTGTCTGGAAACTGAGAAAATCAGTGATCCTACATCGTAGAATACGTAGAATACGGAATACGTGGAAACATACATAGAAAATAGAAGCAACAGGAGGCCATTTGACCCTTCGAGCCTGTTCCTTCATTCATTACATCATGACTGATCCCTCCATCCAAGGAATCAACCTGGTAAACCTTCGCTGCACTCCCTCCACAACAAGAACATCCTTCCTCAGAGAAGACACCAAAACTGCACACAATACTACTGGTGTGGCGTCACCGACACCTTGGACAATTGCAGTAAAACATCACTATGTCTCTACTGAAATCCTCTCGCTGTGAAGGCCAACGTACCATTTGCCTTTATCTGTGGAGAGAAAAGGGAACTAACGTTTCAAGCCATGTTTGACAAAGATTCATCCAAACTCGAAACGCTAGCTCCCTTTTCTCTCCACAGATGCGGTCAGGCCTGCTGAGATTATCCACTGTTTTCTGTTTTTGTTTCAGACTCCAGCTTTTATACCACTTTCCTTCTTTACTGCCTACGATACCTGCTCACCTACTTTCAGTGACTGATGCACAAGGACACCAAGATCTCGCTGAATATCCACCTCTCTCGATTTACACTCATTTAAATAATAACCTGCCGTCCCATTTTTTCCACCAAAATGGATAACCTCACATTTATCTACGTTATACACAATCTGCCATGCTTATCCCCACTCACCCAGCCTGTCCAAATCCCGCTGGAGCATCTCTGCATCCTCCTCACAGCTCATCCTCCCACCAACGTATCTTCTGCAAATTTGGAGGTAATGCATTGAGTTCCCTCATCAAAATCATTGATATATAATGTGAACAGTTGGGGGTCCAACAGTACCCCGCTAGCCACTCTGCCAAACGGAAAAAAGCACATTTATTCCAACATTTTGCTTCCTATCTCACGTTGCTCACACTGGGGATTACAAAAACGATGAAGGTACTTACGCTGCTGAATAATGTATCTGTAACCTCCTTGTTACATATTCGGCCAACAAAACTGGTAGAGACCACACATGACCCCTGTGCTATGCTAGGAAGGAGCCAATGCTTAAAAAGTTAGCAGCTACTGATGTTGAATATTGTGTAAAATGTCATTATGAGTGCACGGCTTTCTCATAAGCTTGGCAGATGCGTCAGGCATGCAAGATGTTGTGTCGCAGCATAGCAGAACTTGATGAACGTCGGCAAGGGTTGGCAAGGGGAGGGGTTACGAACCCTCTGCTCGAGTTATTTGACATCTCACATCCAGGAACAAAAATCACAGTCCCAATAGTGGACAGAAGCGAGAGAAACTGAAGCAAAGACAGGGGCCGGGATTCTCCGACCCCACGCCGAGTCGGAGAATCCCCGGGGGGGAGGCACGAATCCTGCCCCTCTGCCCCAGCGCCGGCTGCCCTATTCTCCGGCGCTGTTTTTCAGGGGCCGGCGGAATTCCCGCCATGCCGGTCAGGGGCTGTTGACAGCGCCCCCCCCTCCCCCCCGGCAATTCTCCGGGCCCCGATGGGCCTAGAGGCCGTAATGTTTTGGCCAGTCCCGTTGGCGTCAATTACTCACCTCATGCAAGGTGGGACCTGGCAGGTAAGTGTACGCGGATGGTCCCGGGGGGATCCGACCCCACTGTGACCTGGCCCGCAATCGGGGCCTACCGGTCTGCAAGCGGGCTGGTTCTGTGGGGGGCCTTCTTTTCTTCACGCCGGGTCCTTGTAGGGCTCCGCCATATTGCCCGGGGACCAGCGCGGAGAAGGGAATCCCCATGCATGCGCGGCAATATGCCGGCCGGTCTGCGCCTGTGCGGAAATATGCCGGCTGGTCTGCGAATGCGCGGAAATACGCCGGCCGGTCCGCGAAGTGCGAACCCGTGCGGCGCTCTGGCGTCAGCTGGAGCGGCAACAACCACTCCAGCATCAGCCTAGCCCCCAAGTAATTGGACAATTCCTCACTTTCGTGGGCTGTTGACGTCGGAGTGGTTGGCGCCTGTTTTCTCGCCAGCGTGGGGACATAGCCCCATTTTCAGAGAATCCCACCCTACAACTTTGTTCCTGGTGCTTCTCTCAATGCCTGTTTCACCTTTGGACGATAAATACATCCCACAATAGTGCTCCCGCAACAAAATGAGTCAAGTGCCATTTAGGTGTTCAGGGTAACCTAGTAATTAATCCATTGACTGATTCAAAGACATTAGCACTCTCACTTAATTTCATCCTGCAGTTATTTGGATTGGGCTGCCTCTCATACTTGGCTGCTTCCAAGTGATATGTGATTGTGGCAACTATTTTCAAGGTGATATTAATCCAGGCAGGTCAATCCAAAATAGTTCTTTGTCTCTAAATTGCAAGAAGGATAATTAAAATGTTACAAAGATAAATACTTTGAAAGACAGAATTAGATATTCCTGCTCCTGTGTCTGGGAAAGAAATGGTAAGCTCCCTTATAACATATTCACTCTAAATAATGTAAGCTTCCTCACACATATTCACTCGAAATAATGTGAGCTCCCTTACACACATTCGCATTGAATAATGTGATTTTCCTGATGCATTTTTACTGTAAATAATGTGAGCTCCCTCAGACATATTCGCTCTGAATAATTAGAGCCCCTTACACATATTCAAGCCGGAAATCTCTTTTTGGGAGACTATGGGCAGGGTTCTCCGTTTCTGAGGTGGCAGAGGTTGTCAGTACCATGGGCAACATTGTCCGGACCAGCCAGCAGTGCCGTAAAAACTGCATGACCTCCTTAGGGTGGGCAGGATGAGTAGGCAGCACTGTGCCCTTGGCAGCAACCCCCATCCAACACACCTATAATCTGATGCCCCCCCCTCACCCGGAAGACAGGTGAACCCCCACCCTGCACCAAATGCCGTTACCCATACCGGCAGCCCTGGCCGATGCACCGGCCACCAAGACCACCAGCTACCGATCCCCTGGACTACATGTGTCGGATTGTCTAACCCGGTCGTTTTATGTTCCCCCACACAGGAGAAGGCTGTGCACAGCTGCTGGGAGCAGGTGAAGCCAGGAGGGAAGCCGCCGGACTTGCGACCCCTCACTGTGGCTGAGCAGAGAGCCCTGCACGTGGTAGGCTACCCAGAGAAAAGGAGGTCGCTGAGGTGACGTTCGGCCGCGGGCGCGGAAGTGAGACCCCACTTAGTTGCGGTTCCCCATGACACGTGTGGCAACCCCCACCCACACCACCTTCACCCCCACACCACTTGCACCCACACCACCCCAACACCACTGCCACACCACCCTCACCCTACACAACCCCCACCCACACCCAGATGCTCACTCCCACCACTCCAGGCCCGTGGTCTAATCATGGATCTTGTCTTGTGCCTTGCTGGTGATGCGGTGGGTCCGTCTGGCGAACCTGCCCCCAGCCTGTGCCACAGCTGGAGCCCCATCATGAGCCAAGCAGCGGTGAGAGCAGCTCGGACACTAGCCCTCCGCCCGAGACACCATCTGCTGCTCACCACACACACGTTCCTGTACGGCAGGTTGGGATAGGAACCCCAGAGGGGGCTGACAGTCAGAGGGTGGGCTGACCACAGGGACGAGCTGCCATCCGGATAATCCCACCAATCGCAGAGATGCAATGCAACAATTTTCAGCACCATTCTCAACTCTTCAGGTACTGAAGAAGTCCATTAAAATGCAGCATGCAGGGACATTACTGAAGCTTGGGCTGACAAGTGACAAGTAACATTCGCACCACACAACTGCCAAGCAATGACCATCTCCAGCAGAGATTCTAACCACTGCCCTTGACATTCAATGGCATTTGCATCACTTAATCCCCCATTATTAACATCCTGGCTGTTACCATTAACCAGAAACTAAACTGGATGACCCATGCAATTCCTGTGGCTCAAAGGTCATAGGTCATAGATTTTACCATGTAAAAGGAGGCTGCAACTTCTCAGTGGAATATTGAATCTCATTCCGCTGGGGCATTCTCTCTTAGCGAAATTCATCTTTCTTCTAACCTCTATATTCTTCCTGGTGTCATTGCAAATCAAGCCTTATTAACCCTTTCCAAATCACAACCACAGCCTGACCAGTGATATCCCTGAACCATGATTGGTCCATGGAGTACATGATTACTTTCTGGCTGGCTAGGTGAGGCATGTGCGGTGCATGCTTCCAGGATGGGAAGCATAATTAGCTCATTGTCTCAGACTTTGAATTTTTAATGTGAATTCTGAATTAAATCAGACACTTACGTTGTCTCTGAGTGTTGTTGCGCAGATCGGTTTTTACATGTCTGTCTGCTTTTTATCACCTGCTGGGTGATATATTTTACTGTGGTTGTCGTGTTTTGAGTATCTATTTTACTTTTAGGACAGATTGCAAAGCTAATTATAACTTTAAACAAAGCAATATCAACATAGCACAGATGATTGTATTGGGTAGCACTTGAAGATCTATCCAAGGTGTGTGTAGCATACGTGGATTACAATCATGAACATTTAAAAGATGGACTAGGTAAAATATCTTGCAACTTCGGTGACAGTTGGTACAGTCACAGTCATTCAAGTCAAATGGATTTAAGAGTTCCAAAATGAATGATTCACCAACAGAAGTTAAACCTCATACAAAAGTGCATGTACATCCATTGCTTCCCTTTCAGGAGGGATGGATGCATCAGGCTCCATATTGCCCTCCTCCACTTCTGGTGGCAAGTCACCCTCTGGGTGAATGCTCAGTCCACGATCAACAAAATAGTTGTGCCCTGTGTGATGATATGCATAATGTAAGTTTGTACATAATGTTATGCACAACCTCTGACCACTAGGTGGCATTGTAAACCCATCACGTCGCCATGTGTTCTGGGAGTTGGGAGTTGGTCGTGCTGGGAGATAGACGTATTTACAGTAGTTCCACCAGAGTTGTTTTGTGTTAGTTGTTTGTTAGTTTATTTATCCCAGTCACCTTACCATGCAGTTTGTTCCATAATAAATTATTTTAAACTACATGCTCTGGAGTTCATCATTCACTTTGGCCAGTCTACAGAACATGACACCCTGCACAATACATTACAACTATCATGTGTTTCATCTTCATTATTAAGGCAGTGCAATAGTTAGAATTCATCTCCATGTCTTTGTTCAAAATTTTGCAACGGCATTCCATTGCTTCCTTGCTGAAGCTCGGTCTCTTGGAACACATCTCCTCTAATATGCTTTCATATAATGTCCTTTGTCTGTGCAGTGTCAGGGGTGGGCAATTGATGCACTTCCTCGCCAGTCAGACTTATAGCTTGGCTCCAGATTGTGAATCTGCAATGGATTCTGCAATATCTGTCGGCGAGATAATACACATTAGCTTACAGGAGGCTTCTATTCTTAACTAAGGCCTTTGCCAAAGCATTTGAAGTAATCACAAAGGCTTGTAAGTATCAGCATTATATCAGTGTACTCTGCAAAACACCACTTCAAATACATTTCAAAATCCAAATGTGCTTTAGCTCTGTATCAGCTGGGAGGACAGGTGTAGTAACATTAGCATCCTTGAAGGAGCCAAGAGCACCAGTGTTGAGGCCGTCATCATCCGAAACCAACTCCGTTGGGCCGACTTCGGATGTCAGAGTCCCACCTGCCAAAGAAAATCTTCTTCTCCCAACAGTGAAGGATCCAGAAGAACAGGAGGACAAAAGAAGCGCTTCAAATACACCCTGAAGGTTTACCTCACAAGAAATGCAACAGTAACATCAATGCCTAGTAGAGCCTTGCTCAGAAGAGACCGACTTGGAGGAACATCCTGATTGAAGGGTCACAATTTCTCAAGGACATCCGCCGGCAAGATGAGGCCTGGAAAAGGAGCCTGAGTAAGGAATACCAGAGATCAAGAGTCCAAGACCGATCCCACCTCCCTGAATCTCCTGCCAAGTGTGCGGTCGAAGATGCGGCTCTAGGATCGGGCTCATCAGCCACGCAAGAACCCCCAGAACCCATGACCAGCAACACAGAGTTTCTTAGGTGGAAAATCTTTTACTTTATTTGCATTTTACACATATTTATAAACGCTAATATTATAAAACATTAACCCGCTAAAAATATGGTTCCCGATATCGGCAGCCTCTGCTCGATGATTCTGGACCGAGTAAAAAAAAAGCGCAAATAAAAAAGTCTAAAAACTCACCTAACATCGGGGCAAGCCGGTCAAGTTAGTGCTGTCCCTGGATTTATAATACAGCAGGTACAGCATGGCAGTGGAAGGAAAGCAGGTAAATTAAAGCCCACCATGAGTTTAAACATGGCGTGTTTCTACCACGCATGTCCGCACATCGCGACCTCCGCATTGTCCCAAAATGCATATGGGATGGAGAATCCCTGCAAACGATAAAAAGGAACAGAGATTATGGGTCATTTGCTTCCTCCACCCCGATGAACAGCAGCAACAGCATGTACCATCTATACGTTGCACTTCAGGAACCCACCAAGGTTCTTTAGGCAGCACTTTCCAAACACAAGCACGCTACCATCTAGAAGAACAAGGGCAGCAGATAGCTGGAAACACCACCATCTGGAATTTCTGGGCTGGTTTAGCAAAGTGGGCTAAACAGCTGGCTTGTAATGCAGAACAATGCAGCAGTGTGGGTTCAATTCCTGTACCAGACTCCCCGAATAGGCACCGGAATGTGGCAACTAGGGGCTTTTCACAGTAACTTCATTGAAGTCTACTTGTGACAATAAGCGATTATTATTCCACTCCAAGCTGCTCACCATCCTGACTTGGAAATATATCACCGTTCCTTCACTGTCGCTGGGTCGAAATCCTGGAACACCCTCCCTAACAGCTCTGTGGGTGTACCTACACCACGTGGGCTGCAGTGGTTGAATAGGGCAGCTCACCACCCCCTCGACAAGGGAAAGCGGGGATGGGCAATAAAAGCCAGCGACACCCACATCCCATGAATTAGCATATAAATTGATTCAGTTGGCCTGACGGTGGATGACGTTATGGCGAGACAAAGAATCAACACATTGTCTGCTAAATTTGGAGGGGTACTGAAATAATTCAATGTTTATTTTAACTACAGAAGTAACAAAATGCTTAAAAGGGCTAAATGTAATAAACAGTGGCAGGAATTGTGGTCAGCGCACTCTCAGACATGCTTCAAGCGAAGGAAGATCTGACCCTGGAGATAGACATTCAGATCGTTAGGCAGTCTGAGCTCTGAGTGCAGCACAGGCCCATTTTAAAAGGAGAATTTAAACTTGGTACAAAGGAAATTCCACAGTCGAGCACAGAAACAGGGATGCTCCTGGCCAAGGAGAGGAATCCCCTAACTGACTGGGAGAGCGACCAGAGCAGGGCTGTGGAGCACAGCGCCCCCACAAGCAAAATCAATGTCCTACAATTTCAGCCCAATCCTTTCAATGCAATGGAATTGGACACCTCAGCATACAGTGCAAGGCCAAAACATTTAAACACACAGGACACAAAGATGGTTCATCAAGTCGAAACTGCACACTATGAGGGCACATGGACATGCTTCTTGGGTGAGGATTTCCATTTCAAAATGCATACATTTTGATTAACTGCCATCTCGCAAACTTTAAATTGGATATGGGAGCCAGTGTTACAGTCTCCTTGGACAGAGAACCATGGCTGAGAGACCTCAGGCCTTGAACAATAGATACACCACTCTATGCGCATGGAAGAATCTGAATTCCAGACAGGCACGATTCTGGAACCAGGGCACAGTGGTTTGCACTGCTGCCTCACAGTGCCAGGGACCCGGGTTCAATTCTGGCCTTGGGTGACTGTCTGTGTGGAGAGTTTGCACTTTCTCCCCGTATCTGTGTGAGTTTCCGTTGAGTGTGCCAGTTTTCTCTCACAGTTCAAAGATATACCGGTTAGGTGGATTGCCCATGCTAAATTGCCCCTTTGTGTCCAAAGGTGTGCACGGGGTTACAGGGATAGGGCGGGAGAGTGAGCTTAGGTGCAGTTCTCTTTCAGAGGGTCGGTGCAGACTCGATGGACAAAATAGCCTCCTTCTGCACTGTAGGGATTCTACAATTAGAGTACAGCGGCAAATAAATCTTTGAGCTGGTGTATATCATTCTTAACCAGTCTTCGTCTGTCTTGAGCAGAGGTGCCTGTGTAGCCCTGAATCTCTTCCAAACAGTAGAAGATGTCAAGACAACCATTGTCGTAACTTATACAGAACTGCAGGTTCACAAGAGTTCAAACAAGGAAGAGTATCCTGATTGGGGTTTCAGCTCTGAACTCCTTTCGTTAAACAGGTTTGTCCATTTTCACTACAGATGCCGGGAAGCCCTCATTGGTCAGACCATCCAGCCACTCAGGTTGTTCGCACAGCACCTCCAGCGGAGCAGAAACAAAATAGCAAGCAAAAACCAGATGAGCCTCAACCTCCGGCTCCAACGACTGTTGGTGAGGTCTGCACTGCAACCACAGAACAAATGCTGTAACTCCTGGGTCATCATTACAGTGCCACAATTGATGCCAAAACCAGGAAGCAGCCATCCATGGCCGACAGCACAGCGCACAGCTGAATGCAAAGGTGAGCTTACTGAAAAAAGCTACATCCTTACAACAGGAATGGCCATCTTCTGTCACAGAGGACATCGCAGTGACACACACAACAAAATAAGAGAGAAATTCCACATGGACACAAGGACAAAGTTAGTCTATCCTGCAATAAATGAAATGGAACAACATCCACCTCTCAATACAACTGCTGAATTGACGAAGAGAGGTTCAATACTAAGCAATGGAAAAAGGGGATAAAAAGATGCCCAGATGCTAGGACAACCTCCAAATCATCAGAGTTTACCTGCAACCGTGAATAAAATATAGAAGGTTGATAATACCCCAGACCTATGAACTCAGAGACGTGTAGGGAAGAAGATGGGGCAGCACTAATGATGAAAATACATCAGGTAAACTAGAATAACTTGAAATACATTGGATAAAGACTTGGGGGAGGTGTAGTATAAGGGTCTGGCACGTGTAGGTGAATTTGGGACTCTGTACGGTACTACCCATACAGTAATGGAAGAGAACACATGACACATGCCTGGGGGTTAGTCTCATGTTGGATAGAGCCCTGTGTACAAGCAAGCATGGAGACAGCTCCTAACTTGAACCCCTTGCTGTATGTGTGCACATAGTTCTTGTGGCTAATATATGCATACAGTTAAGCTAATTAAGACTATGCAACCTTCATTAAGACCTACTGAATGTTATCCAACACCTTACAACACCAATTACTCAAAACTGGGACTAGAAATGCTTGCAAAATGTTGGGAAAAGTGCCAGTTGGACTCGATGTTTTCTCAAAGGTCATGATGGAACAATGAGTGCAAGGTTCTGTCACTGTGAAGACATCTAAAAGGTAAGAATTTTATGAAAATTCAAAACCAACATGATTGAAAAGAATTATAAATTGCAAAGTGGGCAGGATTGCTAACTCTGCACTTGGCTGAATATATGTATGAATGTAGCAGTCATTGTTGTATCATTTTTATGTAAAAATAAATTGGTTTTAGGATGTGGCAAAGCTGCCAATGTCACATTTGTTGTGCTTTCCTGAATGAATTTGAGAAGATAGTGGTGGGTCCTCTTTAGCTGCTACTGTTTTTGTATTAATGGTGCTTCAATTAAGGTCTAAGTGGGTGTGATGAATGTAGCAATTTTCACTATGTACTGTATTGTATATCTGTTGCAATAATATTATTTTTTTTAAACTTAGGTTAAAGTATGCAGATTATAAATCTTGTAAAATTGTGATTAAAGGGTTGATTTGATTTGAATTTCATGTATTGTCATGTGTACTGAGGTACAGTGAAAAGTATTGTTCTGCGTACAGTCCAGACAGAACGTTTCACACGTGGAAAAACATTGGACATACATAAATGCACACTGTAAATACATAGGCACTGGCATCGGGTGAGCATATGGAATTAACAGCTAAGCAGGCTGTGATGCCACTCATGGGAGGGGCTGGGTCTGTTTTTAGTCTCATTTTCAGCCCTGTCCTGTGTCTGTTGTTTTTTAGATTCATTTTTAGGTTTCTGCTCTGGTTCCTGAGGAAAGGAGGTGTGTTTTTCAGACTGACTTCTGAAAGCTTCTCTCCTAAGGACTGTGAATAAACCTGTAACCCAATGAGTGCTACTTATATTAATAAATGACATTTGATCAGTTTTTGTGTGGATTTTGCTTCACTGAAAGTTTAGAAGTAGATGGGGATGTAAGCTCAAAGATCTTTCTTTATTGTTTTTAGAACTGCTTAACTGTTGATTGAAAAGCTGTTTTTTTCCCCTTGAATGTTAATGGGGTGAATCTTGTGTTAGTGCAGAAGATCGCTAGATTTCAATGGAATCACTTTTGGAGCGAGGTATCCTTTCCCCACAGTTTTCAGGGTAGCGCAGTGGTTAGCACTGTTGCTTCACAGCTGCAGGGTCCCAGGTTCAATACATGGCTTGGGTCGCTGACTGTATGGAGCCTGCAAGTTCTCCCAGTGTCTGCGTGGGTTTCCTCCGGGGGCTCCGGTTTCCTCCCACATGTCCCGAAAGACGTGTTGTTTGGTAAGTTGGACATCCTGAATTCTCCCTCTGTGCACCCGAACAGGCACCAAAATGAGGCGACTGGGGGCTTTCCACAGTAACTTCATTGCAGTGTTAATGTAAGCCTACTTGTGACAATAAAGATTATTACTATTATCAAATTGAAAAATTCTTGGGGTCTTGTCCGGTTCTTGAATATAAATTGGGGTCTGGTCTGGGTACCGGCACAGTCAGCGAATTGCAGGAACTTGCCACAGTGATAAGTAAGGAACTGCAGTTAACATCCCAAGTCCGGTTGGCATGTCCATTGCAGGCATGTTTGCAATTTCAATGTTTTTATCCTTCTTAGATGTATGAGCTGCAGACCCGGGAATTGCAGTTGAATTAAGCATGATGAGTTACTGCAGTGTGTCCTGTCGATGGTAAATGCTGCAGTCACAGTGTGCTGGTGGTGGAGATAATGGATATTGAGCCCATATATCATGTTGCGGAATGGAGATTATACAGTACAGAAGAATTGGGAGGCTTAAGCATTACATGAAGTATTAAATATCAGATGGTAGATTTACTGACACAGGGTTATTTGTCTGATTTTGGTTCTTGAGCAGGTTCAGGCTCACTGGAGAGATAATAACTGAGTTGTGCCCACTGGTTCATGAAGAACTAACGGGACTGTGAGCCCAGTGCAAATAGCCACTAGTCACCACTGCTCTCAACTTTTATGTACACTTCAGTATCCTCCGATTTGTCATGTTCAGCTCTTATATGAGTACACAAATTCCTGTATCACAATGTAAGCTGTTACATATTACTCAGGAAGAGTTAAATGTAATAGTCACTACAGGTAGGGAGGCAAATGTTTGAGGGTCTTACTGCTTAGATCTTTCAGTGAGGTTGGTAAAGAGATGGAAGGTGCCATCGACAGTGCTATCAAGTGGCACTTACTCAGAAATAACCTGCTCACTGATGTTCAGTTTATGTTTTGCCAGCAGCACTTAACCCCTGACCTCATTACAGTTTTGATCATTTTTTAAAAATAAATTTAGAGTACCCAATTATTTTCTTTTTCCAATTAAGGGGCAATTCAGCATGGCCGATCCACCTCTCCTGCACATCTTTGGATTGTGGGGGTGAGACCCACGCAAGCACGGGGAGAATGTGCAAACTTCACACAGGACTGGGATCGAACCTGTGTTCTCAGGTCGTGAGACAGCAGTGCTAACCACTGCACCACCGTGCTGCCCATTACAGCTTTGATCGAAGCATGTACAAAACAGCTGAACACAAGAGAGTGAGGTGAGAGTGACAATCGTTGATATAAAGACAGCATTTCACTGAGTGTGGCATAAAGGAGTAACTCACCAAGATTCCTTTGACAGCACCTTCCAAATCCATGACCTCCGCCACCTAAAGGAACAAGTCGAGCAGATTCATGGAACCACCACCACTTGCAAGTTCGCCTTCAAGGCCCGCGCCATCCTGACTTGTCGCTGGCACAAAACACTGGAACTCCCTCCCTATCAGCACTGTGGATGTATCTACACCACATAGACTGCAGGGGCTCAAGAAGGCAGCTCACCACCACCTTCTCAAGGTCAATGAAGGATCGTCAATAAATGCTGGTCTCATCAGCGATGCTGACATCTTGCGAAATAATGAAATTAATTTAACTACTGTTTTGCTTTCAAACTATCTGCATTCACAAAACCACAACTTGCCATTTTGATTATTCTTTGGCTATTTAGTTAAAACATCTTGTTTACTTGGTGGCAAACGGGAAAGTCAATGTGATTCCAGTTGGGTGGCGGGGCGGGTGAATACACGCAATCTTCCACTTTTCAGCTCATTAAGTATGTGTCCGCGAGGGGCTAGGCGAGGACTTCGCCATTACCTCCTGGGGTCAGGTGCCATTTTAAAGGGCACTCAGACACAGATTGGAAGCCAGGAGATCTGCATTACTCCTCTAGCTTCCTTACAGCTGCAGCTTGTACTGGAGATGTCAGCAGCTGTGAGCAACCACATTCCGGGACATACCCCCGGCATTGCCTCTTACTCATCCCAAATAACAGCACTGCCGGTGGTACACCCATGGTCAGTCCAATGCTTGCCATTACAGTGTTCCAAGTTCTCCAGCCTTTTGACCTCATCGGGGCCCCGCTGCCTCTTGCTGCTCAGTTTTTGCTCCTCCTGGTCCTGTGTCAACCTGTGATAGGCCCTCATTCTCCTCATCTGGAGGAGAGATATAACCAAGGCAGGGCTGCCTGCAACCTGCATTATCCCACTTGTGGATGTGGAAATGGATTGAAGTGATACATTTAGTGAGCATGACCTTTCCAGGTGTCCCTCCATCCCAAAGCCAGCAGGCAAGTGCCAAGCCCTTAACCTGGGCTCTGTTCAAATTTGGCAGCTCCACCGCACCTTTTGCAGGTAAAGGACATCCCGGAGGACCATAGATGTTCATCCTGTTAATATACAACTGCATATGGGGAATATGCTCTGTGAGCAGTGTGATGGGAGCCACATGCAAGAAGCCTCATGCAAGCACTTTGCTGCTTGTCTCCACCACACTTGAGACTTTACAGAGAGCCCATTTCCTCAGCAGTATAGAAGACACATGATCCCTTGTCAGCCATGACTATTGCTTTTTGAAGATGGAGGTTTGAAGTTCTGAGTTGGCTGCCATCCACCAGCCATGCCCCAAGGAAGCATTCCGCCTTTCTTTCTCCCTCCATCCCTGCTTCTGACAGAAACCAATGTAAATAGCACAGATTGAATAGCAGCTCCACTCCCTGCTGGGATCTCGATGTTATGGGACTGATGATTCAGGAATAAGCTTGTTGCAATGCAGGCGTATCCATAGAGATAAGAACACAACTGAGCATCTTTTACATCCGGTTGCCTCCTAAGGGGAGGAAATGGCATTGTGCCATTGTCACTGGACTAATAAACCATAGACTTAGTACTGCTCTGGGGACCCAGGTTCAAATCCCACCAGGGTGGTGAAATTTGAATTCAATAAAAATCTGGAATTTAAAACAAGTCTAAATAATGACCATGAAACCATTGTCGATTGTCGCAAAAATCCATCCGGTTCACTAATGCCCTTTAGGGAAGGAAATCTGCCATCCTTACCTGGTCTGGCCTACATGTGACTCCAGACCCACAGCAATGTCGTTGAATCTTAAATGCCCCCCAAGGGCAATTAGGGATGGGTAATAAATGTCGGCACAGCCTGCGACGCACAAGTCCCATGAACGAATAAAGAAAAACATAATCATTATCATTACTGGGGTTTCCCTTTAGTTGGCCGCTTATCCTGACCTTGAAATCCATCCAGCTGAAAAGATCCTTCAGCCAGCTCGAGGATTCACACATCCAGAGCAATTGTGTTGTCAAGAACAGTCTTGGAAAAATTATGCACATGATTTTTCAGTCATCACCTTCCACCCTTCCCCCCCCTGTCACCCACCAACCTCCACCTATCACCATCGACTCACCCAATATCAGCATTCGTACCTCCTCTGGCACCAGTTCCCAATTGTCTACAGTGGTCTACAATTCCCGCTGCCTCATTCCTACGAAACGCATCTCCAAACTCCGTGGCCTTGGCCTCGGCTCCTCCCTCTGTGACTGGATCCTGAACTTTCTAACCCACAGACCACAATCAGTAAAGATAGGCAACAACACCTCCTCCACGACCATCCTCAACACCAGTGCCCCACAAGGCTCTGTCCTCAGCCCCCTACTATACTCCTTATACACCTACGACTGTGTGGCCAAATTCCCCTCCAACTCGATTTTCAAATTTGCTGATGACACCACCGTAGTGGGTCGGATTTCAAACAATGACGAGACAGAGTATAGGAATGAGATAGAGAATCTGGTGAACTGGTGCAATGACAATAATCTCTCCCTCAATGTCAACAAAATGAAGGAGATTATCATCGACTTCAGGAAGCGTAGTGGAGAACATGCCCCTGTCTACATCAATAGGAACAACGTGGAAAGTTTCGAGAGCTTCAAGTTTTTAGGTATACAGATCACCAACAGCCTGTCTTGGTCCGCCCATGCCGACACTAGAGTTAAGAAAGTCCACCAACGACTACTTTCTCAGAAGACTGAGGAAATTTGGCATGTCAGTTACGACCCTCACCAACTTCTACAGATGCACCATAGAAAGCATTCTTTCTGGTTGTATCACAGCTTGGTATGGATCCTGCTCTGCCCAAGACTGCAGGAAATTACAAAAGGTCGTGAATGTAGCCCAGTCCATCACCCAAACCAGCCTCCCATCCATCGACACTATCTATAATTCCCGCTGCCTCGGAAAGGCAGCCAGCATAATTAGGGACCCCGCGCACCCCGGACATACTCTCTTCCACCTCCTTCCGTCAGGAAAGAGATACCAAATTTTGAGGTCACGTACCAACCGACTCAAGAACAGCTTCTTCCCTACTGCCATCAGACTTTTGAATGGACCTACCTCGTATTAAGTTGATCTTTTCTCTACACCTTGCTATAACTGTAACATTATATTCTGCAGTCTCTCCTTCCTTCCTTATGTACGGTATGCATTATTTGTACAGCATGCAAGAAACAATATTTTTCACTGTATACTAATGCATGTGACAATAATAAATCAAATCAAATATACTGTACATTTCTTTTATTTGGGTATTACAGTCTTCAAAATCAAACACTCAAAATATGACTCAGACTCACAACTAAGCTCTAAATATTACTCGCACTTGGTGAAGGAGGCTGGCCAGGCTACGATCACTTGCCATGGACGTCTTCTTCTATCTGAGCTCTGAGATCAGATTTCCTTCTCCACAAACAAAATTACAAACTATTTTCCTGCCAATGGGAAACTCCCTTTATCCCTCACAACAGATTTTCACGCCCCTGCCCTCCATGATTGCCGTCACTGGTGAGAGCGGAAAATTCTACCCTTGGTTCTTGGATAGCTGATGCTTTTCTTTTGCACTGAAATGATGACAGATTGCAAGACAGCAGTGAATTAATTGTCTTAAGTTGCGCAATCTAATGACGCACTTGCCTAATTTGTTCTGCAGTCATGTTTGCCACTTGCAAATCGTGAACTTTTCTCTTCTGCTAAGGATTAACGCAAAATAAGGAGCTCCGATAACCATAGTAAATGTATGGGATGGATAACACCTGCCATGTGAATCTTCAACAAAGTTCATGATCGTGTCAAATCTCTTTGCTGCTCAGGGCTATGGTTTTTTGAGACGTTGCCTACTCTCATTTGTGCAGCATGAATGTGATGACATTGATGTTGACTTAAATGCCAGCTGGCTGCTCCTACTTGCATGTCAATGGTGAAAGTCATCTCCTGATTATCTCCATTGACCTGTGTGGACATCGCCCGGTGTACGGCCGTTAAGTTCTGAACCCCTTCTGTCAAGGTGGCTGGAGCCATAATCTGGGGGAGCTGGAGGGTCCTCAGTTGAACAACTCATTCAATAAGGAAAAGAAAAAATAAACTCAGCCCCAGTTTGTGTAAAGGAAGAGTTAGGAACACTGCATGAATCCATTTAGAAATTCTTACGTAAATCAAGAGAGGTCTGCACGAATTGTTAAAGACAAGTCATGTTTGTGAAATTTACTTGAGTTTCCTTGATGTTGAAGGAATGATCAGAGATAAGTAAAGAAAGTGCTGTAGATGTAATGTGAATGTATTTTCAAAGAAAATTTGCTGAGCTGTCTGATAGGATGCATGCTACAAAATTCAGGCTTACGTTCAAGAGAGAATCTAGCAGCACTGATACAGCATTGAAAAACAGGGAATAAAAGATCATGGGCAAAATTCTCCACCTCGTGATGTCGCAAATGCAATTGTGTCCAGAATCAGACGTCCGGCCAAAATCGAGATCTGTGCCTGCCGTTGAATCGGGCGCCATGCTCCGGCCTCTCGCTGGTGGCGACAACAAGGTTTGCGCCCCATGCCAATGGGGGAAGGCAAAACTGGCATTTGCATACATATAAATGTTATTAACGGGTTGGATGCAGTATTCTCCACCCGTCAGAGTGCTCCACTCCTCTCAGACAGCAGTCTCACGGGTGTGAATTACTATAAGTACTTACAAATGTGAACTGTGCGCCATGGCTGTGGAAGGGGAGCGGAAGGCTAAACAAAACACTGAAAAACCGGGACTTGCTGGGGGATGGCTGCCCAGGCCAGGGGAAGTAGCGGGTAGTGACTTGGTGCCGAGTCCATGGACTTCGGGTGTCCCCCTCGGGATCGGGGTGGCTTGGCTCAGACCTCCATTGTTGCAGTCTGTCTTTTAAGCACACCCCATTGGTGCTACTTACAGGCTCCTGGCTGCTCACACTGCTGAGTGCTGCCTGTGTCCTTTAAATACTCAGAGGCCTCTGGTAATGTGGGAGCCCATCCAGGCTGCCCCGCTGGATACCCTCATGCCCCAGCTGTATCATCAAGGGCCAAGTTCAATCAGGTGCCCACCAGGTTTGGCACTCAACAAAAGTGTTGCCCCATTGCAAAACAAACAGGGATCAGCAAAGGTCACCCTCCAAAGGACACCTGCACCGCAGACTTTGGAACCACCCTGGTTCTCTGCCCCTCTCAGGGCAGAGGACTCATCAGTGACCACACCTGTTGTCTCCTCCTGGTGAGACTGGCAGCATTGACTGGCTAATCCCCAGACAGTGTTTAGGAGGGTAGGCTTGAGTCTGTGGCCCACATTGGGGAAGAGGGTGTCCCTCAGTCCCTCACTGGCATGGAGCAATGGGATTCATCCTGGTGGCTGCAGTGAGTGCGTGGAAAGTGAGAGCTTAAAATCAGCTCCAGCTGCCAGGCTCTCTGATGCTAACTCTGGCCCCAGTGATTAGAACGCCCGCTGCCCCAGGGATTGCTCAGAATTCGAGCCAGCGTGGTGCTGCCCCATGACCATATCCTGAATTGTTCCACAAAGAGAGCCCCCAACGGGAACTGAACCGCACGCAACATAGTCCTAGCATCAACACTTAGAGTGGGATTTTTCAGCTTTGCCCTCCTGGCGACCGGAAATTCCCGCCCGAGATCAATGGACCTTTACATGGTCCCTGTCCCGTCCATGGCGATCTTGCGGCAGGTGTGGCTGAAAGATCCAGCCATTACTCACCCAAACGGAGGCTCTTGCCCCATATTAAATGTGTGTTGCTCAAAAGAATTCAAAATAGTGGCCGCTGGGTCATGTGCTAACTCCACTTTTGTTCTCTATATATAAATCTCCACCTCCGTAACATTGCCTGACTCTGTCCCAGCTTTATCTCATACACTGCTGAAAACCTCATCCATATCTTTGTTACCTCTAACCTTGGCTGTTCCGATGAACTCCCAGTTGGCCTCCCATCTTCCACCATTTTTGGAATAGTTTGGTAACAAAGGCATGGATGAGGGTTTGTGTTTGTAGTTGATAACAATGCTTATTGTGTGTGTTTACAAAATGTTAACTGAATTTGTAGAATAAACATTATTTTTGATTTAAAGTTCTTAAGGCCTCTGTTGCATAACACCTGAAAAGTAGGCCCTTGTGCTCCTCATAACCAGAGGTGCTCCTCATAACCAAAATCTATAAACAGTTGTAGGTCAGGTGAACTCCACGATATACTTTGGTGTTCTCTAAACTCTGGCCCATAACACTTGGAAGTATATCGGCGATCCTGTAACAATCCTGTAACTCCCTGCTGAACAGCAATTTGCCAGTTCAAGGGGGCAGCTCACCACCAGCTTCTCAAGGGCAATTAGGGATGGGGAATAAGTGCTGGCTTAGCCGGTGACACCGCATCCTGTGAAAGGATAAAATAGAAAGAGAGTACTACTATTTTTAGATGCCTCTTGTGAACAGTGGCGTGGATACAATGGGCGCCTTGTCTGTAAGCTATTATGGTTCTCCAAGCACTTTGATGCCAGTTGTGACTGCATTATATAATAACCCCAAAGTCTCCTGAAGGGCAAAGGAAGCATTCATGAGACATTCTAGTACTGTATCTGCATAACCAAAATCTCCTCAGCAGATGCCACTCTTCTTGTCAAATGGTTAACAACAGAGGGACATTGCGAGATGGCCGGGATCTTGATAATTCTATCACACATCAAAGCCAATCTCCACAATAAGCCCAAACAAATTCTATGGGCCAGAATGTAAATTTTGCAATAAGTGTTTGTGGTTTGGGGGACTGTACCATCAAATAACTGTAAGAAATTGTTTAAAAAATGCCCGTAGATGGCGATTTCAGAAAAAAATGCATTTGGACTGTTTAAAGGGGAGGTGAGATGTGCAAAGTGAAAAACAGAGGGAGATGAAAGAATTCATACAATTGAAGAGTGCTGTCAACCGACTGAACTCAAATTGTGAACTGCAAATATTGTTGCTCACACATTATGCCTCGCTCTAATACTTTTACAAGGGGGTAGATAGTTTGGGGAAGGAAAACAGAAAACAAGAGTCATGTTGAAAAATTTGCTGTTGTACTTTCTGCTTTCTCAGAAGCAGCTGAGCGAAACATTGCAGGAAAGGCTTCAGCATTTCGCTTGTGCCTGTGGTCACGCCATTGTATCTGAAAAAAAACCCAGTGTGAACGCTAGTGAGTAAATGAAATGAATTCAATCCACACAATGCTTAGGTCTGATAGAACCTTTTTATGTCTTGAGAATAGTGAATTAAATCAAGGCTAAATTTAAACTGCTGCAATTATTATTCCCTCCTATGGTCAATGCCAATTTAGTGAACACTTGGTATTGCTCCACATTTCTATTTAACTGTGGGAAGAGACAAGTTGAATCTGGAATGCAAACAAAGCTAAATTCTAGATTGGTTCCATTGAAGTTCCCTCGTTAACCTTAGATCGGTCAGCGTTTTTATTCATGTAATATGCTGATATAGGTAAGCCCACTTTGTGAAAGCCTTCATCTTTTTACATTCATCCATAAAGAATCAAGCCATTTTAAGAAGTTACCGTAGTCAACTCCTAGAAGCGGATTGGGGAAAATAACTCAATCGCAGCATTAGGCTGCCTTTGATCTGAATGACAGTTTTAAGGAGAGTTGACATTTTCTTGACTGTGGTTTATGTATTCATTTCCCAATGTCCTCATAAATGTTGCTGATGAACAAAATTCAATAAACAGAATGTATATTTCTGTCATTGCAAGGTCAGGAAATTTTTTCGCAAGTGCAGTGGGACGTGAGTGGTGATTTAAATTTGACATGTTAAAGAATCAAAATAGCCTTACAATCAAGGTAAAAGAAGGTAAACTGTCATCACTGTAATTTCCTGAATAGCCTTTGGTAAAATGCAAGCCTCCAATGGTAATTCCCTTTCCTTATGCTTTTCTCTGGCGCGAACAGCTAATATAAAAGGGCTAATTGTTGTCATACAAGAATTAAGATACAGCGATTTCCCTGCCGAGCGAGTCTTCTGAGACATGGATTTCACTTTTATCTGAGATGGGTTCGAAGATTTGGCTTCAGTTAACCGCCACCAAAGAATAGGTTGTTTCATGTCAAAAATAATGCATAATGATTAGAATATATTAGAATAAAGAGAATTAATCAGCAAATCAATCTGGAAGAAACAAATAAAACGGTTGTCAGTAAAATATCCACAAATAATATCCATTGAAGTCATAGAATCATAGAATTTACAGTGTAGAAGAAGGCTATTCGGACCATTGAGTCTGCACCAGCCCTTGGAAAGAGCACCCTATCCTAGCCCACACATTCACCCTATCCCTGTAACCTGGTTTAGCTCACTGGGCTAAATCGCTGGCTTTTAAGGCAGACCAAGCAGGCCAGCAGCACGGTTCGATTCCCGTACCAGCCTCCCCGGACAGGCGCCGGAATGTGGCGACTAGAGGCTTTTCACAGTAACTTCATTGAAGCCTACTCGTGACAATAGGCGATTTTCATTTCATTTCATTTTCAGTAACCCCACCTAATCATTTCGGGCACTAAGAGCAATTTAGCATGGCAATCCACCTAACCTGCTCATCTTTGGACTGTGGGAGGAAAGTGGGAAACCCACGCAGACACGAGGAGAACGTGCAGACTCTGCACAGACAGTAACCCAAGCCGGGAATTGACCCTGGGATTCTGGAGCTGTGAAACAACTGTGCTAGCCACTTTGCTACCGTGCCGCCCACAAAGTATGATGCTAAATAGACTGGTGCACTCATGATTAGCTTCCTCCTCCCTCAAAAAGCTTTGTTTAGCTCTCTGAATATGATTATTGTAACCAACGGGACACTCTGCACAAATAGGTGGTGAAGTGAGGCTCGGTAGCACTGCTGCCTCACAGCGCCAGGGACCCGGGTTCAATTCCAGCCTTGGATGACTGTGTGGAGTTTGTGCGTTCTTCCTGTGTTTGCGTAGGCTTCCTCCGGGTGCTCCAATTTCCTCCCACAATGCAAAGATGTGCAGATTAGGCCGATCGGCCATGCTAAATTGCCACTTTTTGTCCAAAAGATGTGCAGGTTAGGTGAAGTTGTAGGATTACGGTGATGGGGTGTTCTTTCAGGGGGTCTGTGCAACCTTGATGGTCCGAATGGCCTCCTTCTGGACATTAGGAATTCTATGATTCTTTGTCAAATCAGACAGGTGCTTTGCAGCAGAGTTGGTAGTTTTCTCACTTTAGTGTTTGCAGGTTTTATTTGGAATTCATCTTCTGGGAGGTAATTACTGGATTTAATTGAGTTTAACCTTAAAAATCAGGAGTCTTTCTGACGAGCTACTTATTTTGTAGCATTAATTCAAGGTTCATTCCTCAGTGAATTTTCTGAAGTGCTAATTAAATTGTTCTACTTCCCTAATTCCTTGAAGAATTCATCCTCTCTGTCTGTTAAAAAGTCATTCCCGATTATAATTTACTTTGCGTGTTTCTTTTTGATTTCAGGTTGTTGATGAAACTATTGTTTATTTGTATATATTTATTCTAAATGGTGCTCGGCCGTACTTTGTAACAGCCATTGTGATGTGCAGTGTGCAGGAACAGTGAATATTTGAGTCAATTTAACCTGTACTTTTATTGATTGAGAATACCATATCACAGAGCATGGAGTAGAGATACAGGGTGCCATCATCTAAATGGATAACTAAAGAGTCTCAAGGGCTTCTTATCCTTGCCTTATTCCTATGATTCCAGAATGCAGGCTAATACGACAATCGAGTGAACAAATCTGACGAGAGAGTTGCGACAGATGAATTCAAAATTCACACCATCATTTCTACTAAATTAATAAAATATAAAATTATCACCAGTTCATAGCAGTTGACTAAGGAACAGGAGATTGCTTGCACTGAATATAGGTTATACCTCAAGGCTTAGAGCTCACAAAGGCCAGGAGATCCGATGGTTCGAATCACAGAATCATAGAATCGTCACGGTACAAAAGGAGGCCATTCTGCTCCATCATACCTGTGCCAGCTTTCTGCAAGACCAACTCAGTTGGTCCCAGTCCAGTACATTTTCTTTGTAGTCCTGTCTTTCTTTTTTTCTCTTCAGATAATGCATCAATTCTCCTTCAAAAGCCAGGTTTGAAGTTGCCTCCACCACACTCGCAAGCAATGCATTCATTACGGCATGGTAGCATTGTGGATAGCACAATTGCTTCACAGCTCCAGGGTCCCAGGTTCGATTCCAGCTTGGGTCACTGTCTGTGCGGAGCCTGCACATCCTCCTTGTGTGTGCGTGGGTTTCCTCCAGGTGCTCCGGTTTCCTCCCACAGTCCAAAGATGTGCAGGTTAGGTGGATTGGCCATGCTAAATTGCCCTTAGTGTCCAAAATTTCCCTTAGTGTTGGGTGGGGTTATTGGGTTATGGGGATAGGATGGAGGTGTTGACCTTGGGTAGGGTGCTCTTTCGAAGAGCCGGTGCAGACTCGATGGGCCGAATGGCCTCCTTCTGCATTGTAAATTCTATTACAGACCCAAATATAAAAAACGTACTTTCTCCTTTGATGTTTTTTTTGCCAATCGTCCCAATTTTTTCCCCTCTGTTTCTTGACCCTCCTGCCAATGGGAACTGTTTTCCCTCTCCATTCTGTCCCCTCATGATTCTGAACACTTCTATAAAATCCCATCCCCACGTTTGCTTCTCTGAGGAGAACAGTCCCAGCTTCTCCCATCTATCCATATAACTGACACACCTCATCTCTGAAACCATTCTCAGAAGTCCTTTCTGCACACTCTTTTCATTACTTCACATCCTTCCTAAAGTGCAGTGACCAACACCGGACACAATACCCCAGTTCAGTGTGAATCACTATTTCATAAACATTCACCTCAAACTTCACCATCACTTCACACTTCACTGCATTAGATGTAACCTCCTGCTTGCTTGCCCATTCCACCAGCCTATCTCTGACTTCTTGAAACGGATCACCATCCTCCTCATGGTTCAAAATATTTCCATGTTTGTTGTCATCTGCAAGGTTTGAAGTTTTTTCCATAACACCAAGGTCTAAGTCATTAATATAGACCAAGAAAAGCAGTGGTCCTAACACTGACACCTGGGGAGCCACGCTATAAATGTTCCTGTGATCCAGAAAACAATTGTCCACCACAACTCTGTTCCCTGTCCCTTTTATTCCATGGGCTTTAACTTTGCTGGTAAATGTGTAATGTGACACTTTTCAAACACATTTCGGAAGTCCACGTGTATTTCAACCACATTACCCTCAACAAAGCTTTCTGATGCATTATCAAAGAAAAACCTCAATCAAGTTGAGGGGCAGCACGGTAGCATGGTGGTTAGCATAAATGCTTCACAGCTCCAGGGTCCCAGGTTCGATTCCCGGCTGGGTCACTGTCTGTGCGGAGTCTGCACGTCCTCCCCATGTGTGCGTGGGTTTCCTCCGGGTGCTCCGGTTTCCTCCCACAGTCCAAAGATGTGCGGGTTAGGTGGATTGGCCATGCTAAATTGCCCGTAGTGTCCTAAAAAGTAAGGTTAAGGGGGGGGTTGTTGGGTTACGGGTATAGGGTGAATACGTGGGTTTGAGTAGGGTGATCATGGCTCGGCACAACATCGAGGGCCGAAGGGCCTGTTCTGTGCTGTACTGTTCTATGTTCTATGTTCTAAGTTGGTTTCTCCTCGACAATTCCATGCTGGCTATCTTTAATAAACCCAAATATTTGCAAGTGGCTGTTGATTTTGTCCATAATTATCATTTCTAAAAGCTTTCTCATCACTAAGGTTAAACTTGGTCTGGAATTGTTTTGGAGTTTCTCCTGACATCCTTTTTTGAAAAAGGGTTGAATATTTGTGAGTCTCCAGCTGGCACCATCCCTGTATGTAAAAGGAATTGGGAGAGTATGATCACAGCCTTTGCAATTTATCCCCTTATCCCTCAGTATCCTCGGATGCATCTCACCTCGCCCTGGTGACGTTAAGTGCAGCCATCCTTTCTAATACCTTCCCTTCATCAACTTTTTAGCCCATCCAGCGTCTCATTAATATTCTCTTTCATTGGGTCTTGGGCAGCATCTTCTTACTTGCTGAAGGCAGATGTAAGGTTTGCATTTAGTATCTCGGCCATGCCCTCTCCCTTTATGCGTAAATCCATTTCTGGTGCCTAATGGACCACTCTTCATTTTACCAGTCTTTTAATATTTGTATGCCTTTCAAAGATTTTGGATTCCTTTTTGCGTTAGCTGCCAGTCTCATCTCTTATTCTCTCCTTTCTACTTTCTTATTTCTTTTCTACTTTTCGAATCATCCTGCGATATTCCCTTCCAGTAAGCTAGTTGGTGAAGGGTAGAATTAGAGCTTATCTTTATCCACTTTTATATTTATTGACCATGTTACACATAACAAGCAAACACCTCCTAATCCCCAACTATCACAGTTTTAATCTGTGACTTTTCGTAAGGAGTTCAAATGGATGCCCTTTCAATGTTTCCTATTCTTTAATTAGGCTGGTTTAGCTCAGTAGGCTAGACAGCTGGTTTGTGATGCAGAACAAGGCCAGCACCACAGGTTCAATACCGTACAAGCTTACCCGAACAAGCACTGCAATGTGCCATCTAGGGGCTTTTCACAGTAACTTCATACTTGTGACAATGAAAGGTTATTATTATTGCCATTAATTCTTCCTATAGTGGTCGTCTCACTATAGGAAGGATGTGATTGCACTGGAGGGGCTGCAGAGGAGATTCACCAGGATGTTGCCTGGGATGAAGCATTTGAGCAATGAAGAGAAGCTGGATAGGCTAGGAGTTTTGAGCTGAACAGCAGCTTTTGACAAAGTCTGTCAGGTTAAGCAGCAGTCTGACACAGACAAGGACCTGCAGGTTGTTTCCTGACAGGTTCTCTCTCTCTCTTCAAGCAATCTTTCCCAGAAATCTCTCTTCCAATGTATAGCAAGTATCCCGGGGGTGTTTGCGAACTTTATTTCTAAGTGCTTTTTTTTATAAATTTAGATTACCCAATTATTTTTTCCAATTAAGGGGCAATTTAGCGTGGCCAATCCACCTACTCTGCACATTTTTGGGTTGTGGGGGCGAAACCCACACAGACATGGGGAGAATATGCAAACTCCACACGGACAGTGACCCAGAGCCGGGATCGAACCTGGGACCTCAGCGCCGTGAGGCGGTTGTGCTAACCACTAGGCCACCGTGCTGCCCTTCTAAGTGCTTTTTGACCTGTGATGGGTTTTGCATGATTGGAGATAGAGATTGTATCAGTTGAAAGCTAAAGTGTTTCCTTTAATTGTTAAGAATTGCTATTTTCTGTGACGTTAATGTCATTTAATCCTATGTAATACTCATGTTTGTTTTAATATAAGATATCCTTATTTATCAGTGGAATCGTTCCTGGAGCGAAGTATGCTTTCTTCATTTGTTTTCAAAATTTTAAAAAGCATTTGGGGTTCTTGTTCAGTATACTAACAAATGTTGGGGTCTGGCCGGGTATCTTCACACACTCAAATGCTCTCTCGCTGCATTCTGAAACACCTGTCTGTCCTCGTTCCCCAGAATCAGATCGAGCACTGCGCTGTCCTCTGTTGGACCTTTTTATTGACATAAAAAGATCTCCTGAATACATTTCAAGAAATTCGCACCCTCTAAACCCTTTAAATTTTGACCATTCCAATTAATGTTTTGTAAGTTGAAATCCCTTAATGTAATTACCACATTTTTTTATTATTTTTACACACCTCAGTGAATTGTCTATATATTTGATCATCTATTGCCTGCTGATTATTTTGGGGTCCATAATACACTCCCAGCAATGTGACTGTCCCCTTTTTATTCCTAAACTTGACCCACAAAGCCTCACTTGAAGACTCTTCCAAGATATCATCTCTCCATACTGCAGTAACTGACTCCTTAATTAATAATCCAACGCCACCTCCTCTTTTACACCCTCCCGCAATATCTCTGTGATGGCAACATCACTCGCCTGCCCTAACACCCACGGGGTTTAAGGAGCATTGAGATTCACAAGGGACGAAGCACTTCATTCAGGTGGAGTCGAGAGGCACAACTGTGGGAAATGCAGGGGATGTAGTGAGGCTCACCGGAAAGGTGCTCACAGAGGAGGAAGTGCATGGGTTCATGTCCTAGAATCTGAGAGGGCTGAGTATGAGGGCATTGTCAGGAATTCTCATCGCTCACTTTAATCTTTTTATTTATTTAGATTACCCAATTATTTTTTCCAATTAAGGGTCAATTTAGTGTGGCCAATCCACCTACTCTGCACATTTTTGGGTTGTGGGGGCGAAACCCACGCCGACGTGGGGAGAATGTGCAAACTCCACACGGACAGTGACCCAGAGCCAGGATCGAACCTGGGGCCTCGGCGCCGTGAAGCAGCTGTGCTAACCACTAGGCCACCGTGCTGCCCTATCGCTCACATTGATGTTCTTTACCTTTCAGTTTATGATTCTGGAGAATCATTGAGCCAGTTGAGTTAGAAATTCGATTGATTGCGATCAACCAGCTGCAGCAACATTGAAGTACCGCTGCATGCGGTCAGGAACAGTGCCCTGCAGAGGAAGTGGAGGCAGGGCCCAGTGCTGCTCCGGGAGCAGGGCCACAGATGGCAGAACCTTGGAGTAGATATTCCCGACCAAGGGTATTCTGATGTCCAACTTCTTACATCGAGATATCAGAGCTCCAGTGCCAGGCAAGACTGCATCTGTCCTGGGGGAAGATCAACCAACTTTTCCAGGTGATGCAAGAATTGACACCACAAAGACAGGGTGGTCAACCATTGCCTATGACCCTTAAAGTTACTACTGCCCTGAGCATCTATGCCAATGGCTCGTTTCAGGCAGCACAGATACCCTGTGTGGCATTTCCCAATCAGCTGCGCACAAGTGCAGAAAGAAGCTCACAGAGGCGTCACTATTCATGAAGGCCCACACATACATCAACTTGGACAGTGTGGGCAGCATGGTAGCACAAGTGGATAGCACTGTGGCTTCACAGCGCCGGGGTCCCAGGTTATATTCCCTGCTGGATCACTGTCTGCGCGGAGTCTGCACATTCTGCCCGTGTCTGCGTGGGTTTCCTCCGGGTGCTCCGGTTTCCTCCCACAGTCCAAAGACGGAGGTTAGGTGGATTGGCCATGATAAATTGCCCTCAGTGACCAAAAAGGTTAGGAGGGGTCATTGGGTTCCGGGAATAGGGTGGAAATAAGGGCTTAACTTTAATAAGGGCAGACTCAATGGGCCGCATGGCCTCCTTCTGCACTGTATGTTCTATGTTCTATGTTCTATGGACAGAGACCAGGCAAGACAGGGCGATGGACCCTGGACTTTCCCGATATAGAAGCCATGCCCCAGGTGCAGTATATTATCGACGGCACCCATGCGATCCTGCAATCTTCATGGTGGTATGAGGCATCATTTATGAACCACAAGGAATAGTATTCTCTCCAAGTCCAGCTCATCTGTGACCACGCGATGTGTGTAAAGTGGCTATGTGCCCGTTTCCCGTGGAGCATCCATGATAGTCACATCTTACGACGCTCGGAGTTCCTAGCCGCCCTTGAGTGAGAGCAGTGGACAAAGGATACCCAGTCAGGAGGTGGCTGATGACTCTAGTGCGGAGGCCCCAAACACCTGTGGAGACTCCCTACAACTGTTCAAAATGCGGCTCCAGTGCCTGGACCAGACGGGGGGAGACCTCCTATACGACCCTCAGAGAGGGCCCCACATCAATGTGGTCTTCTGCACTCTGCACAACCTGTCACAGCAGAGGGAGAACAGTTGGACCAAGAGGAGATGGAGGATTGCCACATCTCCTCGGGCGAGGAGGAGGTCAAGGTGGATAGCGAGGGTCAACAAATGGAGGAAGAACATCGGGCGATGGCCAGGGCCCGCATGGGGGGAAGGGCCAAGGATGCCCTCATGGTATCTCAGTTTGGGAACAGCCAGGATTAGGGAGTTAATAGGTTAATAGATGTCCCATCATGGGGTCTGACATCAACTCACGAATGTGCTGCCTCTGGGAGGTCGTCATATTGATTCCGACATTCATGAAATGAAAAATGAAATGAAAATTGCCTATTGTTACAAGTAGGCTTCAAATGAAGTTACTGTTAAAAGCCCCTAGTCGCCACATTCCGGCGCCTGTTCGGAGATGCTGGTACGGAATTGAACTGTGCTGCTGGCCAGCCTTGGTCTGCTTTCAAAGCCAGCGATTTAGCCCTGTGCTAAACCAGCCCCTGCTGGTGAAGGAAGCTAAAGCCATTGGCCTTATGCCACAGAAGAATGATGATGGCTTGTATTGATGAGAGAGATGACTGTGTCCTGCCAGTGAACGGACATCTCATGGGGTTCAGCGACGCTGGATGATAAGTCTCAGCTGCCACTGTCCCTTCCTGGTGTTTTCCTCCACCTGATGTACAAGGTGGGCAAGCTCTCCACATTTTATCAGCCCATGGCATCCTCATCACTGGAGAAGAGTGACACCGAGTGTGCACGGAGAGTTTGTGGAGCATGGCACCATGACATGATAACGTGAAGGATCTGTATAGGTGAAAAAAGCGATGTTTAATACAAGAGCGATGTTACAATGGTGACTCATCTCTACTCGTGCCTATGTTCACCCGTGGTGCCTATAGTTTCTTACTCTTCCTCTCTCTCCTGATATGTCTGGGTGTATCCCTCGCTGAGGTTGAGGAGGCCTGCTGCCTGCCACACCCTGCTGCCTGAGATGACGCTGGCAGGTATCTCCACGGAGGGAGTTGGAATTTGAGGGTCCCGGTCTATTTTTGGGTAGCATGAATGTTGCACGCTGCCCTCATTGGTGTGTGTCGCTCACAGGGAGGGGGGTATAAGACGGGTTGGTATACCCTCAAGGGCCTTGGGTGGAAGGCGCAGGACTGTGCCTCTGTGGATTCTCTTCTCTTCAGCAGCCCGGGCACCCTGTGCTCCTCCATGGGATAGAGGGTCAGCTGGAATGAGATCCAGAAGCCCCGTTGTCCTCTGGCACAGACACTCATGGATTCCCACCACTGCCTGCACCAAGCACTTACAGCCCAGCACCATAGAGCTCATGCCCTCAGCAATGGAGGCCATGAGCTGAACCATGGAGTGGAAATCCCCGCCACGGAGTGCACATCCTGCACCAAGGTCTTTACTGTGGACGTCACCCTCACAGTGTTGGTCTGGTTGTGAAGGACTGACGGCACCATCTTCTCGGCGAGAAGGCGATAGGACTCCTCCAGTCAGCCTTTCAGTCTGAGAAGCTATGCTGCAATTCCATCAGCTCTGGGATGACCGGACCCAGGGGCACCTCGTCGGCCAGGGGCCCAGCAGAGTCCTGGGCTCCGGTATCCCTCCGAGTGCCGGTTCCCTGGACCACCTGCTGTCGATCTTGAGTTGTGAGGTGCTCACCAATCAGTGACCCAGAAGTCTGCTTTATAGTTAATCCCACCTGGGTGTGAGTATCTGTGCTGATGGAGGATACGTGTGATAGTTGTGATGCCTTATCACATGTTTGCCCGATGTTTGCCTCCGAGATGTCTTCCTCAGAACTCCTTGGGTCTGTGGTGTCCAGCGGACGTGAGGATGCTCCGGGCTGGTCAATTGCGAGATTGCGTTAGTACATCACGGGCGATAAATGATTGGAGAAAGTGAGCCCACATGAGGCCTGCACCATGGCTGCATGTCTTGACGATTCTCCCTTTTGTCTGCTGTCCCCACTTTTCCATCTGTACAGCTGCGGTCCTGTTCCTTGCCTGTCAGCTCAATGGCTCTCTCCTCAAAGGGTGTTATGCGTCTCAGCTCAGGCGTGGCTCAGGCTGGGTGTGCCCATTCATGTCGGTTGTGCTTGTATTTGTCCTGCAATGAGACAGCTGGAGAGAGTGTAGGCAGGAATCCTGGCTCGTCAAATAGTGATGATGTTTGGCACGCGTGGGACATGAGTGGAGCGGGGATGTGAGGAGCAGATTATCTTCTGGGGGGAACATGGAGAATTAGGAGGAGGCAGCCAAGGGAGGGCACCATGAGAAGTGTTGGCAATCTGTGAGGTGGTTGGATGATGGATCACCGTGGAAGTGTGAAGGGTATGTGAAGAGGTGCAGCGGTATATAACAGGAACCAGACGTACCCTGACTATGGGAAGAAGGACATTCATCTTCTTCCGGCACTATTGCCCCATCCTCTTATGCAGCGAGCTGGCACTCACTGATGCAGCCACTGCCACCCAGGCGGGAGTGGTGACCTTGGTTGATGGATGTCTGTGGGAACAGAAGAACCTCTTCTCCATATCATCCAGGAGTATGGTAAGGCCTCCCTCCAAACATCTTGGTGTTGTCTCCCTGGTAGCCATCCCTCAATTGGACTTGTGACAAGTGCTAAGGAGTGCTGGAGTAGCATAATAAAAGAACCCCCCCCCCCTGCTTGAAGAGAATAATTTCTTGTGGGGTGAGCAAATCAGGGAAGACGCCAAGGGGAATGGAATGAATTGTGAGGGGGGAAAATATTGTTAAAGGGGTTGAATAATTGGTCAGTTTTCCCCATGTGGTGTTGATGGGATTCTCACTGGTTTTCTCAGTGGGACCGACATTTAGACAAAATATGGTCAGAGTCCGCCCCATATGCAAGAAAATATGTTTCGCCAGAAACAATGGTAAAGTTTCCAGCTGCCTAAGTTCAAATCCTTGGAACATTTCCCTTAATTATAAGTCTAACTTTGCTTTTCGAACTGTCAGGAAAACTTGCTTTACTTCAAACGATATTTGACATGTACCAGCTCAAACCTCGTTATTGGACGACACTGGCCATGACTTTAGTTGGATCGCTGGGTAGTTGGAGCAATCTTGCGACAAGCCCATTTTTGTCTATGTTAAGCACCTGCTTTCTCTGGAGGAAAGGACAAGCTGCCAAGATGCCAAAGAACAAATCCCAGAGTGGGCTTCTTCTTCTCTCTCTCTTTCTCTCCACTCAGCTTTTGAACCCTGCCTGCTTGATGTGATTACTCCAAGTGCTGCAGCCAGAGATTTTTGAAAGAAGTCAACTCAGCACATCTGACTCCAAACAACAGGTAACTTTCTGCAACATCACCAGAACCAGCAAGTTCAGCCTGAAGCCAGCCAAGTCATCAACCTCCACGGACTGTACACCATTTTACTTCTACTGAACTTGAACTTGCTGACTCAATCCTTCGCGTGTGTGTCAGAGAAAATCAGAGGGAGGGATTTTCTGATGGTATCACCAACGGCATCTTCCAATCCCGCCGATGGTGAACCCCACCATGGTTTTCCTGACGGCAGGGGGTGGGATTCAATCTGAAATCCCATTGGCAGTGGCAGGACCAGTGGATCCCATCACCTGCCAATGACGGGCCTTCTCCCACCACCGAGACTAATTAAAGGGCTTAAAAAATGTGAAAATGTGAAAGTAAACCTGGTGAAAGAAAGACTAGGTTGTTGTTTAGCAACCAGGAGCCAACACTGAAAAACATAAGCATATTTAAAAAAAATAATTTTAGAGTACCCAATTCTTTTTTTCCCCAATTAAGGGGCTAAATTGCGTGGCCAACCACCTACCCTGCACATTTTTGGGTTGTGCGGGTGAAACCACACAGACACGGAGAGAATGTGCAAACTCCAAACGGACAGTGATCTGGGGCTAGGATCGAGCCCGGGTCCTCGCCACCATGAGACAGCAGTGCTAACCACTGCGCCACCGTGCCACCCTATGTATAAGCCCATGTGGTTAAGGTGGAACAGATACCTGAAAAGGAAGCAACTCTCACAGAAACCGCCAGCAGAGAGGCAGAACAATAGGGTAAGGGTCAGAAAGAAAGTCCCAGAATCTAAGGAACAGATAATTCTAGAAACCAGGAAATGAAAGAGAAGTCCCAGGAATACTGATGTCAAAGGGACAAAGAACTGAATGTGAACAATGTACCATTCACTGAGGTTAAAAAAAAGAGGCAGAGGGTCCCAGCTACAAATGCAGCGGAAAGGTGCGGACTTTGTGAAGTTGTATAGCGAGAAGCCAGATATCAAAAGTAATCTTGAGGTTGGTGACACCTCAGCACAGCCTGTGAAGCAGTGGTGTTCTTTTGGCATAGCTGGATGCCTGAGGGATTGTGTGGAAGCTTGAATACATGTGGCCATCCAAGGCAGAGGAACACTGAACGGAGAGGTTGAAACCCTGGAAGTGGATCCTTGGTGATGGCATCCGAGAGAAGATGATGTTTCGGAGAAGATTCCAAGGCCTGTGTTTTGAGAGTGGAGTTTGGAAACACTTGTGTGGAAGTCAGAGTTCCAGTGGGACAAGTTGGCTCACAGTGTGATAAGCATCTGGGAGGGATTTGATGACAAATCCACATAAGTTATATTGGGTAGCATCTGCCACTTAGTTTTAGAGCAGTGTGTGTCTGATCACAGATGGCCTGTTGGTGTACATGGACTGTGTATTTACCGAGAACATTATAGAAAAATAAGTATTTTGTGACTTTTTTATCCTTAAAATCCGTGTGCAGTTATAGGTGGAGTGCAGGAGTAATGTATTATATTCACTATTTTCATGTTTAATAAATGTTTTATTCTTTTGTAAAAAGTTAATTGGCAGTCTTGTGACTCTGTCCAACCATGTCTCTAAATTAAAAATTTAAATTACGGTCTTTCAAGCAAGCTTCCATTTTGGGACCTGCTTTGAGAAGAATAGAGCAGTTTTTTCATTTACGCAATCAGGAGAAAGAGAGAGACAGAGAATAACGAGACCAAAACTGTTCATAGTATTCCAGGTATAGTCTAACTAGTGCCTTGCATAGTTTTAGCAAGACTTCCCAATTTTTAGACTCCATCCTCTTTAAAATAAAGGCCCACATTCCTTTTGCCTTCCCTATGACACGTCGAACCTGCATGCTGGCTTCTTGTGATATATGCACGAGGACCCCCAAATCCCCCCTGTGTTGCAGCTTTCTGCAGTCTTTCTCCATTTAAATAATATTCAGCTCCTTTATTATTCCTACTAAAGTGCACAATTGCAAATAAAACCACAGATTTGGAGCCACAGATTTGGGAGATGATTTTAGATTAAAGCAAAGCCTACCTGACACAAGAACCAGGATCTTCCCCATTGAAACACGTCATATATTAATGGACTATTCATGATCTTGGATGTGAGACTGCTGCAATCTATAAGCAGCCATGAATTCAGGGAGGGGTTTGCAATAGTCTTTGTCACGGATGTGGTGGTTTTTGGATAGCAGAGGTGACGATAGCTAAGACCATAAGACCAGAACATTTTGGAGCAGATTTAGGCCATTAGAGCATAAAGTACAGAAGGAGGCCATTTGGCTCATCGAGTAGCACCGACCCACTTAAGCCCTCACTTCCACCCTGTCCCCGTAACCCAATACTCCTAAACATTTTTTTGGTCATTAAGGGCAATTTATCATGGTCAATCCACCTAACCTGCACATCTTTGGACTGTGGGAGTGTGGTGAATGAGATTCACACGGTATTATAATCTGTATATATGTATCAATATTGTAAGCGCAGTTGCACTACCTGACCACCAGGGGGAGTAGCTCTGGGAGTACTCGAGAGTTTGTACTGGGCTTCTCCCTTGGCTCCACCCAGGACTCCTCCCCCTGGAGCTGCTGTATAAAGATCCGTGCCACAGGGTCAGCCAACCAGTTCACCGAAAGTTCAACGACTAACAGACTGGCTCTGTTGTAAGTATATTAAAACCGCTATTCTAATCCTACAAGCACGTCCGTAGAATTGTTGGTTCCAACAGGGAGGAAACCGGAGCACCCAGAGGAAACCCACGCAGACACGGGGAGAACGTGCAGACTCCGCACAGACAGTGATCCAGCGGGGAATCGAACCTGGGATCCTGGCGCTGTGAAGCCACAGTGCTATCCACTTGTGCTATCGTGCTGCCCACATTCAGCCCATCGGGTTTGCTCCACCATTTAATCATGGCTGATATATTTCTCACCCCCATTCAACTGCCTTCTCCCCTACCCCGACCCCCTTTGTAATTAAAAACCTATCTCGGTCTTGAAGACACTCAGTGACGTGGCTTCCACAGCCTTCTGCGGCAATGCATTCCACAGATTCACCACCCTCTGGCTGAACAAATTCCCCCTCAAAGGATCGTCCCTTCAGTCTGAGACTGTGCGCTCGGATTCTAGTCTTTCCTACTAGTGGAAAAATCCTCTCCATGTTCAGTCTATCTGGGCCTCTCAGTATTCTGTATCAATGAGAACCCCCCCTCTTATCCTTCAAAAATCGAGTACAGACCCAGAGTCCTCAACCACTCCTCATATGACAAATCCTTTAACCCAGGGATACTTCTTGTGAACCTCCTCTGGACCCTCCCCAAGGCCAGAACATCCGTCCTTGGATACGGTGCTCAAAACTGCTCACAAAACTCCAAATGGGGTCTGACCAGGGCCTCATACAGCCTCTGAAGTACATCCCTGCTCTTGTATTCTAGTCCTCCTGACATGAACGCTAACATTGCATTTGCCTTCCTAACTGCCAACTGAGCCTGCAAGTTAACCTTAAGAGAATCCTGAACTAGGACCCTTAAGTCCCTTTGTGCTTCTGATTTCTGTAGCCTTTCCCCATTTAGAAAATAGTCTATGCCTCCATTCTTCCTCCCAAAGTGCATAACCTTACACGTTTCCACATTGTACTCCATCTGCCACTTCTTCGCCCATTCTCCTAGCCTGCCAAGTCTTCCTGCACTCCCTGCTTCTCCAACACGACCTGTCCCTCTACATATCTTTGTATTTAATAATGATGGGGGACTTCAATATGCAGGTGGACTGGGAAAATCAGGTTGGTAGCAGATCACGAAAAATGAAATTTGTGGAACATCTATGGGATATATTTTTGGAGCAGCTTGTGACAGAGCCTACTGGGGAACAGGCAATTCTGGATTTGGTGATGTGTAATGAGGCAGACTTGATTAGAGAACTTAAGGTGAAGGCACCCTTAGGGAGCAGTGACCACAATATGATAGAATTCACCCTGCAATATGAGCGCAAGAGAAAGAGAATCTGGAATTGTGTAATGGCAATTCCCTCAGTTCCTTCTTCCAGATCGTTAATGTATATCATGAATAGCTGTGGTCCTAACACTGACCTCTCTGGAACACCACGGGTCACTGACTGCCATCCTGAAAAAGACCCTTTTAACCCACTCTCTGCCTTCTGCCGGTCAACCAATACTCTATTCAATCCAGTACCTTACCCCTAACACCATGGGCTGTTGTCTTAGTTGGCAGCCTCCTGTGTGGCACCTTGTCAAATGCCTTCTGGAAATCCAAACAGATCACGTCCACTGGTTTTCCTTTGTCTAACTTCCGTGTTACCTGCTCAAAGAACACTAACAGATTTGTCAGACATTTAAAAAAAAAAAAAAAATTTAGATTACCCAATTATTTTTTCTATTAAGGGGCAATTTAGCGTGGCCAATCCACCTACTCTGCACATTTTTGGGTTGTGGGGGCGAAACCCACGCAGACACGGGAGAATGTGCAAACTCCACACGGACAGTGACCCAGAGCCGGGATCGAACCTGGGACCTCAGCGCCGTGAGGCGGTTGTGCTAACCACTAGGCCACCGTGCTGCCCTTAGATTTGTCAGACATGACCTCCCATTAATGAAGCCATGCTGACTCGGTCCTATTTTATCATGCACTTCTAAGTACTCCGCACTCTCTTATCTTAATAATGGACTCCAAAATCTTATCAACAACTGAAGTCAGGCTAACCAGCCGATAATTTCCTGTCTTCTGCCTCCGTCCCTTCTTAAACAGTGGTCTTACATTAGCCATTTTCTACTCCTCTGGGACCCCTCTGCCTCCAGTGATTCCTGTAATATTGCCACCAATCCCTCCACAATCTCCTCAGCTATTTCCTTCAGAACCCTGGGTATGATACATCCAGTCAAGATGATTGATCCACCTTCAAACCTTTCAGTTTCCCCAGCACCATCTCCTTACTACATTCAGTTCTAGCCCCTGACCCTCTTGACGTTCTGCCATGCCACAAGTCTCTTCCACTCTGAAGTGTGATACAAAGTACCTATTCATTTCCTCCGCCATTTCTTTGTTCCCTATTACTACTTCCCAAGCCTCATTTTCCAGTGGGCCAATATCCATTATTGCCTCTCTCTTACCTTTCATATATCAAAACCGCACCCCCTCTATTGCTTTTTTAGTTGCCTTTGTAGACTTCCCAAGACTCTTTTCTACCATGCTTCCTCCTCCTTGGGATGAATTTTTGTTGTGCCTTCTGAATAACCCCTGAAAAACTCCTGCCATTGCTGTTCCACTGTATTCCCTTCCAATCAACTCTGGCCAGATCCTCCCTCGTGTCTTTGTACTTGCCATTACACAATTCCAGATTCTCTTTCTCTTTCGCTCATATTGCAGGGTGAATTCTATCATATTGTGGTCACTGCTCCCTAAGGGTGCCTTCACCTTAAGTTCTCTAATCAAGTCTGCCTCATTACACATCACCAAATCCAGAATTGCCTGTTCCCTAGTAGGCTCTGTCACAAGCTGCTCCAAAAATATATCCCATAGATGTTCCACAAATTTCATTTTTCGGGATCTGCTACCCACCTGATTTTCCCAGTCCACCTGCATATTGAAGTCCCCCATCATTATTAAAATATTGCCTTTTTTACACGCCTCTTCTATCTCCTGATTTATTTTTCTGCCCCACATGCTGAATACTGCTAGGGGGCCTGCACATAACTCCCATCAGGGTGTTTTATCCTTTGCGATTCCTCAACACTACCCACACAGATTTTATGCCGGTAGTTGTAGCAGCTGGTAGAAGATAGCAGTAAACAGGCAACACTAGAAGCAGCAGCAGGCAACAACATCATAACTACAGAGTAGAGAGCTTTCAGAAGTTTAATGCTCATTTGGAGGGCTGATGCAGACACGATGGGCTAAATGGCCTCCTTCTGCACCATAACAATTCTGTGATTCTGTGAATCTTAATAAGGGAATACAGTGAACTATGAATCAGGACAACTAAGCTAAAGGATCAGCTGGAACGGAAGCAGCCAAGTTTTCGGAAGTAGCAATTCAAGGGTTAAGTGATGAGCAGAGCTCAGAAGTTACAGGAACCGTACTTGTGAGAAAGATACTGATTCAACTTGAAATGGGAGCTGGGTACGTTTGTTAAGTTATCGGTAGTAAATAGCATGTGTAACAACTGATCTAACTGAAGGGGAGCAGGGTAGTACTAATTTTTGGAAGATTATCAGTGTTACAGTAAACAAATATTTATGAGCTTCGACTCTTTTTCCACCTGGACATGTTCAGGCTAGATGATAGGTGTACGAGAGGATAGGAGTGCATTCATTTACCTACAGGAACGGCACGGTGCTGCAGTGGTTAGCACTGTTGCCTCACATCGCCGAGGACCCGGGTTCGATCCTGGCCCCGGGCCACTGTCCATGTGGACTTTGCACATTCTCCCCATGTCTGTGTAGGTCTCATCCCAACAATACAAAGATGCACAGCGTAGGTGGATTGGTCAGGTTAAATTGCCCCTTAATTAACAAAAAAAAAGAATAAAAGAAGGGAATAAAAAAACACTGCACTGTCAGAGGTACAGTCTTATTATAGAATTATCATATCTTTGATCGGATAATAAACATGGGGTTTGTCTGGTATTCTGACCAACATTCAGCTATTTTGTTCTTCCCTCAGCATGTAGGTACCACTGGAAATATCAGCAGTTATTTTTAACATTTCCTTTTTCTCATTAATACAACTGAGTCACTCAATCGACCACCTCAGATGCAATTAAAAATTAAACACATTGGTATGGGGTTGGTGTCCCATGTGCCTGACCAGTAAGGGCAGGAATTGTACTTCAATCAGTGAGCTATTTATGACAACTAAATTGTATCCTGGTCGTATTTTTATTGAATCAGCTTTTTATTTCAAGATTTTTTTAAAAACCTGAATTAAAATTTTCCACGTTGTCAGGGTGGGATTGCAAGTTCAGTTGTCTGGATTTTTTGACCACTTTTATGAATTATGGAATTACTCTTATTAAATGCCGCAACAGGACCACCACCAGAGCATATCCCTCAATCAACACCAATCAAATCTGGAAAGGAAAAGTTTGCATCTATGAAGCCCTTTCCCAGCTACAGGATGCCCCGCAGCACTTTGGAGACAATGAAATGCTTGTGAAGTGTCGACGTTGTTAATTCAGAGTCCATCTTATCCCTACAGTGTAGAAGGAGACAATTTGACCCATCGAGTCTGCACCGACCCTTTGAACGGGCACCTTACCTAGGTCCACTCACCCACCCCATCTCCGTGACCCTTACATAACCTGCACATCTTGGACACAAAGGGACAATTTAGCACGGCCAATCCACCTAATTTTCACATCTTTGGGCTGTGGGAGGAAACCGGAGCACCCGGAGGAATCCCACGCAGACATGTGGTAGGTATGTGCAAAACTCCACACAGTGACCCAAGTCCAGAATTGAACTCAGATTCCTGGTGCTGTGAGGCAGCAGTGCTAACTACCATGTCGCCACTTAATGTAGGGAAGACCAACTGTTTTTTTTAAATTTTATTGCTGTTTGCCGGACCATGCGGGGTACAAATTGGCTGCTGTGCTTGCCGACATAGTGACAACACTTCCAAAGCTAATGATGCCAAGAAAAGTTAAGCTGCTAGGAAAACACAAGTTCAGTTGAAAGAACAGTTGTTTCCTTTCTCATCTTGAAATGCATATTCGAGGCCATCGATTCACCCTTCTCTTCGATTAACTCTCCGCATTCTTCTCGCACCACACACTATTGTAGCATCCGTAAAAAAAAACCTTCAGTTATTCCATTATGCTGAAGGCCTTCAATAACAATTTTTGTTGCTGCAAGACTCAGCTGAGAGCATTGTGCTGACTGTAAACATGAAAATATTCGACAGAATTGAAGATAAGCCCATGGGAAGAGTAAAAAAAGGACGTTCCCGATAGATTTAGGGTACAATCGAATCTGTTTTGTGGCAATAGAAGCAGTGTCCTGTGCAAAGTTTGAGAATAGCAAAGGAATAGAGACAACGTTTATAATTGCCATCAACTTCAATAGGCGAGCAAATCGTATCCTTTAACAGGAGGATTGAGAATGTGTTAATAACTCGCCGCAAAATATGTATCTCTCTGTATTTTAGGTGGACATTTTCTTCGTCATGATGGCAATTATGCTTGTCATACTCATTCCACCTTATCTCAGGAAGCAGCTGCAAAACTGTCAGTAGGATTGAATTCATGATCAGAGGAAGACCTTTCCCCATCCTCCATTCCTCACCCATACTGACACCAAACAATAGAAAGATAGGATGATTTTTTTATTTATTTTGCACATAGTGCAGTCACTCTCTTACTGCACAGGGATGAAGCGCAGATTGTGGGTTGGGGTTCTGGGGTTCCAGGAGCATTGGCACCATTACATGGCAGGGAGGAGGACCTGCTGGTTAACAAAAGTGATGTTTATTTGCACGTGCTATTTTTATAGTGGTGATTGATCTTAACTAATACCTCTGCTTACCTATGCCATAAGGTGCCTACTGTTTCCTACTGTTTCTCACCCTCCCATTATATCTCGGTGTTTTCCCAGAATCCACAGCTGAGGTTGAGGCAGTCTGCTCTCTTACACGCCAAGTTGCCTGAGATGACTTTGGCAGGCGATCCGTGGGGACACAAACATTTCGGGTCCGGGATGCACATTTGGGCTGCATGGGTGTTGCAGTGCTACCCTCTTTGCTCACAGGGAGGTGGGCTGTCAGATGGGCTGGATACCTTCGGGTTCCCCTGGGTGGAGGGCCCTGGTTTGGGGTTAGGTACGTTTTGGCGCAGCCATTTGGGCGCGGCCGTTGTGGCGCGGCTGTTTTGGCGCCGGCTGTTTTGGCGCCGGACGTTTTGGCGCCAAAATAACATTTCTTTATTTGTGAATTAGGTGAGTTGGCTGCTGGTGCGGGTGCGTTGAGTTGGGTGCTGGTGCGTTCTATCACCATCTTTTTATATATTTTTTAACTAAACCAATTCGCATACCCATATGATGGCTTTAGTTTTTAACTAAATGAACTAATTTAAGGTTTTTAACTAAATGAACTAATTTAAGGTTTTTAATTTACAATAACGATAAAAGAATACATGAAAGTGTTCTTAAATTTGAAAATTTGAGTACTTGAGGAGCCTTGCTCATAATCACCAAATGAACTAAACTAAATGAACTAATTTAAGGTTTTTAAATTTACTTGCAACAATTTGCAACAAGTTACTAGCCACAAAAACTAAAAGAATTTCTGTCGTCTGCGCCCAAACGGCCGCGCCAAATTGGCTGCGCCCAATTATCCCATGGCGCCCAAATGGCTGCGTCCAAACGGCTGCGCCAAAACGGCCGCGCCCAATTGTCCCATCCCCCCTGGTTTGTTCTCCAGCTGACCTTTTTCCCTTTGGGTGCCCCTGTGCTCCTCCATGGGATAGAGGGGCAGCTGGAGTGAGATCCAGAAGCCCCACCATCCTCTGGCACAGACACTCGTGGATCCCCACCAGATGCACCACCCACTTCAAGTGCTGCACCATGGAATTCATGCCCACAGAAAGAGAGAGATGATGTCCTAAGCCATGGAGGTCCTCAGCACCATAGGCAGCAATGCTAACCAGTGTGCCACCGTGCTGCCCTTGCATTGCATTGCTGACACCAACTCCTCATTTAGTAGGCAATTGGATTCCTCCAGTTGGCCTTACAGTCCAAGAATAGGATGGCACAGTGGCACAGTGGTTAACACAGCTGCCTCACAGTGCCAGGGACCCAGGTTCAATTCTGCCCTTGGGTGATTGACTGGATGAAGTTCGTATGTTTTCCCTGTGCCTGTGTGGGATTACTCTGGGTGCTCCGGTTTCCTTCCACAGTCCAAAGATGTGCAGGCTCCATGATAAATTGCCCCTTAGTGTTGAAAGAAAAAGGTTAAATGGGGTTTTAGGAATTGGCTGGGAGTGTAGGTCTGGCTGGTGTGCTTAATAGGCCAAATGGCCTCCTTTTGCACTGTATGGATTCTATGGTTCTAATGGATCCCTAATTCTCACAAAGTTGACTTTGCAGTTTTATCAGCTCTGGGATGAGAGGAAACAGGGGTACATCATGAGCCAGGGCTCAGCAGATTCTGGACTCCAGCATCCCTCCGAATGCCAGATCCCTGGGACGCCCCTGCCTCCACCTGCTGTTGATCATCAGCTGTGAGGTGCTCACCAATCTGTGGCCCAAAAGACTGCCCTTGGCTCAATCCCACCGAGGTGTGAGTATCTGTGCTGGTGGAGGGTGTGGGTGACAGATGTGACACCTCTTTCATGGGGATGTCCGAAAATTCCCCCTCTGAGTTTCCAGGGTCTGTGAGGATAATCCGGGCTGTTCTCATTGACCTGATAAGGAAGGGCGATAGCATTGGTACATCACTGGGGGTAAATGATGGAGAGATAATTACTCACATGAGGTTTGAGCAAGACTGTTTGTCCTCAGAGTTCTCTACGTAGGGCTCACTGCCCCACTTTGCCATCCACAGGTCAGGTCAGGGTTCCCTCTGAGAATCTTGGCGCTGGCTTGCTTGTCATCATCTCACCTGCAATGGTTCTGGAGCAAGTGATGCAGAGTGGAGTGGTGAGGAAGCATTTTTATGGAGCTCCCCAGTGATTGATGTGATTAATTTTCCACGGGGCAAACACAGGGGCACCCAAAGGGAAGAGGGTCAGCTGGAGAACAAACCAGGGCCCTCCACCCAGAGGAACCCGAAGGTGTCCAGCCCATCTGACAGCCCACCTCCCTGTGAGCAAGGAGGGTAGCACTGAAACACCCGTGCAGCCCGAAAGTACATCCCGGACCCGAAATGTTTGTGTCCCCACGGGTCGCCTACCAAAGTCATCTCAGGCAACTTGGCGTGTAAGAGAGCAGACTGCCTCAACCTCAGCTGTGGATTCTGGGAAAACACCGAGACATAATGGGAGGGTGAGAAACAGTAGGAAACAGTAAGCACCTCATGGCACAGGTAAGCAGAGGTATTAGTTAAGATCAGTCACCACTATACAAATAGCACGTGTAAATAAACATCACTTTGTTAACCAGCAGGTCCTCCTCCCTGCCATATCATCGTGGTAATGCTCCTGGAACCCCAGAACCCCAACCCACAATCTGCGCTTCATCCCTGTGCAGTGAGAGAGTGGCTGCACTATGTGTCTGACACCTCCCACACTGATAACTCAGTCAAGATGTCAAAGTGGCCAGCCAGTACGACAACATGGAGGCAGTCAGTTGGTTGATGACCAGAACTCGATCCCTGCAGACCACTCGGAGCAGTCCTGTCCAACGTCCCAGACGAGCGGCGACCTTGGCCTCCAGCTCTTGCCAATTCGCCAGCCAGTATTCTTCAGCTGGGCAAAGATAGACTCCCAAGTAGAGGACGCTTGTCAGGCTTCAGGTGAAAGCCCTGAGCTGCTCCGGGAGGGGGTCCATTCGTCACGGATTGAACAGGAGTCCAGAAGAACACTTGTCCCAGTTGATCGTGGCAGAGGATGTGGCCGAGTGGACACTATGGCACTCGCGCATCCTCCACAGGTCAGCAGGGTAGGGCGGCACGCGGTGCAGTGGTTAGCACTAGGACTGCAGTGCTGAGAACCCGGGTTCGAATCCCGGCCCTGGGTCATTGTCCGTGTGGAGTTTGCACATTCTCCCCGTGTTTGCGTGGGCTTCACCCCTACAACCCAAAGATGTACAGGTTAGAGGGATTGGCCATGCTAAATTGTCCCTTCATTGAAAAAAAAATAATAATTGGGTACTCTAAATTTATTTTAAAAAAAGGTCAGCAGGGTCCATAAACATGAGAAACACAATAAACAGATGGGTACGATTTTGGTAACAAAGGTGTGCTGGATCCCTGCCTGTGACCAAAGCAGGAACTGTCCCCCAAGACTAGCTGCTATACTGAAAGCCCTGTGCAGTCATGCCTCACTTGCCCTTTCATCCCTGCCTCTCCCAGCTGTAATGGTGATGGTCCCCGTGATGAATGTGAAAGACAATAATAACTCTTGTCCCAGCTCGGCCTTGGGGGTGATATGTGCAGCCTCTTTCAGTGACCAGACACTGGGCCAGGTTTAATTGAATATTCTCCTATTCCACACACCACCTGAGCTGCAATGGTGTTTTTATGGCCGACTTGCAAATCTGTTTCAAACGTCATAAACCTGAAAATTGATCAGGCTTCTCCAGGAGTAGTTTATTCAATGCACATAGCACTGTAGATTTGCACAAAGCATCAGAAACACACTGATATCTGGATAATTCACCCATACTTCTTAAACTTCTCTAACACAAATCTCTTTCATTCTTTGACAGCCTCTTCAATTGAATGCAAATTACAGTGATATTTAATATTTTAATTTAAGGAAAAGAACGTACAAATGCCTCATAAAGACCATTTATAGGCAATAAATTTATATTGGCCCTAAAAGTGATGAACAGCGGCATATATTTCTAATCAGATTTCAATGATGGCTCAGGCTTTTGGTTTCAAATTTGAAAGCATTTAGACATTCTCCCCGGAGTAACCTTTAATGTTACATCCCAGCACAGTGCGCCGTGATCATTTATTTTTACTTGTTACAGATTGAAAGATGAGTTGATTTTTAATTTAAACGTACAATTCATTTGAAAATGAATTTCAGCTAATAATCTTTGAAAAATGATGATGGTGGCAAACTGTCTACAGACGTAGGCATTCAGCAGCTTGGAATCCTGCGGCAAGTAACTCAACTCCTGACTCTCCCCAAAGCCTGTCCACCATCTACAAGGCACAAGTCAGGCATGCGATGAAATACTGTCCACTTGCTTAAGTGACTCGACACCATCCTGGACAATGCAGCCCACTGATTGTCACCCCTTTCACAAACATTAACTCTCTCCGGCACCGAAAAACAGTGGCAGTGGTGTGTACCATCTACAAGATGCACTTCAGCAATCCACCAAGGCTCCTTAGACAGCACCTTCCAAACCCACGACCATTAAGAAGGACGAGGGGGTGGTGTGTGTTGTGATGATTCTGCTTTGGTGAGATCTAATGGAGAAGTGGATGAGCACTGACAACACTGAGATGAGGATGATGAGGAGGAAGACGATTCTTCATCTTCCTCGTCATCTGAGGAGGAGGATTATGATGACGAATTTGAAGATGACTTTATTCCACTTCCTCAGGCAAAAAGACTAAGACTGATAGTTGGTAGAGACTCCATAGATATAAATATCTCATCAAGGAGAAGCACGGGGCAGCAAGGTAGCATGGTGGTTAGCATAATTGCTTCACAACTTCAGGGTCCCAGGTTCGATTCCCGGCTTGGGTCACTGTCTGTGAGGAGTCTGTACGTTCTCCCCGTGTGTGCGTGGGTTTCCTCCGGGTGCTCCGGTTTCCTCCCACAGACCAAAGATGTGCAGATTAGGTGGATTGGCTATGCTAAATTGCCCTTAGTGTCCAAAATTGCCCTTAGTGTTGGGTGGGGTTACTGGGTTATGGGGATAGGGTGGAGGTGTGGGCTTGGGCAGGATGCTCTTTCAAAGAGCCGGTGCAGGCTCGATGGGCCGAATGGCTTCCTTCTGCACTGTAAATTCTATCTATGAGAAGAGATCAGTCTTTAAGACTTAATGCATAAGTTTTGGTTCCATACTAACCAGTACTGTACTTTCCAATCATTTCCACATTTGAATGGATTTACTGTAAATTCTGACGGCACTTCTGTATTCATTATCAACATAAATATTGTAGAAAGTGTACAGTACATTGACTCTTGATTTTTTTTGCAGATTTTATTGTGCTATTAATAGCCTTACCATGTGCAATTCTGAGTTTTGGAGGGTGTTAACTCTGCAGTAGAATTAAAGTATATAACAGAATTGTTGTACAGGTTTTCTTTTCATTTTTTTTCTCTTGGGCCTCAATATTTTGAAACACAATTAAGGTGGATATTTTAATTTTTTTTAAAGGAGCATTAATTTGCTCTCCTGCATGAATGAGGGTTAAAGAATACAAGAATCGATAGTGGCAGCAAATACAAACAGATTTCTACTAGCTGTTCTTAACACCAGCAAGAAATTGCAGCTTTCTCGGCTTGTTTGCTCGGTGTTTTCCCCAGGTTATGTCAGACCAAGAGCTCCAGTTTTACACTGTATGCTGTCCCGGGTGTACTGTTTGTGGGCCTTTGTCAGTAGCCAGCTATTGTTTGGAAGTTTAAATAAATTGACTTGTTTAAATAAAATAAGTGTGAGCTGTTCGCTGACCTTGTAATACACAATGTGCACAGGGTATAGTACTTTACAGCATAAAAGTATGGATATAGTTTAAATGACACCTAAATATGTGTAATACTCTGGACCGTGTAGTCACTTTTGACTGTTAATTGATGCAAACAATATTTGGAGGTTTCCTGGAAAAAGACTGGTCATGTGTTTTATTTTTAAAAACTAAAGTCAACACCTTTCTTTGTAATGAGTTAGTATTAAAGTATAAAAGCTGAATTTGAACTTAAAGAAAAAATGTACATGTAATTTGCAAGGGTGGTGATATTCAGCCAACATTTCTCTTCATCTCTCATAGAACATAGAACATACAATGCAGAAGGAGGCCATTTGGCCCATCGAGTCTGCACCGACCCACATAAGCCCTTACTTTCACCCTGTCCCCATAACCCAATAACCCCTCCTAACCTTTTGAACACTGAGGACAATTTAGCATTACCAATCCATCTAACCTGCACGTCTTTGGACTGTGGGAGGAAACTGTACTACCCAGAGGAAACCCACGAAGACACAGGGAGAACATGCAGACTCCGCACAGACAGTGACCCAAGCCAGGAATCGCACCTGGGACCCTGCGGCTGTGAAGCCACAATGCTAGCCACTTGTGCTACCATGCTGCCTCATCTGGAGCTCTTGGTCTGACAGATGTTTGAATTCTGGTTTGGACTTATTAAAACAATTATTATTAATGAAGTGAGTATAGGAGACTTAAATGAGTCCATAAAAATCTATCTTGGCTGAATTTATACCTCATGTTTTGTATAAAAGAAGGGCGAGGGCAGCAGATATCTGGAAACCCCACCACCTGGAAGTTCCGCTCCAAGACAGTCACCATCCTGACTTGGAAATATATCGCCGTGCCTTCACTGTCGCTGGGTCAAAATCCTGGAGATTGAGTTTGAGTTTTTTGAAAGGGTAAGCAAGAAGGTAATCATAGAAATCATAGAATTGACAGTGCAGAAGGAGGCCATTCGGCCCATCGAGTCTGCACCGGCTCTTTGAAAGAGCACCCTACCCAAGCCCACGCCCCCACCATGTCCCCATAACCCAGTAACTCCACCCAACACTAAGGGCAATTTTGGACACTAAGGGCAATTTAGCATGGCCAATCCACCTAACCTGCACATCTTTGAACTAGTTAGGTGAGAACAGTACAGTCGACGTTGTCTACATGGACTTTAGCAGGGCCTTTGACAAGGTACCGCATGGTAGGTTGCTGCAGAAGGTTACATCTCACGGGATCCGGGGTGAGGTAGCCAATTGGATGCCAAATTGGCTTGACGACAGAAGACAAAGGATGGTTGCAGAGGGTTGTTTTTCATACCAGAGGCCTATGACCAGCGATGTGCTTCAGGGATCACTGCTGGGTCCATTGTTATTTGTATTAATGATTTGGATGAGAAATTAGAAGGGATGGTTAGTAAGTTTGCAGACGACATCAAGATTGGTGGCATAATGGGCAGTGAAGAACACCTGGGATTGCAATGGGTTTAAGGTAAGAGGGGAGAGATACAAAAGGGTCCAGAGGGGCAATTTTTCACACAGATGGTGGTGAGTGTCAGGAACAAGCTGCCAGAGGCAGTAGTAGAGGTGGGTACAATTTTGTCTTTTAAACAGCATTTAGACAGTTAGAGGGTTATGGGCCAAATGCGGGCAATTGGGACTAGCTTAGTGGCAGCATGGACAAATTGGGCCGAAGGGCCTGTTTTCATGCTGTGAACCTCTATCCCTCCCTATCAGTATTGTGAGTGCACATCCACCATTGGCAATGCAGCGTTTCAAGAGAGCAGCTGACCACCTGTTTCTCAGGGGCAATTATGAATGGGCAATAAATGTTGGCCGAGCCAGCAATGCCCACATCCTGTAAATGAATTTTTTTAAATGCGTGGTTGTTTGTTATTCGCCATGTCTTTGGTGTGTCTATATGACACATGACAATTTGAATTGTACATTGTCCAAATATTTATTTGTTAAATATGCAATGTCAGAAGAAAGACTTGCATTCATACAGTGATCGTCACAGCACAAATCAGGGTGTGTTCAAGGCTGCTTCATCAATGATTTCCCCGCATCATAATATCAGACACAGGGATGTTCGTTGCTAATTGCACAACGTTCAGCACTATTTATGACTCCTCAGTTTGTGAAAGAGTCTTTGGCCACATACAGCAAGACCTGAACAACACTCAGAGCTGGGCTGACCAATGGCAAGAAAAATTCACATCACACAAGTTCCAGGCAATTATCATCGGTAACAAAAGAGAATCAAGGCATCTCCCCTTGGCATTCAATGGCATTACCATCACTAAATCCCCCACTATCCACAACCTGGGGGTTACCATTGGCCAGGAACTGAACTGGACCAACCATATCAACACTGTAGCTACAAGAGCAGGTCAGAGGCCAGGGATTCTTCCTCACTTCCTGACTCCCCAATACCCGTCCATGATCTACAAGGCACAAGTCAGAAATATGATGGAACATTCACCGTATAATAGCCCACACAGGGCCAAAGGTTGGGAATTGTTATCTTCCTCGTGGTCCTTGTGGAGTACGAGCTCTCCCACTAGGGGCGGGGGATCTCTATTGACCTTTGTGGCCATTGGGGCTGATATAGCACAGGGCTAAAAAGCTGGCATTTAAAGCAGACCAAGGCAGGTCAGCAGCGCGGTTCAATTCCCGTACCGGCCTCCCCGAACAGGCGCCGGAATGTAGCGACTAGGAGCTTTTCACGGTAACTTCATTTGAAGCCTACTCGTGACAATAAGCGATTTTTGTATAAAAGGTCAGCCAGTGAGACGCCAACGAGAATAGGAACCCGGTAGGATTCTACTGGCCAGTGTATATATCTCATTGTAAGTAAAACAACCTTTCTTTATTTTACTTGGTGTTGGCTCCCTATGTCCTTATTAAAGTCCACTCGCCTGGATGATTCTGCCTCCAAAAATACTCAAGAAGCTCAATGTGACCAAGGTCAAAACAGCTTGATTTGCACCCCACCAACCACCTTATACATTCACCCCCTGAACCACCAGCACACAGTGACTGCAGTGTTCACCAGGTACAGGATACACTGCAGCAACACATGAAGGTTCCTTCAACACTTAACAAACACACAACCTCTGGAAGGACGGGGGCTATTGATATATTGTAACACCACCACCTGCAATTTACCCTCCAAGCCACACACCATTCCCTCTTGGAAGAATATCACAGTTCCTTCATTGTTGCTGAGTCAAGATCTTGGAACTCCCTTCGTAACAGCACTGTGCATGTACCGGCACCACATGGACTGCAGGAGTTCAATAAGTTGGCTTAAAAGAAACTTCTTGGGGGAAATAAGGATGGGTAATAAATGTTGACCTTTCGAGCATCATACCACAAAACAACAAAAAAAATCACAAAATGTATATTGTAACAGCTGATGATAACAGCTTTATTAAGAAAGCTATTTTTCAAAATTACAGATTATTTACATTGATTTAATCGAATTAATCGATGAACAATAAGAACATTGGGTGTGATTTACTGGCCGCTTCACGCTCTCGCTTTAGCGCAAAGCTGCCGTTAGATTACAGAAGAGGCCAAAAATCGGGATAGGTTAGCGATCTAAGCCGCCCGCACCCGTTGGCAAGATTAGGATCCCCCATGGCATGGCGAGAAATCAACAATCACTAATTAAAGCCAATCTCCATACCATTAACTGGTATGAAACGGCCTCCTGTGATTTAACCACCTTGCCGCAAGTGGTCATGCAGTTGCAGATTAGTCCACCTTTTTAAATATATCAAGCCGGCAAAGTAGCAACTGTGGGGATCCAGGGAGGTGAGTAGCCATCTTCAAACCTGGGTGGAGAGTCTGGGGACACTGGGATCGCAGCCCACTGCTCGGGGGTGGGGAGACCCCAGGGAACCCGGGGTCAGACCCAAGGGGGGGAATGGCCTCAGCCGGGGGGTGGGGGGGGGGCGTATCAGTGAGTGGGTGTCCTAGCACCCAATGGTCTGTCGTGCCACCCCTTGAATCGGCTGTACCCATAACTGGGCCTGCTCCGGCTGCTGCCTATCTGTTCCCCCGACCACCCACAACCCCCATTGTGGCAGCCTCCGGGCGCACAGCTGAATGTTATTGCTAATAGGAAATTGCCAATTGTAGTAATAAAGAACAAAGAACAAAGAAAAGTACAGCATAGGACAGGCCCTTCGGCCCTCCAAGCCTACGCCGACTATGCTGCCCATCAAAACTAAAATCTTCTGCACTTCCGGGGTCCGTATCCCTCTATGACCATCCTATTCATGTATTTGTCAAGATGCCCCTTAAATGTGGGCATTTCCCAGCTCCCAAGCGGCTGTATAGGGTGTGTGTTCTGTGAGGTCCTTCCTGAGGATTACAAACTCTACAGCCTGGAAAACAGACAGGTAAGAAAGGAGATATTTGCTGCTGCCTTGTTTTTAACAAGGAGAAGGGGGGTTCTTTCTCTCTCCTTGCTCTTAATTCTATTGCTGACAGACTTCTTCAGGGATCTGCAGGACAGAAAGAGAGAGAGGGGGATTGGACATTGTCGATGATGTTGAGGAAATATGTGTTGCGGTTGTTGGAGGGGAGGGGCCCTTTGAAATCGATACTGAGGCGCTCAAAGGGCCGGGATGCCTTTACCAGGTGGGCCTTATTCAGTCGATAGAAGTGCGGCTTGCACTCTGCGCAGATCGGGTATCCCTGGTCATGGCCCTGACCTCCTCAGTGGACTAGGGCAGGTTGTGGGTCTTGGTATAGTGGAGAAGCCGGGTGACCCCCGGGCGGAGAGGTCAGCGTGGATCGCCCGGAGTCGGTCCTCTTGCACGCTGGCGCATGTGCCGCGGGACAGGGCATCTGGGGGCTCACTGAGCTTCCCAGGGCGATATACTATATCGTAATTATAAGTGGAGAGTTCGATCCTCCATCTCAAGATCTTATCATTCTTGATTTTGCCCCGCTGTGTATTGTCGAACATGAAGGCTACCGATCGTTGGTCGGTGATGAGGGTAAACCTCCTATCAGCGAGGTAGTGCCTCCAGTGCCGCACGGCTTCCACGATGGCTTGGGCCTCCTTTTTGACTGAGGAGTGTCGAATTTCGGAGGGGGTGAGGGTTCGTGAAAAAAATGCTACGGGCCTGACTGATTGAGGGTAGCGTGGAGGGCGACCTCTGATGCGTTGCTCTCCACCTGGAAGGGGACAGACTCGTCCACTGTGTGCATCGCGGCTTTGGCAATATCTGCCATGATGCAGCTGAAGGCCTGGCGGGCCTCAGCCGCCAGTGGGAAGATAGAACATAGAACAGTACAGCACAGAACAGGCCCTTTCGGCCCTCGATGTTGTGCCGAGCAATGATCACCCTACTTAAACCCACGTAACCCGTATCCCAACAATCCCCCCATTAACCTTACACTACGGGCAATTTAGAATGGCCAATCCACCTAACCCGCACATCTTTGGACTGTGGGAGGAAACCGGAGGACCCGGAGGAAACCCACGCACACACAGGGAGGACGTGCAGACTCCACACAGACAGTGACCCAGCCGGGAATCGAACCTGGGACCCTGGAGCTGTGAAGCATTGATGCTAACCACCATGCTACCGTGAGGCCCAAGATGGTGGCCTTGATTAGTGTGCGGGCTTTGTCCGCATAGTTGGGGACCCACTGGGCGTAATGTGAAAAGAACCCGAGGCACCTCTTCAGGGCCTTGGGGCAGTGGGGAAGGGGGAGTTGTAGGAGGGAATGCAAACGGTCGGGGTCGGGTCCTAGGACCCCATTTTCCATGACGTAGCCGAGGAAAGCTAGTCTGGTCGTGCGGAAAACGCATTTCTCCTTGTTGTTAGTGAGGTTAAAGGTTCGGGCAGTTTGGAGGTTGGCATCGTGGTCCTGCTGATCATGGCCGCAGATGGTGACGTTGTCCAAGTACAGAAATGTGGCCCACAGCCTGTACTGGTCCACCATTTGGTCCATCATTCGTTGGAAAACCGAGACCCCGTTCGTGACGCCAAAGGGGACCCGGAGGAAGTGGAAGAGGCGGCCGTTTGCCTCAAAAGCCGTGTAGTGGCAGTCCTCCGGGTGGATTGGGAGCTGGTGGCATGCAGACTTCAGATCCACCGTGGAGAACCCGGTAGTGCGCGATCTGGTTAACCATGTCTGCGATCCGGGAAGAGGGTACGTATCGAGGAGCGTGTACCGGTTTATGGTTTGGCTGTAATCTACAACCTTTCCCCATCCCTGACGACCACCACCTGGGCTCTCCAGGGGCTATTGCTGGCCTCGATGATTCCCTCCCGCAAGAGTCGCTGGACCTCGGACCTGATAAAAGTCCTGTCCTGGATACTGTACCGCCTGCTTCTGGTGGCGACTGGTTTGCAGTCGGTGGTGAGGATTGCGAGGAGCGGGGGAGGGTCAACCTTTAGGGTCGCGAGGCTACATACGGTGAGTGGGGATAGGGGCCCGCCGAACTTCAGGGTGAGGCTCCTGAGGTTACATTGGAAATCCACTCCATAGAAGAGGAGCGCAGAGGTCGGGGAGTACATATAATTTAAAATTGGCATACTCGGCGCCCTGTATTGCTCAGGTTGCGGTAGTGCACCCTCGGACCTGCACCGAGTGCGACCCAGAGGCGAGGGAGATGGTTTGATGCTCCGGGAAGATTGGGAGCGAGTAGCGTCTTGCCATGTCCGGATGAATGAAACTCTCTGTGCTCCCGGAGTTGAAGAGGCAGGATGTTCCGTGTCTGTTTACCCGGACGGTCATTATAGAGCTCCGGAGGTGTTTGGGTCGCGACTGATCAAGGGTGACCGCGCTGAGTTACGGGTAGCCGGCGTGGTCGAAGGTGCTGGGGCAGTCCCAAGATGGCAGCCCCCGTCGGTCGCACGTGTCGGGTGGTGAGGAAGATGGCGTCCAAGGTGGCAGTCCCCTGCCACACTGGGGGATCTGCGGGTCTGTGAGTCCGAGGGTCGGGCCTGCGATTTTCAATTTTTGGACCTGGCGAGGCAAACTTCAACAAAATGGCCTTTTCTCTCGCAGTAACTGCAGTTCGCGTTGCGAGCTGGGCAGCATTGCCTGGGGTGTTGAGGCTGGACGCAGAAATAACAGGGTAGCCCCCCCATGGTGAGCAGGCTGCCGCGCGGCACAGGTCTGAGGTATTAGAACATAGAACATAGAACAGTACAGCACAGAACAGGCCCTTCGGCCCTCAATGTTGTGCCGAGCCATGATCACCCTACTCAAACCCACATATCCACCCTATACCCGTAACCCAACAACCCCCCCCCCCTTAACCTTATTTTTTTATTAGTATTCTTTGGTCGGGGGTCCATGAGGGGGTTGCGTCATCGGACGGTAACACGTTAAGGCTTTGGAACGCTTCTTCCAGAGATGAGGCTAATTTTACCGTCTCTTCCAGGTCCAGGGCACCTTTTTCGAGTAGGCGCTGTCTCACGTAGTTGGACCTGAGTCCAGCCACGTAGGTGTCCTTGATGGCGAGGTCTATATGTTGAGTGGCCTTAACGGCCTGGTAATTGCAGCTTTGTGCAAGGACTTTGAGGTCACGTAGGTACTCTTCCAGCGATTCCCCGGGACGCTGGCGGCAAGTGGTGAGGGTGGCGCTTATACCTTATTCACGGGCCTTACGTAGAGGCGCTCTAGCATCGCGAAGGCCAGTCGATGGGGTTACCCATTGTGGGGCAGCACCACGCCATTGGGAAACCCCCCCCCTGGCGCCGGCAGAATGGAGAATCACGCCCCTTGATTTTCCTGAATTCAACCCAGTCCCTTGTCTCTCCACAAATGTCTTTAGTTACCTCTGAAACCCATGACACATCTTGCTTCAATGACCTGCAATGGTAATCTGTTCTGCAATCCTATTAAATTTGTTTAAAAAGAGATCTCCCTGACATCTCTTATTCCTAACTCAGAAGCACTAAGGCCATGTAATACAACATGCTGGGTATCAGCACTGAGTGCTTTTGCAACCTTATTGATCTGAACTAGGTAATCTTACAAGCCTCATGCTTGAAGCAAATCATCAAGTGTGGCGTTAACGTGAAACAGAAAGAATAGGCAGAATTTAATTAACTGCAGCATTCAAGAGGTTACATTGGAATTGCTGATATTGAATAGCTCCTTCTGTGGTCACCAAATGGCAAAGTGATGATTGCATTCAATGGGAGGGATTCTCAGTTTCTGAGACTATGGGTGGGATTCTCCGACCCCCCGCCGGGCCAGAGAATTGCCGGGGGGGCAGCGTGAATCTGGCCCCTCCGCCTCAACGCCGGCTGCCAGATTCCCCGGTGCCGGTTTTTCGGTGGGGGCAGGAATCGCGTCGAGCCGGTTGGGGGCCGTTGCCAGCAGCCCCCCCCCGCCCCGGCTATTCTCCGCTCCGCGATGGGCCGAGTGGCCACCCGTTTCCGGCCAGTCCCGCCGCCGTAAATCAAACAAGGTCCTTACCGGCGGGACCTGGCTCTGCGGGCGGCCTGCGGAGTCCTCGGGGGGATGGAGGGGGGCCCCCGCGGGGCCTGGCTCGCGATCGGTGCCCACCGATCTGCGGGCGGGCCTGTGCCATGGGGGCACTCTTTCCCTCTGCGCTGGCCGGTGTAACGGTCTGCCATGACGGCGCGGAGAAGACCCCCCCCTGCGCATGCGCTCGGATCACCCCAGAACAGGTTGGTGGTCCCGCGCATGCGCCAACTCGCGCCAACTCACGCCGGCCGACGGGGCCCTTCGGTGCTGGTTGGCGCGGAGGAGTCCGCACCTTCCGGGCTGCCCGACGCCGGAGTGGTTCACGCCACTCCTTGGCGCCGGTATGGACCGCCCGCTGGGTAGCGGAGAATCCCTGCCTAAGTGTTGATGCCAACACAGAATTCGTGGACTTTCACAACAGAAAAACTGGCGCCACACCTGGACCGATTCCGTTACTGTGGAGGCACTGGCGCCAGCACCCCACGAAACACAACCGAGTCCAATGAAAAACAGTGTGGGATTCGCCGGGTCCATGATTTACACTTGGGAAGCTGACAAGTTGCAGCCGCATGTACACATTACAATCCCCACACACACTCATCCCAGCCAATAAGATGGCACTGGTTGTGCTGGAACAGGCCCATACAGCTAATGGGTCGGTTGGAGCCAGCGGGTGGCGTGTGGGCACACCCATATGACCCATGGCCCTAAGTTCAGAATGGACTGTCAAAGGCATGCACGCTGTGGCAATGGTGTTCCGTGTCCGTCCACCCCGACCCCACAGTCCACCTCCTGGCCACTCCTCCCGGCCCTGGCAGAATATCATGGCCAGTGGCACAACTGTGCAAACTATGGCGACGTATCTCTCTCCCTCAGCAGCCACCACGTCAGTTTCAGGATTTTTAAAAGCACACCTGAACCGCAGTGTCGGGAAATCGGCCTATTGGAGGAGGAGAATCACGGAGGGCCTGGAGAATACCGGGTCGGACCCGCTAATAATATGCAAACAGTGTTTACTGTAAATGCATTCCAGAACACATTGGCGTCGCTGTCGAGGTAACAGAGAATCACAATTTGGCATTAAATCAACGCCCGCCACGATTTCAGCGTCAGAACCGATTCTCTGCCCAATCTCGTTTTGCGATCTCGTCGTCGGCCAACAGAGAATCACGCCCGATTTCTTTGGCAGTCAAGGGGGATGTACATTTATTGTCATCTTACTTTACTTGCGCCTGGCTCCTTTGAGAATTTGGCAGATAATTGTTTTTGTAGAATATCACAATCTATTGCCCATAAATGCATCTCATAGCTGGTTGTTGCTGTTTGTTGCTTGGAATGGATGGGCACTTGGCCTTGCTGCTCTGGTTGGCTACTCATTGTTTCAGGTAGCCTCCAGATTGCCCAGAAACCTTTCTTCACCCATGGGGATATCACACGATCAAAGATCAGCACATCTACAACCAGCAAAAGATCATCATGCAGGTTTGTACAAGGTGTGGTAGTATGACTAGAGGTACCTGGGAGTGTAAGCTGCTATTGGTGGAGAAGGCTCGCTGCCCATTGGCCCAAGTGTTGCTTTCCCATTGGTCGAGACGAAGGTAGCTCCGCCCACGAGGCGGAGTATAAGAACCCGTGTTTCCCAGCAGCCATCGTTCTTTCTGTACTCAAGCTGCTGGGCACATTTCCTGTAGATTAAAACCTTTCATTCGGACTACTCCTTCATTTCTGTGCTTATTGATCGCACATCACAAGGCTCCCATGGAGCTGTCATAATGTGGCTGCCTGATGTAGTCACATCTCAAAGCAGGCTTCGCACATCACTCCTTGGAGATAAGGGCTACACTCTGATGACCTGGCTGATCGTGTGAGGAATCTAAACACGGATGCCAATGAAAGCAACACCAGAAGCCATCTCACCACTGGTTCAGTAATCGTGCTAGCAACTGGGATGCTGAAGACGCTCTTCATGTGCCTGGACAAATCCGGAGGCACCCTTCAGTATGCACCAGCCAAGGTTTCAAAAATGATTATGGTGTGTTGAAACTTACAGAACATTGCGTCGGAGTGAGGACTGGAGCTCCAGGACATGGCAAGTGCTGAGCCCCTGTGCAGAATGAGAAGGCGCATGATGTTGCAAGGACACCTGTAGCCCGATGCATAACTGGGCAGGGTGATCAGAGTGGCCTGGCTCAGGAACGTATCACTCAAACTGAGGCAGTGCAGCCATCTTGTACTCAAATTCTGAAGTCACTTAGCCTCTCAGACCCCAGCGCAAAGTAGTCCCTAAACCAACAATCCATCCCTCATCTTTAACTCTGTCCATTCTTCAAGAAATATAGAGACCTCAGATTTAGGAGCAGGAGTTAGCCATTCGGATCCATTGAGACAACAGAATATATTTGCATAGATCCTCCATTGTCATAAAATGCCTCACGGCACTTCCCAGGGGCATTTTTAAACACAATATGACACCAAGCTTCTGAAAGAAATAACAAGCCAGATGAATGAGGAAACGCTTGGTCAATAAGGTAGATGCTAAGAGGTGTTTTGAAGGAGCAGGGCAAATCAAACAGGTGTAAGAAAGGAATTCCAGAGCTTAAGGCCCAAGAACCTGAAGGCACAGTTATCAATGACGACGCAATTAAAATCAGGAATCTCAAGGGGGAAGAATTGGAGGAGTACAGATATCTCAGAGGATTATGGGGCTGGAGGAGATCATAGGCAATGGAGAAATTTTACATTGAGGATGAGAATTTTAAAATCAAGTCCTTCTGTCTTGTCAGACTCAAAACCTATGGAAAACTGCAAAACTACAGACAGACCTGGCACTTCCTATTAATTACATCATCTGTATTCCACTAAGATTTCATATGATCTGCTTAGCTAGGACTAAATAAAACCCGTCATCAAGTATATACTCTTCAGGGAACCTCTAGCAATCATACCAATATCCCATTAGTCCTTTATCTGAAACCAGGTAAATGGTTGGAATCAATCATGACTGATCCTTTTACAGCACCTTAATTATAGCTTTAGCAGACACAGTCTGGACACCTTAACCTAGGTTCTTTAATAATTTTACTTCCACCCTATTCCCGTAACCCAATGACCCCTCCTAGCCTTTTTTTGGTCACTAAGGGCAATTTATCATGGCCAATCCACCTAACCTGCACGTCTTTGAACTGTGGGAGGAAACCGGAGCACCCGGAGGAAACCCACGCAGACACGGGGAGAACATGCAGACTCCGCACAGACAGTGACCCAGCGGGGAATCGAACCTGGGACCCTGGTGCTGTGAAGCCACAGTGCTATCCACTTGTGCTGCCGGGTCTGCTCTGTCAGTTCTATACCTGGCTGACGTTTGGTCTCCCAACCTAAAAAAAGATATACTTGTCATAGAGGGTTAAAAAGTTCCTGACAAATGCGCTGCTGAAACCTCCAGCTTGCCCCCATGCTGGTGCGCGCTGGTTCCTATATCACCTGATTTTCCCTGTGATCTGCAGCCGTCCATCTCTGTCATTCAATTTCCCCTGGTGCCGGAGAAATAAAAAGCTAACAAGATCAACACTGCCTGGGAGTAGCATGCTTCCTGTTGACTAATAAGGGACCAACATTGATTATATTAGTCAGGAAGCTGTTCACAGCTCAGACCATTTCAGTTGACTGGTTAAAGAGGAAGTATGGTGACAAATGATGCTATTGGAGATACATGAAGGTTGAAAATACAGACATACACACGTTTATGCTTGTGTAACATTTGAAGTGAAAGTTTCAATTTAAATCCAACTGGCGTATATATGCAGTAGGAAAACCATTTATTGGGAGGCTATTGATGACAGCACTGGAATGAGGTTGTGAAAAATGTTGAATCCATTTCACACTTGAACTCGTCGCTATTGAGAATGAAACCAGTAAATCCAAGGGTGTACTGGGTAGCAACAGAAATAAGTAAAACTCAATTGGAAAATGAATCAAAAACACCTTTCTGCTTATGTGAGCTTCAATTCCTTAAGATGCTGAAGCCAAACTCACTTTAAAATTTCATGCGGATAATGGGCGGGATTCTCTCGATCCCCCAGCCGTGCGTTTCTGCGTGGCGCACTATTTGCTGGCAGTGGAACTCTCCGCTCCCGCCACTTGTCAATGGGATTTCCCATTGAAGCCACCCCAGGCAGCCGGGAAACCCAGCGACGGGGGCGCGCTGCTGGAAGATACAGAGAATCCCAATGGCTGGAAAATTCCGGCCAATGTAACAAGTGGCTCAGAATCAAAAAAACCTGCAAGAGGCAGGTTTCAGAGTACCCAATTCATTTTTTTCCAATTAAGGGGCAATATTAGCGTGGGCAATCCACCTACCCTGCACATCTTCAGTTGTGGGGGCGAAACCCACGCAAACACGGGGAGAATGTGTAAACTCGGCACGGACAGCGACCAAAGCCGGGATCGAACCTGGGACCTCGGCGCCGTGAGGCAGCAATGCTAACCACTGCACCACTGTGCTGCCCGGGTAAGCCTGTTTTAATGGATTTTTCTGAACCCAGGTCTAAAAGCGAAATACAGCATATGCTGGAAATGTGAAATAAATTAGAAGATCTGGAAATATTCAGCAGGTCTGGCAGAATCTGTGCAGAGAAATTGAGTTAAAAGCAACCTGAAACTCTTGCTCCACAGATCCTGATTACCAGCATTTTCTGTCCTTATTACAATGACAGGTGCTCGTTTTTTAAAGTGTAGCTTCGACTTCCAAAATACGTAATCACTCATTCTTAAAGCTGTGCAATTATTTTGTGGTATTGTAACACCCCCACCCCAGGAACAGAAAAGCTCGAGTGTTTAACAATAAAACCTGCAAGTTTCCCTCCAAGCCAGACAACATAGGGGCAGCAGGGTAGCATGGTGGTTAGCATAAATGCTTCACAGCTCCAGGGTCCCAGGTTCGATTCCCGGCTGGGTCACTGTCTGTGTGGAGTCTGCACGTCCTCCCCCTGTGTGCGTGGGTTTCCTCCGGGTGCTCCGGTTTCCTCCCACAGTCCAAAGATGTGCGGGTTAGGTGGATTGGCCATGTTAAATTGCCCGTAGTGTCCTAATAAAAGTAAGGTTAGGGGGGGGGTTGTTGGGTTACGGGTATATGGTGGATACGTGGGTTTGAGTAGGGTGATCATGGCTCGGCACAACATTGAGGGCCGAAGGGCCTGTTCTGTGCTGTACTGTTCTATGTTCTATGTTCTATACTGACGCATGGCTATATCGGCGTTCCTTCACTGTCACTGAGTGAAAATCCTGGAACCCCTTCTCCAACAGCACAGTGGATGTACCTACACCACATGGAGTGCAGTGGTTCAAGAAGGCAGCTCACCACCACCTTCTGAAGAGGCATTGGAAATGAATGCTGGCCTAGCCAGTGACGCACACATCCCAAGAATGAGTAAAATAAAGTTAATTTAAGATATTCATTTAATTTCAATATTTAAAATGGTATTCTTGTGTTGAAATCATGTTCACAAGCCAACATACTGACTGCAGGTTTTACTTTGTCTGTTGACTCCTGGTCTGACAAATGCATTCTAATAGTTGTTTGGTCGCACTGAGCTTGAGTATTTTGTCTGGTATTCATCAGGACAATCGCCAGAATACCTATGTTGGGGAAACAACCTGCGGGATTCTCCGTCGGCGAGATCCTCTACTTCGCCGGCAGCACACCTCACGCTCGCGGGTTTCCCGATGGTGTGAGATGGCCACATTGTGAAACCCCATTGGGCGGCTGCGGGAACAGAGAATTCTGTTGCCAGCGGGGAGTGCTGCGCCAGAAAACGGGGCTTTCGGGACAGAGCATTCCGCCCAACATCTTTATATTGTATGGGAACAGCATGCTGAATGGTTGGCAAGCGGACTCTGATTGGTAGAAGTGTTGCCATGGAGAATGTACCCATTGATGGTGACTGACAGTTCATTGCCAGCAGTGTGTGAAGTTTCAATGGGAAGTGAACCAGAAAATGGATGTCACTTATTTTGTTTGGCTGAAACAGGTGCAATGTGTCAACATGATCTTTCTGTCTTCAAAGAACAGGACCCTGTGTACTAATGTATGTGGTTTCCAGAACCCAAAAATACACCACACTGACAGGCACATTGAGGATTATATACAGCCGCAACACGAGTGGTATTCTCCGCAAACATGATGCAGCCCTCAAGCCAAACAGTTGTTCTACCCATCACACAAATGAGTAACATGGTATCTGAATTTTAGTGGCAGTGTGGTGCTCGGTATGTGGGCTGTCCATCCCAAAGATTGGCAGATCATAACAAATGAGATGGCCCTTCTACTGTTTGCCATAGGAAAGATGTAGATTGCATCCAACCAGCCCATGCGTGCAAAACCCAAAACATAATGTTGAACAATTGATGTGATCTTGTAATTCGACTGTCAGTCACCATCCACTGGTGCATTCGCCATGGCAAGCCAAAAAACTTTGACAAAATGTCCTTTTTCAACAATAATTACATGTGTTATTAACTGACTTTCTGTTTCCATGTCTGTACTTGAAGAACTGGCAAGACACATTATTTTAATAACACTGTTCTTCTCTTCAAATCATCTACTTCCTGCTATGTTTTACATTGTGGAAATATACATTAATGCAAAGTTGGTGTTCAATGACACCAATTTTATCAACTAGTTTAGAACAAGGCCAAACTAACATAAATAGCTATATAGTCTGTTATTGTTGGATTGCTTTGGAAGACATTCTGTGTCTTACTTTAGTAGGAGATCTGGCTGGAGGGAAAGATCTTTCCTCAAGAGTACTTTTATTTGCATAATAAGAATACAAAACATCAGGAAAGAGCGAATGGGTTCTTCTATCTCATCTCTCATTACGACATTACTCCTTATGCACATGCTCAGTAGCTATCATTAGTGGAATGTAAAGTCAACCCTGCACAGACAGGACCAATGTCCTTGTTCCTCAGTTTTTATTTACCTTTATTCCTGGATAATATACATCATTTTGCATCATGGAAGTATTTTCAATGCTTCTTTCGGTCTCCTTACATCTCTGAAGTTCAGCTTAGAGTTAATCAACTTCCATTCCTTCCGTCCGTTATTTCTTTTATCCATTTTTTTTTTTGCATTTGCAAGTTTTCCAAACAACAAAGTTTTGTGTGTGGAGAAACCTTTCTTTTCTTCTGTTCATGTTCAGATTTCTCTTTTCTTTCCCCTCATGAACTGGCTGTGCTGTGGTCAGTATTTATCATTCAACAGTCTTGACCGATTTCTCACATGTGTTTGTGAGGCACATTGAACTAGACTATGTGGATTATTCGATGTGAAATTCTTAGACAGTGTTCACTCTAAGGTCACTTTCCCATGAGCAACCCATTTGTCACACTGTACAATCCCTTTAAGATTGCGCATGCAGCCTTATATGATAATAATCTTATAATAATCTTTATTGTCACAAGTAGGCTTACATTAACACTTCTGTGAAAAGCCCCTAGTCACCACATTTCAACGCCTGTTCGGGTACACGGAGGGAGAATTCAGAATGTCCAATTCACCTAACAGCACATCCTTCAGGACTTGTGGAAGGAAACCGGAGCACCCGGAAGATAACCCACGCAGACACAGGGAGAATGTGCAGACTCCGTACAGACAATGGCCCAAGCCGGAAATCGAACTTGGGACCCTAGTGCTGTGAAGCAACAGTGCTAACCACTGTGTTACTGTGCCGCCCATGCGGGCAATCTGAAAGGGAGCGTTACTTGTACTGTTAGCCCTGCCATGTGACACATTCCAAACTGCTGTGCCGTTGTGCACGCACCTCCTCAGCTTAAAGTGAATGTTATTCACTGTTGCCCGCAGAAGAAGAAAAGTACCAGGATTCTAAACACTTGCAAGCCGTACAATGAGGACATAGCATTGAATCTAAATTTGCTAAGTTTGAATATGAAATGGAAAGTCAGGGATCAAATCTTGCTGTTGATATTGAGTAACAGGCATCCTTTTATTCATGTGAAAGACTCATAATTCACTTCTACCTGTGATGCCCCCTGTGTTATGATTCTTTCACACAGCTGAAGAAAAACCCTTAGCTCAATGTTATGAGTGGCCATACAAAGTTTATTTTCACCTGGAGGGAATATAATTTTGGAATTGTTATTTTTTTCATTCCTTTGCTCTCTCTTCGAGACTGAGAGTGATGTGGTTTTTAGGCAATGACCTGTTTTGAATAAAACACAGGCAGACAAGGAAAAAAAATGACTGAAATCTATTCACTTCTTGCAAGACATCAATGAGAACCCTCTTGAATTCAGATCAATTAAGGGTGAGCTCTCCATGCCTTTCAACCAGCCTACTTAGTCGAATGTAATTTCACAAATTAGCTCTGCTGGTGCTGTGTCAATCTAATCATACACTTGCCTCTGTGAAAGTGTAATTTACCAATAACTTTTAATGGAATTCACTGGCTCATCAAGGTCTTGCAGATCTTCAAATGAAAACTAAGAATTAAAGTCTCCTATCCACTCACCTATAGCTGGCCTTTTAGCATGAAACATTGGACTTACTGAGACTAGATAACTGCACACATCATTACAAGTTTTTCCTTCCACAATTTTCCTTAGGTGAATGCAGAACCTCTTCATCGGCTCATTGGTTTCCAAATGGCACAATACTGACTCTTCTGTCACACAGAATGTATCTTGTATGTATATTGAAACATAGAAACATAGAAGATAGGAGGAGGCCATTTGGCTCTTCGAGCCTGCTCCGCCATTCGTCATGATCATGGCTGACCGTCCGACTCAATAGCCTAATCCTGCTTTCTCCCCATAACCCTTGATCCCATTCACCCCAAGTGCCAGATCTGGCCGCTTCTTGAATGTATTCAATGTCTTAGCCTCAACTACTTCCTGTGGTAATGAATTCCACAGGCTCACCACTCGTTGGGGGAAGAAATATCTCCTCATCTCTTCCGCAATGGTCTAGCCCGAATTCTCACAGTGTGACCCCTGGTTCTGGACACACCCACCATCGGGAACATCCTCCCTGCATCCACTCTATCTAGTCTTGTTCAAATTTTATAAGTCTCTATGAGAGCCCCCCTCATTGTGATTAGTGGTTTATTGTTCAAAAACTACTAGTTCAAAACTGTCACTTTTTGTCCAGAACTGCTTCCTCATGCCAGAACTAGCCTAAACTTCTAAACTGAAAACAATGCAGAAGGAGTCCATTGAGTCTGCACCCAACCCTCCAAAAGAGCACCCTACCTGGGCCCAATTCCCCACGCTATCGCCATAACCCCAACTCACCTTTGGACACTATTGGGCAATTTATCATGGCCAATCCACCTAACCTGAACATCTACGGACTGTGGGAGGAAACTGGAGCACCCGGAGGAAACCCATGCAGACACAGGAATAATGGGAAACTCTACACATAAAGTCACCCAAGGTCGGAATCGAACCCGGGATCGTGGTGCTCTGAGGCAGCAGTGCTAACCACTGTCCCAGGTTGACAATTGGACAGGCTCTATGGTGAAGAGACAATCAGCTCTGCCAGGTTACTTCCGAATCGGCAAAGTTAAAAATTGTCACCATCAGGTTTCCACCTGCAACACAGAATATTCTCTAATTTGCGGTTTCCAAATTATTAGATGGTCACGTGTATGTAAATGGAATTCTAATGTAAATACCTCTTGTCTAATGATTGATTTCCATTAATATAAATCAAATCTGCGCGTACCTGGTCTCCGTCGGTGTCATTGCCCGTGACGCGTATGCTACCGGGACCCATGATGATGTGTCGTTTTTCTGTAGCAGCACCGCTCCAATGCCATCCTGTCTCGCATCGGTCGAGATCCTAGTTTCTCAATCTGGGTCAAAGAATGCGAGGACGGGTGCAGTGGTGAGTTTGGCCTTCAGCTCCAACCACTCTGTCTAGTGTTCCGTCTTCCACTCGAAGACAGTTGATTTCTTAATCAGTTTTCTTTTGGACGTTGTGTGTGTGGCCAAATACGGGATGAATTTGCCAAGGAAGCGCAGCACTGCTTCCTTGTCCTCGGGGACTTTCATTGCCTCAATGGCTTTTATTTTGTCCGTGTCCGGGTGTACACCGTGTTTCGATATCTGATCACCTAGGAACTTCAACGTGGACGTCCCAATGCAGCACTTGGATTTGTTTAGCTTGAGGCCATGCTCATGTATGCGTCGGAATACTCTCTTCAGTCACGACACACCGGGAAATAGAAAAGGCATGTCAGAAAGGCAAGGTCACGGTGATCATGGGGGGACTTCAATATGCAGGTGGATTGGGTAAATAACGTAGCCAGTGGATCCAAAGAAAAGGAATTCATGGAATGCTTACAAGATGGCTTTTTGGAACAGCTTGTCATGGAGCCCACAAGGGAGCAGGCTATTCTGGACCTAGTGCTATGTAATGAACCAGACTTTATAAAAGATCTTAAAGTAAGGGAACACTTAGGAAGCAGTGATCATAATATGGTTGAGTTCAGTCTGCAGTTTGAAAGAGAGAAGGCAAAATCGGATGTAATGGTGTTACAGTTAAATAAAGGTAATTACGAGGGCATGAGAGAGGAACTGGCGAAAATCGACTGGTAGCAGACCCTAGTGGGGAAGACAGCAGAGCAAAAATGGCAGGAGTTTGTATGCATAATTGAGGACACTGTACAGAGGTTCATCCCCAAGAAAAGAAAGATTATCCGGGGAGGGATTAGACAGCCATGGCTGACAAAGGAGGTCAGGAAATGTATCAAAGAAAAAGAGAGATCCTATAAAGTGGCCAAAAGCACTGGGAAATCAGAAGATTGGGAAGGCTACAAAAAGAAACAGAGGTTAGCAAAGAGACAAATAAGGAAGGAGAGGATCAAATATGAAGGCAGGCTAGCCAGTAATATAAGAAATGATAGTAAAAGTTTCTTTCAATACATAAGAAACAAACGACAGGCCAAAGTAGACATTGGGCCAATTCAAACTGATTCCGGAAGGCTAGTGATGGGAGACGAGGAAATGGCTGGAGAACTTAATAAGTACTTTGCGTCTGTCTTCACAGTGGAAGACATGAGTAATAGCCCAAAAATTATAGAGGGTCAGGGGGCTGAGTTGAGTATGGTTGCCATTACAAAAGAGATGGTGCTAAAAAAGCTAAAAGGTCTTAAAATTGACAAATCTCCTGGCCCCGATGGGCTACACCCTAGAGTTCTGAGGGAGGTGGCTGAAGAAATAGCAGAAGCGTTGGTTGAGATCTTTCAAAAATCACTGGAGTCAGGGAAAGTCCCGAACGATTGGAAGATCGCTGTTGTAACCCCCTTGTTCAAGAAAGGATCAAGACAAAAGATGGAAAATTATAGGCCAATTAGCCTAACCTCGGTTGTTGGTAAAATTCTAGAATCGATCGTTAAGGATGAGATTTCTAAATTCTTGGAAGAGCAGGGTTGGATTAGAACAAGTCAACATGGATTTAGTAAGGGGAGGTCGTGCCTGACGAACCTGTTAGAATTCTTTGAGGAGGTGACAAGTAGGTTAGACCAGGGAAACCCAGTGGATGTGGTCTATCTGGATTTCCAAAAGGCCTTTGATAAGGTGCTACACAGGAGGCTGCTGAGTAAGGTGAGGGCCAATGGTGTTCGAGGTGAGCTATTGGCATGGGTTGAGGATTGGCTGTCTGACAGAAGACAGAGAGTTGGGATAAAAGGTTCTTTTTCGGAATGGCAGCCGGTGACCAGCGGTGTCCCACAGGGTTCAGTGTTGGGGCCGCAGCTGTTCACCATATATATTAATGATCTGGATGAAGGGACTGGGGGCATTCTAGCGAAGTTTGCCGATGATACAAAGTTAGGTGGTCAGGCAGGTAGTGCTGAGGAAGTGGGGAGGCTGCAGAAGGATCTAGACAGTTTGGGAGAGTGGTGCAGGAAATGGCTGATGCAATTCAACGTGAGAAAATGTGAGGTCTTGCACTTTGGAAAAAAGAATCCAAGCATAGACTACTTTCTAAACGGTGAGAAAATTCATAATGCCAAAGTACAAAGGGATCTGGGAGTGCTAGTCGAGGATTCCCTAAAGGTAAACATGCAGGTTGAATCTATGATTAAGAAAGCGAATGCAATGTTGTCATTTATCTCAAGAGGGTTGGAATATAAAAGCAGCGATGTGCTACTGAGCCTTTATAAGGCTCTGGTTAGGCCCCATTTGGAGTACTGTGTCCAGTTTTGGGCCCCACATCTCAGGAAGGACATACTGGCACTGGAGCGTGTCCAGCGGAGATTCACATGGATGATCCCTGGAATGGCGGGTCTAACATATGATGAACGGCTGAGGATCCTGGGATTGTATTCATTGGAGTTTAGAAGGTTAAGGGGAGATCTAATAGAAACTTACAAGATAATACATGGCTTAGAAAGGGTGGACGCAAAGAAACTGTTTCCGTTAGGCGAGGAGACGAGGACCCGTGGGCACAGCCTTAGAATTAGAGGGGGTAAATTCAGAACAGAAATGCGGAGACATTTCTTCAGCCAGAGAGTGGTGGGCCTGTGGAATTCATTGCCGCGGAGTGCAGTGGAGGCCGGGACGCTAAATGGCTTCAAGGCAGAGATAGATAAATTCTTGATGTCGCGAGGAATTAAGGGCTACGGGGAGAATGCTGGTAGGTGGAGTTGAAATGCCCATCAGCCATGATTGAATGGCGGAGTGGACTCGATGGGCCGAATGGCCTTACTTCCACTCCTATGTCTTATGGTCTTATGGTCTTATCTGAATCCAAAGAAAAATTCAGTCACATGAAGGTTTCACAAAGATGTATTCTCTGAATTTCAGCAATCCTGGCAGATTCGTTTTGATTATTAATCCCAAATTGCTGGTCAACCAGCTCCGAGGACAGCAGGTGCTATTTATTTCACAACTTGGGTGAAAGTCCAAAACGAATGGGGAGCTAAATTTTCCAATGAGACCAAGATAGGGAGGGAAGCAACCGGTCAAGAGGAGTTGGAGAGTCTGCAAAGGGATGCAGACAGGTTCAGTGAGTGGGAATCAATCTTTCAGTTGGAGTACAGTGTGGGAAAATGTGAACTTGCTCACTTCAGCAGGAAGTCTTATGGTCTTATGGTCTTATGTTCCTCCGGAGTTGAAGCCAAGATTATGACATCGTCAATGTAGACACGAACCCCGTCTATTCCCTCCATCATCTGTTCCATGATGGGGTGGAATATTTCTGATGCCGAGGTGATGCCAAATGGCATTCGGTTGTAGCAGAATCTGTAAAAAAGGCGTGTTGAAGGTGTAGAGCTTTTTGCTGGATTCTTCACGTTAAATCTGCCAGAATCCTTGGGATGCATCCAGTTTTGTGAAAATGCGCGCGTATGCCATTTCGCTCGTGATTTCTTCCTTTTTTGGGATTGGGTAATGTTCGCGCATAATGTTTTTGCTCAGATCCTTGGGGTCAATGCAGATTCGTAGGTACCCCAAAGGCTTCTTGATGCACACCATCAAGCTGACCCAGTAGGTTGGTTCAGTGACCTTAGAGATTATGTCTTTCTTTCGTAGGCTTGTGAGTTCTGCTTTCAGTCGATCCCTCAGTGGAGCAGGGACTCTCCTTGGTGGGTGGACCATTGGTTTTGCGTCAGGCCGCAGTGCAATCTTGTACTCGTATGGAAGTGTGCCCATTCCGCTGAAGACATCTGGGTATTGGGTCAGTATGTCGTCAATGCTGACCTGAAGACTCTGATGAGATGGCGTCATGGTGTAGATCCTTTGGATGAGTTTCAGTTGCTTGCAGGCTTGCGCACCTAGCACGGACGCCCTGTCTGGTTGGACAATCTCGAATCTCAAGCTTGTCTCTATGTGTCGGCTGAACACTGTCAAATGGCATGAACCCAGTGCCATAATTGCGTTGCCATTGTAGTCCGGGAGTTGGCAAGCAGCTGGAAGGATTTTGGGAGCCTTCTTGATTTTCGTGAAGTCCAATTTTCAGGTCAGGTTGGCGGAGGCACCTGTGTCCAGTTTGAACTGGATGGAGCATCAGTTGATATCCATCACTGTGTTCCATTCATCCTCGGATTCAACGGCAAGGATTGATTGGACTTGCAAGGTGTCCGAGGTGTGGCCTATTCGCACTTTGTGATGATGCCTACACAGTATTTTTAATCCAGGTAGTCATCGTCTGGATCTGTTGCACTACCTTGATCAGAGTCATGCATTTGGTGTCACCCACTTCTGATGCGGTTCTGTTTGAAATGTGGTTGCTGACTCCTGAATTGTGGTGCAGATCTGCACAGGGCTGCATAGTGGTTGAGTTTCCCACATTGGATACATTGTTTGCCTTTTGCAGGGCATTTTTTTCTAAAGTGGGCAGCTTCACAGTTTGCACATGTCATGACGTCAGTGTCATGACGTTCCGTGCGTTGTCGCGCATGTGCAGTGTGGTTCTCGGCCGTTTGCAAATGCGCAGTGCGGTTCTCGACCGATTCGTATTCCCGGTCGTACTGCGCATGCGCCGGGCCCCTGGAGGAACACGCGAAATGGCTGCCGTCGGAGATGTGGAGGCGCTGCATCCGGGTGATGGCCAGAATACTCTCCACCTTGTGGGAGATTTGTTTTTTTACTCTCAGTGTTTTTGTATTGTGAGTAGCGATTTTTTGAATGTTCATTTACAGTGCATGTTTCAATAGCGATCTTTAAGGTCATGTGTTTGATTTTTAGCAATTGCTCTCGTAGAGGACCAGAGTGGATTCCAAAAACAATTTGGTCTCTGATCATGGAGTCAGTTATGTCACTGAAGTTGCAGGATTGCGCTAGCAGTGTAAGGTTAGTGAGATAACTATTGAAGGATTCATCTTTATCTTGCATCCTTTGTTTCAAGATGTAGCGCTCAAATATTTTGATCGTGTCAACCTCGCAGTGGCTGTCGGATTTTTCCAGGATAGTTTGGTATTTTGCTTTGTCCTGCCCTTCCGTGTATTGAAATGAGTTGAAGATCTCTATCACATGGTCACCCGCTGTGGTCAGTAGGAGAGCTATCTTCCGAGCATCAGTCGTGTCGTTCAAGTCGGATGTTTCTACATATAGTTGGAATTTTTGTTTAAACGAATGTCAGTTAGCACTAAGATTACCAGTGGTCCTGAGTTGATGAGGAGCCTGTATCTTGACCATCATGCCTGGATTTGGTCGATGTTTGTGTTGGCTCTGTTGCCAAAGAGCTGTCTGAGTTTGTCTCTGACCTGACTGAGTTGAACTAGATAGATTGAATAGCCACTCCTGTACCATGTGTTGTTATGTTGAACTCGTTCTCATCAAAGAGATGGCCAAAGACCCCCTGCTGCAGCGAGTCATCCACAATCTCTACAATGGGTGGCCGAAAGGGCAATGCCCTCAATTCGACAACGTCAAAGATGACCTAACGCTGATCAATGGAATCCAGCTAAAGATGGACAGAACAGTGATCCCGCTGCATCTCCAGCACATGGTACTGCGGCAGATTCACGAAGGACACCTGGGCATAGAGAAATATAGACGCAGGGCCCGACAAGCTGTCTACTGGCCCGGTATCAACCAGAACATCATGGACATGGTGGTGGACTGCCAGACCTGTCAGAAGTTCCAACCAGCACAGGGCAAGGAGACATTACAACACGACCTGGAAACCTCTCCATGGTTCAAGGTCGGCATTGACCTATTCCACACGAATGGTCGCGACTACATCCTACTCATTGATTACTTCTCAAACTATCCTGAGGTGCTGAAGCTGTCCGACCTCACCTCAAAAACCGTCAACAAAGTGTGAAAAGAGACGTTCTCACGGCATGGCATCCCGAATACTGTCATGAGCGACAATGGCCCGTGTTCCCACAGTCGAGAATGGACCATGTTTGCTAAAGGCTACAACTTCAAGCATGTTACCTCCAGTTTGCACTACCCACAGTCCAACGGCAAAGTTGAAAAGGGGGTGCACATCATCAAGCAACTTATCCACAAAGCCTCGGACTCCGCCTCCGACATACACCTTGCACTACTAGCGTACCGGGCGACTCCCTTATCAACTGGCATGTCACCAGCTCAACTGCTGATGAACAGGGACCTGAGGACAACACTTCCAGCCCTACACCTGCCCAACCCAGATTACTGACCGGTACTACAAAAGATGCAACAGCTTTGTGACAGTCAAAAACAGAACTGTGACGCACATGCCACTGAGCTGGACATGCTATCCCCATGTGATAAAAACAGCTGACAGCACCATCATTCGACAAAATCGAAGGACACTTAGGAAAATCATACGCCCACAACCAATTCCCCCTCCTCTTCCGTCTGTTGAAGCACCACCTCAAGACACCACAAACCACGATTCCACCAGTCGTGACTCCCACAAACCTATCAAGACACCTGCATCCCCTCCGCCACCTCTCCGGATAAGGCGGAGACCCCAGAGACTGGACTTATGAACATTTGCCGTCTTATGTCTACTGTTTATACAAGTCATGCATATCAGGTTGTTTTCTTTAACACTGTCAACCATAGCTACCATTACCACATTAGGCAGGCATATATAAAAAAACAGGGGGGGGGGGGGGGAAGGAGATGTAATGATATGCAGACACGTAACCAATGGGTCATCAGAGCAGGGCACAACCAATGGGTAATCAGGAAACCCAGCAGTGGCATCACCACAAGAGGGCACCACATGGCCACTATAAAAAGGACATGGCACACAGGCCCTACCCCTTCCACTGGCAGAAAACTAGAGAGCAAGACGTGTGTGGTTAACAGCACCGTCACATTACAGCACGTGGTCTAGAGCAAGCACATATAGTTAGTAGAGTATACTGTGTTACTGGAGTCAGATTAGTAGAGTGTAGAACTAATTTAGGAGCTTTGTTAATCGCTCAATAAATACGGTCAACTTACCTCAAGGTCTGGAGTATCCTTCAGCAACGCCTACACCAAGTAGCGGCTTATGTTACTCAAAGTAACATAACAACACATTGATGTCCCTATCTTCAGTTCTCAGGGTCTGGAGGTCCCTCACTCAGTCTCTCTCTTCTTCTTCAAGACACTGCTTAATGCAGAAAACGCCTTGAACCAGGTGAGGTTCTGAGGGTCTTGACAGGGAAGATGCTGAGAGGGTGTTTCCCTCGTGGACGGATCTTGAACCAGAGGACACAGTTTAAAAATAAGGGGGCTCCCATTTCACACTGATATGAGGAGAAATTTCCTCTCTCGAAGGGTCTTTGGAATTTCTTCTCTCAGGGGCTCCTAGAGCTTTAATACCTCGTGAACAGGTTTCGGGGAAACTATTTGGTGAGCACCACATGGTTATTGGTGCACATCAGGTGGAGGCTGGAACATCCGAGGAAGACAGCGGTCGGAGGTCTGCTGGATCCCAGGACTCGGCTGAGTCCCAGACAATGTTGAGTCTCTGGGCAAGGTTCTCCCAGAGCTGATGCACATAGTATGCCAGAACCGTGAGATTCAAAAGGGGGTTTCAGCAACATTCCAGTTACTGAAAGGCCAATTGTAGGAGTCACAAAGCCTTCAGGTGCAGGAGATAGTGCCAGCAATGCTTGGCACTCAGGCCAACACTGCTGGGGTGGCCACCACAGCAGAAAACCTGGGCACGACGTCCGCGCCTAGTGTATGGCTCAATATGTGACGACCATGGATGAGGGCCTTGACATCGTGTCCCAATCGATGAGGAACATGTCCCAGATGCAGGTGGACCTTGATAAGGTACTTCAGATCATGGCCTAGTCATTGAGGACCATCGCTGAAGGCACCAACACCATGGTGCAGACAATGGGGAGCCTCCAGGACTGGCAGTGCCAGATGACTCAGAGGATTCTGGAGTTCATTCCAGCTGCTCTTCCGACCCATTCAGTCACCCAAGGCCCTACAGGCACCCTCAAGGAGGAGGAAGTGCTGGAGCCCAACCCGAACCTTCCACCAAAGAGATTAAGGTGGTATCCAGTTTTTCTGAATCCCCCTCTCCTGAGGTCGATGGTTCACATGAGCAATGGGCAGAACAGGCATTAACAGAGACAAAGGTGACATGGATAAGTCGGCCAGGGCTCCCGGTTCCAGACCCTCCAGAGGATAACCGCCAGGGCATCAAAGGCCACAGAGGCATGGAAAGCAGCAGGCTGCCTTGACCTTTGATGTGCATCCTGGGGACATACATAGATGTAGCAGTAGACCACGGAACACCGCGAAGAGCGAGGAGCACTGAGTGGGCATTGGTGAGGTCATTATCCATAGCTAGGGGAATAGAAATCTGTCACATTAAAATGTTCACCATTAAAACATTTGACAGCTGATAAATGTGAAGCCTCTGTCATGTTAATCATCACAGCGGAATGCGCACACTCCTACCCTTTGCTTCTCCATTGTTTCCTGTTCCCCCCGCACCTCCCCCTTCTCCCGGCAGCAGAGTGGCCGAAGATCAAAAGCTCCCGATGCAGACTACGACATGAGAATGTGCGTGATCGCGCTAATAACAAAATAGCAAAATGACAGGAGTCGGACTTAATCGGATCCTGAGCAGCATCAGACCTTTCCTCACAGCGAGTGGTCATCACTCTCCTACCTTGCACAGTGCCCGGCTGGCAGTGCCAACACAGGCCCATCAACCTGGAGTGAGGTTACATAGTCCCTTGGAGGGAGGAACAGGGCGTTGGCGGTGGGGGTTGCGGTGTTATTGGGAAGGTGGAGTGTGGAGCTGATGGGTGCAGCGCCGCCTGAGGAGAATCTGGAGACGGCGAAGGCCTCCCTCGCCCTTCTGGCATGTCGGACCCGAGCCACTATCTAGCCTCCATCCTCCGGCTCCCAGTCAGTCCTCGGGCGGTCCGCCTTCTCCTTCTCCACCAAAACATCGCACAGCTTCTGTGCCAGGCTGTGGAAGGCACAGCAGATCAAAAACAATGGGAGACTCTCTGGGGGTGTACTGCAGAGCATAACCAGAGCGTTCCAGGCATTAGAACTGCATTTTGAGCAGTCTGATGCACTGCTCAATGATGACATGGGTGGCAGCATGGGCCACATTATATAGGGTCTCTGCCTCAGTCTCTGCCCTTCGCAACATTGTCAGCTGCCATATCATCAGTGGGTATCCCTTGTCTCCCAAGAGCGCCCCCCCCCCCCCCCCCCCCCCCCATAATCCAGGGTGGTCCTCGAAGACACCGGATATCTCAGAGTGCCGCAGGATGTAGCTGCCATGCACAATCCCAGGATATTGTACGCACACATGCATGATTCTGAAGCGGTGATTGCACACAATTTGAACATTTAGGGAGTGGAACCGCTTCCTGGTAATATAGGGCACTCCCTGATGCCTCGATGCTTGCAGGGCAACATGCGTGTCATCGATGACCCCTGGACATTGGACATCCCTGTGATTGCAGCAAATTCTGCAGCCTGGGCATCTCGGTGGGCCTGGTCCAGGACGGTGGTGATATAATCTGATGCCTGGGCATACAGATCATCTGTCACCTACCGGATGCACCTGTGGGCTGAGGATTGCGATATGCTACACAGGTCCCCGCTCACACCCTGGAATGAGCCAGGGGCGTAAAGGTTTAGTGCTGCAATGACCACTTCATGGCCACCAGCAATGGGTGTCCACCTCTTCCATGGGTGCGCAAGGACGTGGCACAGGTGCAGCACATTGTTAACCTCCCTGCTGGCCCCCTCCTCTGCCTGATGGGCAGCCGGGAATTCAGAGTGTGCAGCGGCCCCTTGCACATGTGGTGCTGGCTCTGCCTGCGATGGCTTTGCGGCCGTCTTCACCACCAGCCCGCGCGGTTGCGACAAGCACAGCGAAGGCCACCCCCACGGGATCCACACCAGCAAACATATTTGTATCTGGGAGGAATTGGAAAAGGAGAGAGATTAACAATGAGAAAAGTCTTCTATCCCGGAATGCCAAAATCTTCCATGACTTTTATGACAGAGGTTGCAGCATGGATCTGTCCTGGAACAGTCTGGTAGGCCGGACAGGCTGAAGCTGTGATTGCCCCTGTTCTTGATGTCCACGATATTTAAAGATGGCTGAAAGACCTTAGATGCAAAGCCTGTCACCCTCCCTGACCCTTGACCTGGACCCCTATAACCCCTGAGAAACCCCAAACCCCTGAAGCTCCCCCCCCCCTCCCCCTGAGCCCTGGGGCAGCAGCTCCGGTGCCCTTTAGCTGCGGCACTCACCTCCTCACTTCCCCTCAGTAGCCATTGCGTCAGCTTTCCGTTTTTGTAAACAAGTACTAAACGACGCCCGCTTGACTTCTCACTGGGGAGTCGGTTGACTCACCGGAGGACTCTGCATTCGACTTCAATTTCACGAATGAAATTGAAATGAATGCAAAGTAGTCTTACTGACCTTCTCGCCATTTTTTGGGCGAGGTCTGGAATTCGCCATCAGGGGCGGGCCGGGTGAATTTCAAATTGGTTCGGGCCTAGCGCCCGGTTTGGCCTTTCCCGCTATTCACAACAAAGCTGCGGCTAAACCATACTCATGGACACCAAAACTGCTCACAGTATTCCAGATGTGGTCTCAAAAAAGCCCTGCACAGCTGCAGTAAAACCACCCCACTTTTATATTTCATTCCTCTTGCAATAAATGCCAATATTACATTTGCCTTATCACTTGCTGTATTTGCACACTAAATTCAACTTAATATACCAGGACACACAGATCAGAGTCCTGCAATCTCTCTCCATTCAAATAATATCTTTGTTTTTCTATTCTTCCTGCTGAAGTGAGCAAGTTCACATTTTCCCACACTGTACTCCAACTGAAAGATTGATTCCCACTCACTGAACCTGTCTGCATCCCTTTGCAGACTCTCCAACTCCTCTTGACCGCTTGCTTCCCTCCCTATCTTGGTCTCATTGGAAAATTTAGCTCCCCATTCGTTTTGGCCTTTCACCCAAGTTGTGAAATAAATAGCACCTGCTGTCCTCGGAGCTGGTTGACCAGCAGTTTGGGATTAATAATCAAACAAATCTGCCAGGATTGCTGAAATTCAGAGAATACATCTTTGTGAAACCTTCATGTGACTGAATTTTTCTTTGGATTCAGATAAGTGATGCAGCAAGCTGTAATGACTTCAGTCAACAAAGCACATTGTTTCATACACAATGCAATCTCAAGAGCTCTTGTTGCACCATTGTTTCTCCACTTGGTATTTCTGCAGTTCGGAATCAACATAATTCTCGACTAATTTCAGGTCAAGGGGCTCATTTCTCTGTATTTAAACTCGTTAACTGGCTTTTTTCGAGCATTTATTCAATTGGACAGCCTAATTTACTGACAGCCTAATGTACCATCTATTGAAAGTATAGAAAAGCACAGTCATATCAATGGGGCAGATGTGTATTTCAATTACCACCAGAATGCTCCTGCCTCTCTCCAAGCCGGGATCTATAACTCCAAACTTTCGCCTCATTTTTGCCATCTTTTGAAGCCTAAAATGCAGCAAAATGTGGAATTTGCTCCAAAAAAAGGCTGTGGATACCGGGGTCAACTGAAATTTTGAAGACTTACATTGATAGGTGTTGATTAGACAAGGATATGGTAAAGTAAGAAGTCTTACAACACCAGGTTAAGAATGAGCAGTGCTCCGAAAGTTAGTGTTTGAAACAAACATGTTGGACTTCAACCTGGTGTTGTAAGACTTCTTATTGTGCTTACCCCAGTCCAACGCCGGCATCTCCACATCAAGGATATTGTAATAACCCCCATGAGTCCCATGGGGATACCATGAGTACCTTACCCGCTAGTGGGTGGAAGCCTATCCAGCTGGGGCTCATAAGAACATTGTATAAAGGTGGCCTGGACAGGGACCAGCATGTTGTTTGTCTCAACGAGACTGTCCCCTGTAAATATATTTGCTACCGTCACAGACCTTTTGTGACCGTAAATAATAATGATCACCTTACCTCTCAGCTTCCTGGGTCTTAATAGATATCAATGGATATTAAGCAAGGAAAGAATGGAGTTGGAGTACAGATTAACCGTCTAAATAAATGGTGGAACTGGGTTGAGGGGCCAAATGGCATGTTGCTCTTCCTATGTCCAACACCAATACAAAACCAGACTGTATCATTTATCATTACAAACACAATCACACTTGCCGTTTACTCAGATTCAAAACAGTTGATCTCAAACTTTCCACATCAAACACCTTCTGCTGAGGTTTTTATTGGTTTCGAACTGCACTGGCTCTTATTGAGATCAACTGCGCAAAGGCCAACATTCACAGGTAAGCTGATGGCACTGAGCTTTACATCCCAGACACGTTTCTCTCAGTCTTTCCCCTACCTAATGCTGTCCAACTGCTTGTGCATCTGGACTTGCATGAGCAACAACCTTCCAATCATTCTAGTTAATCATTGATAAGATTGGAGATAGGGGGCAGGATTTTCCGTCCCCGCCTCATGGTACGTTTTGCGGTGAGGGAGGAAGTGGCCCACCATTGGCCGGCAGCGGGATCTTCCAATCCTGCCACTGTCAACTGGTTTTCTCATTGAACACATTCGCCACCGCCAGAGGTTCCCACCGGTGGGAAACGCCGGTAAAGTTTGGCGGATTTTTCTTTCTGCTTCACCCTCACCTTTGTCGCTGATTCTATTTTCATATCAGGCCCGCTGCCTCATGCTTATACAGTTTGTAATTAAACTTGGCACTGTCAACCCTGAGCTGGGCTTGTGACCATCAGATCCTCTCTCTTTCAAAGATTGCCACTTCAATCTGCATCGTAGAAACAAACAGACATATAAAATAGGAGCATGAGTAGGCCATGCAGCCGTTCGATCCTGCTCCGCCATTCAACATGATGATAGCTGATCCTCTGTTTCAGCACCATACTTTCTTCATACCACTTGACATCTTTCAAAGTCCAAAAATCTATTTACTTCTCAAAAATATTGAATGATTTGGCCTCCACAGTCTGCTGTGGTAGAGAATTCCACAGGTTCACCACCTACTGTGTGAAGGAATTCTCCTCAGCTCAGTCCTCAGTGGCCTACCCGACACTGTGACCCCTGGTTCCAGACAGCCCCAGCCAGAGGAAACAACATCCCTGCATCCCGTCTGTCCAGCCCATTGGAATTTCATATGTTTCAATTAGATCCCCTCTCATTCTTCTAAATTCCAGTGAATACAGGCCAGGTTGACCCAATTTTTCCTCATATGTCAATCTTCCCATCCCTGGAAACAGTCTGGTGAACCTCCGCTTCATTCCCACGATGGCAACTACATCGTTTCTTACTTCAGGAGACCCAAATTTTAGAAAGTACTTCAGGTGTGGTCTCACCAATACCCTATCCAACTGCAGCAAGATATTCTTGCTCCTGTACTCGAGTCCTTTTGCAATGAAGGCCAACGTACCATTTGCCTCCCTAACTGCTTGCTGTACCCGCTTGCTTGCTCTCAGTGACTGGTGTACTAGGACATCCAGGTCCCTTTTGTACGTTTCCCAATCTATCCCTATTTGCATAAGACTCTGCCATTCTGTTTCTTCGTCTGAAGCGGATGACTTCACAGTTACCCACGTTTTACTGAAACTGCCAGATATATTACATGGAGCAGACCATGGGTGCAGCACGGTGGCACAGTGGTTATCACTGCTGCCTGACGGCGACGAAAACTCGGTTTCATTCTGGCTCCGGGTCACTGTCCGTGTGGAATTTGCACATTCTCCCCGTGTCTGCGTGGCTCCCACCCCCACAACCCAAAGATGTACGAGATAGGTGGACTGACCACGCTAAATTGTCCCTTAATGGTCGGCGCAGTAGCACAGTGGTTAGCACTGTTGCTTCACAGTGCCAGGGACGAGGGTTTGATTCCCAGCTTGGGTCACTATCTGTGCAGAGTCTGCACGTTCTCCCCTTGTCTGCGGGGGTTTCCTCCAGGTACTCTGGATTCCTCCTACAAGTCCCGAAAACCGTGCTTGTTATTATTATTTGGTGAATTGGACATTCTGAATTCTCCCTCTGCCTACCTGACAATGACTATTGCTTTCAGATTGAAAATACAGGTCACACTGCCACCTACAGGAGTACGAGCTCCTTCAGGTACTTGTGAGCTTTCAATACTCAGACTGAATTTACAATACAATTAATGCACATGATTATGTAGCAGAACTCAGATAGTAGAAAGACGTTTTCCAAATAGCATCTCATGCAATTAGGAATTTTTTAAAAAGCTGAACCTTGTCTCAAATATAGATTTTCAACAATGGTGTCCCGACAAATTTTGTACAGACCTTGGGCAGGATTCCCCTGTTCTGAGGCTAAGTGTTGATGCCAACGCAGAATTCGTGGACCTCCACGACAGAAAATCTGGTGCCACACCTGGACCTATTCTAGGGGCTAGCATGGAACAATCGATTCCAATGAAAAACGGTGCGGGATTCGCCAGGTTCGTGTTTGACATTCGGGAGGCTGACAAGTTGCAGCCACACATACACATTGCACTCCCCAAACACACTCATCCCAGACAACAAGATGGCACTGGTTGTGCTGGAGCACTTCCACATGGCTGATGGGTCGGCTAATGCCAGAGGGCACACAGGGGGCGCTCTGGGGGGGGTCACCTATACGACCCATGGCATTAAGTTCAAAGTGGGCTGTTAGCGGTGTGCAGAGTGATGTGTCGGGTAAGCTGGGTCTGCGAGGACTGTGTTTACTGCAGTAGTGTGAGAGACGGGCTTCCAACACTTGAAGAATTGCAACTCGATGTTATTGAACTCTTAACTATCATACATACATTAACTATGGGTTGACACTATGCTGACTTGACTGGAGACCTGAGGCGAACCTGACCAGACTATCTTACTATCACACGGTGTTTGTACGGGTTGCTGATCACGAGCTCTGACTGTCTCAGAGGCTGGATCCCGAGAGAGCGGGAAAACTAGTGCCCTCTGGCTTTATAGTGGTTGTGTCCTGTCTGGTGATTGGCTGCTGTGTTCTGTGTGTTCACTGGTCATCCTGTGTGTCAATCACTGCCTGTCTGCGCACCATCATGTACCTGGATGTATATTATGACACAGAGTTGCACAGGAGCCTTGCTGGCTGCGGCAATGGTGTTCTGTACCCATCCACTATGGCCATATTGGACACTTTCCGTACCTCCTCTCTCTCCCTCAGCAGCTGCCACACCAGTTTCACGATTTTGAAAGGCACAATTGATCCCCGCCATCGGGAACTCGGCCCATCAGAGGCAGAGAATCATGGAGGCCCCGGAGAATAATGGCACGGGCCCACTAATGATACGCAAACAGTGTCTACTGTACGTGCGTTTCTGAATGCATTGACGCCACTGTCTAGGTGCTGGAGCATTGCGATTTGGCGTCAAATCAGCGGTTGCCGCGATTTAGGCGTCAAAATTGATTCTCCGCCCAATCGCGTTTCCCAATTTCACTGTAGACTAAAGCCGAATCCCGCCCCTTAGCTCAATGTGTGGTTGAGATCTCTTTCAAAATCTCAGCCGAAATCTCCATACTAACTGCTCATTGTGAATTGCAAGGTCATAACTCTTGTAAGGTTCCATTGTGCTATTCTCTCCCTTATAAATGTTTCATCAAAGAACAAAGGTGCCATTTAATGAAAATGAAACAGAGTCCCATGTTGGGCGCGTTGAGCCGGGTGTTTCCTGGTGCTTGCAGTAGCGAGAACAACCCCGCTGTTAAATAGAACTCTGCTTTATTTCTGGGCCTCGATGAGGAACGCCCCGCTAAGATCGCATTTAGTCCCATTTCCTGCTCTAATGAGCTCTGCTTGCCAGTACAGGAAGAGATCAAAGCGCCATTTTTAAATGGCACCCCAATCTCTGACCCCCCCCCCCCCACCAGAGACTTTGGACCCCTCAACGCACCAACTTACCATTGAGGGGGCCTCAAGCCTCCCGCTTCTGACCTTAGAAGGACAGGGCACCCCCGGGCCCAATCCCAAGCCTGGGCAAAATGCCACCCGGGCACCTTGGCAATACCAGCCTGACAGTGCTCTTGCCAGGTTGGCAGTATCACCTGGACACCCTGGCAGTGCCAAGGTGGCACCTGGGTGAATTGCCAGGGGGTGCTCAACTGGCATTACCAGGCTGGCAGTGACACAGTGACCAGGTGGCATCAGGTGTGCCAGAGTAGCCACCGTTCACAGCCCAACCAACCAGGGGCACCCGATCACCTGGGAGACACCTCCCAAGTGCCATTCGATCTGATCCACGTTGATCGGGTCGGTACAAAACGGAGTTCGCTTGGGCTCGTCGAGGCACAGTTAGACCCTGCACCTTGAGGAAGTCTGGCGACAGCATATTCAACTAAGCCAGACTGCACATTTGAACATGCAAATTTAGGTCTCGTTCATTGCGGGCACGATCCAGATCGCGAAGTCTCGTGAGATCACGTTAGATCTCGCGAGGTGTGACGAGGCTGGTAAATTTACCGACCTCATCGTTTCCGAGTCGAGCGCGGCGAGGCCGGTCGGTCGCGGGCCAAATGTACACAAATGGAATGGTCCTACGTGCATTGATAACCATGATTAAATCAATACAGTTAGATAACTAAGCATCAGGTGATGAATGAAGCTAACTTTTTCAAATGTAATTTTTCTGCAACTGAAGAAGAAAGTGAGGAAGCAGTTCTTCCATTCACAATTTCCTCAATATTTTCAATAAAGGACCTGTCTGATTTTGGAAAGAGAAAGATAATTTGCAAAACTGTAAAGGCATCCCATCATTTACATGATGGGATGCTCGTTGGGCTGGAGAAGCAGTTGTAGAGTTTGGTGCTGAGGTTGCCAATCCATTCAGCAGCCTCAGCTGATGCAGTGTGAACGGTTGAGATGCCATCAGGAATGGATCGCTCAGGACGAAAATCAGCATGCAACCAATGATCTGACTTGGATGGATACAGCCAAGTGGTTCTCCTATTAAAGCGTGTTTTCTAACGAGAAAACCTGTGAACTAATGCTGTCCAGAAGGCTCCTGGTCCAAGCAATGAAAATCTGCTTCTGTGCCATACGGTAGCACAGTGGTTAGCACTATGGCTTCACAGCGCCAGGGTCCCAGGTTCGAGTCCCGGCTTGGGTCACTGTCTGCGGGGAGACTGCACGTTCTTCCCATGTCCGGTGAGCTTCCTCCGGGTGCTCCGGTTTCCTCCCACAGTCCAAAGATGTGCAGGGCGAGGTGGATTGGCTATGCTATATTGCCCTTAATGTCCAAAAAAGGATAGGTGGGGTTACGGGGATAGGGTGGAGGTATGGGGATAGGGTGGAGGTATGGGCTTGGATAGGGTTCTCTTTCCAAGGGCCGGTGCAGACACAATGGGCCAAATGGCCTCCTTCTGCACTGTACATTCTATGATAAGGACTGATTTGACAGTAAACATATGTTCGACCGTAAATGTTATCATTATAAAAGTAACAGATAACCATGAGAACGCTGTATTGTGCACCTGCTTCACATTCACTGAATCAATTTTCCTCCTCCATACTGTGTTTGGTTAATGCCACTTTCGGTTAGTTTGCTGTTTATCGATTGTTTGCAGTATAATTTTTGTGTGGGTTCATCATACTTCTGGCATTGGGTTTCACATTATGCTGAGGCATAATTCCACCATGGTCCAGCTGTTGATTGACTGATACTGAATAGGCACAGAATAAATGGAAACTTTGATTATTTCATAGTTATTTTAACACAGGGGGAACACGCGGGGCTTGAACAGCCAATCCGATCCATCTGAAAGAGAGATTGAGAATTGTTTTTGAAATTGGGTGAGGGAGTTGCGAAATTATATAGAACATAGAACATACAGTGCAGAAGGAGGCCATTTGGCCCATCGAGTCTGCACCGACCCACTTAAGCCCTCACTTCCACCCTATCCCAATAACCCCTCCTCACCATTTTGTAGACGAAGGGCAAGTTAGCATGGCCAATCCACCTAACCTGCACGTCTTTGGACTGTGGGAAGAAACCGGAGCACCCGGAGGAAACCCACACAGACACGGGGAGAATGTGCAGACTCCCCACAGACAGTGACCCAGCGGGGAATGGAACCTTGGACCCTGGAGCTGTGATGTCAGAGTGCTATCCACTTGTGCTACCGCACTGCCCTATGGATTAATATTATGGATTAATATTTTAATAATATTTTCCACTTCCGATCAGTAGTTTATGAATAGTTTTTCAAATAACACTACTTCTTCAGGATTTGTTTCAACTTACTCAGTTGATTATAAAACTATTCAATTTGCTGAATATTATTAGAAAATTACCATTTTAACAGTGCAAGTAGTTAGTGCATCATGGTTTTGAACAAAAGACAATTATTTTATTAGTTATCAGGAGTGTGGAGACAATGATATTGTAAACAGATGTTTCGCAACATTGATCCTGATGTTGCACCAGAGTTTTAGTAAGCAAGTCAATTGTTCATGGTTTTTATGCAAGTTTCCGACAATTTCCAACAATCTGGCTAACAGCAGATAATTAACTCTGCATTTTAGACCTTCACAGGATATGGGTTTAACTGGCTAGGCCAACATTTATTGTCCATCTATAATTGCCCATGAGAAGGCACTGGTGAGCTGCCTTCTTGAACCATTGATCATAGATCATAGAATTTACAGTGCGGAAGGAGGCCATTCAGCCCATCGACTCTGCACCGGCCCAAGGAAAGATCACCCTACCTAAGCCCACTCCGGTTCCCCTATCCCCGTAACCCCATCTCACCTTTTTGTACACTAAGGGCGATTTAGCATGGCCAATCCACCTCACCTGCACATCTTTGGAATGTGGGAGGAAACCGGAGCACCCGGAGGAAACCCACGCAGACACGGGGATAACGTGCAGACTCCACACAGGTAGTGACCCAAGCCGGGAATCAAACCTGGGACCTTGCAGATGCAAAGCAACTGTGCTAACCACTGTGCTACCATGCCGCCTCCACTGTGCTGCCATGCCGCCCTGCTGTCGATGTGGTGTAGGTACACCCACAGTGCTGTTAGGGACTGAGTTCTAGGACTTTGACCCAACAACAGTGACGGTGATGTAGGTTCCAAGTTAAGCAGGTTTGGGACTCAGAGGACAGCCTTCATGTGGTGGTGTCCCCGTGCATCTGCGGCTCTTGTCCTTCCAGGTGGGAGAGATTGCGGGTTTTGATGAGTCGCTGCAGTGTGTCGGAGGCAGAGTAAGTCAATGTTTAAGGGGATGAATGGGATGGGCGAGAAATGGGTTTGCTTAACCCTGGATGTTGTTGAGCATCTTGAGTGTTGTTGTTGCTGCATTTGGACATGGACTGCTTCAGCATCTGAAGAGCCATAAATGGTCCTGAACATTGTGCGATCATCAGTGAACATCCCCATCTCTGACCTTATGGTGGAGGGAAGGTCACTGATGAAGCAGCTGAAGATGATTGGGAACATAGAACATACAGTGCAGAAGGAGGCCATTCGGGGAGTGGGCCTGAGGTGAGGGTTCTCTTTTGGATGGTGGGTGAAGACTCGATGGGCCGAATAGCCTCCTTCTGCACTGTCGGGATTCTATGATTCAATGATGTGGAAAGGATGTTCCTTTAGTAGTTGAGTCCAGAACGAGGGGACACTGTTTTAAAATTGGGGTTCCCCATATAAGACAGAGATGAGGAGAATTTATTTTCTCTTAGAGGGACATTGGCACTTGGCAAAGGAATTAAAAGTTATTGGGAATAGATGGAAATGTAGAACTCGAAACACAATCAGATCAGACATGATCTTATTGAGTGGTGGAGCAGGCTCAAGAGGCAAAATGGCCTACTCTTGCTCCTATTTCAAATGTTTGTATGTTTGACTCCAGTTTTGCTTGGTCTCCTTGATGCCACACTTAGCCAAATGCTGCCTTGATGTCAAGGACAGTGGCTCTCACATCACCACTTGAATTTAGCTCCTTTGCCAATGTTTGGTTCAAAACTGGAATGAGGTCATGAGTTGGCACTGACAAAGCTGAGTGTCAATGTTGCTCGACAGGACCATTGATGACAATTACCATCACTTGGCTAGTGATTGAGAATAGATTGATGAGGTACTTAGCCAAGTTGGATTTATCAGGTTTTCACTGGACAGGATATACCTGGGCACCCGTAAAGGAATTAAATAAAAATTGAACAGAGGCAAATAGATGCCAGTGTTGTAGATGAACTGAAAGAGTTTGGTTCGGGCATGATTAGTTCTGGATACAAATATTCAGAAGTATTGACAGAATTGTGTTTGCGCCCACAGCATTTGCAGCAGGCAGTGACTTCAACCATTTCTTGATATCACGCGGAGTGAATCAAATACATGGAATGAACGTGTTGTCTTATGAGGATAGGTCAGGTAGACTGAGCTTATTTCCACTTAAGTTTAGAAGGGTGAGGAGTAACTTGATTGAAGGTTATAATGTCCTGAACAGCCTTGACAAGGTCAACGTAGAAAGGATGTTTCCTCTTGTGGATGAGTCCAGAACTAGGAGACAATGTTTTAAAATCAGGGCTCGCCCTTTTAAGACGAAGATGAGAATTATTTCTCCCAGTGGGTTGTGACTTTTGCACTGCCTGCCTCAGAAGGCAATGGACATTGGGGAATACTCCCCTGGTTGAGGAAGCAACGATAAAGGGCTCACCGATGGGAAATTGTCTCTCACTATGTCGGGAGGAATATCTATTCTGTACTTGGTAAACTGTAGATATCTGAATGATGGATAAACAGCTATGAGGAGAAATCTGAGTAGTTGGATTGCTCTGGCAAAGATTCCGAAAAAGCAGGTTAAATGGATTCCTTCAGCATGATAAACCACGAAGATTCAGCCACATTTTTGCATCTTTTAACTGACAGATTCCAGCACAAAATGTGCCATTCCACTCATTCCAATGGCTTTACACTATATCAAGGCCTGGAACTGAAAAGGGATTTTCTCTGAAAGCTGCAATGGTCCATCACAAGGTGATAGAGGCTTTGTAAAGCACTTAAGCGCTCGTGGTGACAAGTAGTGGCGGGCTTTCCAGAGAGATCCCATTCTGCTGCCCGTTAGTTTTCCGAGTCCTTTCATCATCACAAATAGCTACAAGAGAACATTGATTAGCATGCAGCGAAAGCTTTGTCGCAGTTTGATTCTGTACTCCTGTCATGGCAGAAACATAAGCTTACAATTTCTATTTTACGTTTCTTTCAATAACTATTATATAATGCCTTGGTGGAAAAATAAAAGAGCTTAGCCTAGTGAAGTCTGACTGGCCTTCCTCCCATTCTCCTTCAAGGAGAACCATTAGCCGAGCCATGAACTGGGGAATAGAGCATAACTCTTGGTTAGTGTTGAGTATGAAACCATATTCAAGATGTGGAAAAATCCCTCTGTGCTCATTTAGTAAAAGCACAAAACACATTTACCTTGGCTTTGGACAGCTTTTACACTTGCAAACAAAAAAAAAATCAATATTCCTATTTCATCGAAAATACTAAACTCTTTCCTGGTGGATGATGAATGACTGAATGTGTCTTTCGGATGAATTGGCTAAAATAGGAACTTGCAGAGTGATTTTTCTTGCACAAGCTGGGCACTAAGCATTCCCTGAACAAACACAGAGAAAAGAAACTGGGTGGACAAAGCGCATGTTCAAGCTACTTTAATTTTGCTTTCATTTAAACCAACAGAAGGAAATTAGATTCTTAATTGCCCTCTCTGTTTATCCAACGGATTCTTAAATCCAAGATGAAAATTTACCGCATCATGTGGGATGATAGCCAAATAATACAATCCCATTCGTACAAGGATTTGGTGGTATGGGTATTTAATCGGACTCTGGTTGAACGTGTGGCGGGGAAGCCTTCCAACCCTCCCTCAATTGTGGCTCTCAAATGGGGAATGATTGGCCAATTCGGAGGCTCGTCCTGCCACTTCTGGTATTAATCTGGTGATGGGTTGAGGGCTCACCATGTGGGAATCATGACCAGCAGACTCTTACAGGCTCAAAACAGGGGTGGGAGTGGGTGGGGTGTCTCGCATTCAAATGAGCTTAGTGTGTGATCGAGGGACCCGGCATAGGGAAGGGGGAGCTGCTGAGAGTCACCCTATCTTTACTGGTGCACCCCTGTCCATCATCACTGACTTGTCACATGAGGTCCACCATTAATCCAAGGTCTTGGGTGGGTGTTGTACTAGCAACAACCACCACCTCACCAATGGCACTGCCATTCAACAGAACTGCCAGCCTTTGCTTGGCCGGCAGCTCTTGGTAGGAGGGGTCCTTGATTCCAAGGGAAGGCCAGGGGCTTGCCTGTCAAATGTCTGACTGACACAGGATGTGGTGGGCCCCCATTATTTGAGACAATGTGAGGCTGACGGCTGAGATTCCCTTTGTCTCAAAGATTCCACTGAAACTGACACCATAATCAAGCTGTCATTATTATATTTTTATTTATACCCTTTCAATTTTTTCTTGCAAATATGGACTTGCACAGCTTTCGTTCTTTTCGTGATAATTTTAACCTTGCTTTTTTGTGCAGGGATAACAGTTGCAAATCACGTGGAACGGCTTAATCCTCGCTAAATAGCATCTACATCAACCATTTTATGCACCACAATCCCTAGCAACGAGTTCCAGTTGGAATAATCCAATCTATTAAAAACATAAGAGGTGGCGATGCACATACATATCTGAACATTCTATTTTCTAACTAATCGTTGCTGTGCACAGTTAATATTCTTCTGAGCTTCACATTCACACAAGCACTTTATATTAGTCATAAAAACTACCGAGGGCAGCACGGTAGCATGGTGGTTAGCACAGTTGCTTCACAGCTCCAGGGTCCCAGGTTCGATTCCCAGCTTGGTTCACTGTCTGTGCGGAGTCTGCATGTTCTCCCCGTGTCTGCATGGGTTTCCTCCGGGTGCTCCGGTTTCCTCCCACAGTCCAAAGATGTGCAGGTTAGGTGGATTGGCCATGCTAAATTGCCCTTAAGTGTTCAAAATTGCCCTTAGTGTTGGTAGGGGTTACTGGGTTATGGGGATAGGGTGGAGATGTGGGCTTGGGTAGGGTGCTCTTTCAAAGAGCCGGTGCAGACTCGATGGGCCGAGTGGCCTATTTCTGCACTGTAAATTCTATGAATATGCTGACAGGTACACATGGAACACTGGGGAACACTGACAAGTACACAGGTAACATGGGGGAACACTGACAGGTACACAGGGAACACTGACAGTTACACAGGGAACACTGGGGAACACTGACAGGTACACAGGGAACACTGACAGTTACACAGGGAACACTGGGGAACACTGACAGGTACACAGGGAACACTGACAGTTACACAGGGAACACTGGGGAACACTGACAGGTACACAGGGAACACTGACAGTTACACAGGGAACACTGGGGAACACTGACAGGTACACAGGGAACACTGAAGAACACCGACAGGTGCACAGGGAACACTGGGGAACACTGGCAGTAAAATAAGTTGCCTGTGACGAGCTTCGAGAGGATTTTTCTCATAATGATTCATTGACAGATTTCCATAAATTATCCTCCACAACTTATCCTTGGCTTATGATGTTTCATATTTCAAAACATATTAAATCAAACATGTTGTAGTGACAATGCTGTACAAGACATTTATGTGCTGCCAGCTTTTTAATAGAATTTATAAACTATCTTCAGGGTAGAAATGGTTGAATATTATTTTAAGGAATGTCCTGCTGATAGTTAGGCAGTGAATGAGAGTGGAGTGGGACTGAATCCATACACTTTTATCCCATCCACAAATCTTGAAGAAATTTCAATATGCAGATAGAATGATGGCTCTTCTACTTGCCCAAATTTTATCCCAGCAGGGTTTTGGAGATGTGATTGGATTCATGCCTGGATTAGCTCAGAGTGTTTATCATGTACATTGATGTTAGAAGAAGCAGAATCTATGCCTGCTGTGAGCAGATACACCAAAGGCCCTGACAGCATCCTAACAATGGTCATGAAGGCTTGTGCTCCACAACTAACCAAACCCTAACCAAACTGTTCCAGTAAAACATCAGCACTGGCATCTACCTGGCAACATAGAAAATTGCCAGGAGAGGTTGGCATGTGCTGCAGTGGTTAGCACTGGGATGAGGACCCGGGTTAAAATCCCGGCCCTGGGTCACTGCCCGTGTGGAGTTTGCACATTCTCCCCATGTCTGTGTGGGTTTCACCCCCACAACCCAAAGATGTGCAAGTTAGGTGGATTGGCCACGCTAAATTGCCCCTTAATTGGAAAAAAATATTAATTGGGTTCTCTAAATTTATTTTTAAAAATTAAAATTGCCAGGAATGTCCGGCCCACAAAAGGGACAAATCCAATCCAACCAATGACTGCCCAACAGTCTGCTTTTAATCATCATCAAAGTGATGGAAAGTATCTCAACAGCGCTATAGAGTGGCATTTACACAGCAATAGCCTGCTCACTGACGCTTAGTTTTTGCCAGCTCCTGACAGCATTACAGCCTTGCTCCAAAAATGGGCAAAAGAGCTGAACATAAGTGAAGAGATGAGAGTGACTGCTATTGACATCAAGGCAGCATTTGATTGAGTGTGGCATCAAGGGGCCCATGAAAAACTGGAGTCAATGGAATCAGGGAGAAAACCTTCTGCTGGTTGGAGTCATACTTGGCACAAAAAGATGGTTGTGGTGGTTCGAGGTCAATCATCTCAGATCCAGGAGTTACTCAGGATGGTAATCTCATCCCAACTATCTCCAGTTGTTTCATCAATGCCCTTTCCTCTATCATAATGGGCATAGTTTTAAAAGTACTGGTGAGGGCAAAAGACAGAATATGGGGAATAGAGAAAAGGAAATAGGGGAAGGCTTGAATTTTGACAGTGAACAAAGAAATGGTTGCCTCTCAAAGGGCAATAAAGAGATAAGAGCAGGGTTACATTGTACGTATGTAAATGCACGAAGTACAGTAAACAAAATTGAGAAACTGAAAATTGCTCGAGGGGTATAAGACTGATGTAGCGTCAATTACCACGAGACAAGAATGGTGAACAATCGAGGCTTTATTGCACAAGATGTTGTGCCTCCTGCAGCTGGAACCAGAATGGGAGCAGCGCAGGAGAGCATACACTTTTATACGCCGCCTGTTGGGAGGAGCCAGCAGGCTGGGATTTACCGTTGTACCTGTAATACAGTATCAGTACCATAATACATGCAATGTGTTACTAGTGGTGTTTACCACAATGACATGGTAGCATTAACAGAAACATGGCACAAGCCAGAACAGGACTAGATACTTAACATCCTGGGTTATGAAGTTTTTAGTAAAAACAGTGTGGGTAAAAAGGAAGGAGGTGTAGCAGTCTTGGTCGAAGATAGTATCATAGCCCTTGAACGAGATACAGTTCCTGAAGTAGAATCTATATGGCTGGAGGTGAGAAACAGGAAGGGAACGGTTACCTTGTTGGGTATTTACTATAGACCTCAAAATAGTCAGGAGGAAGTAGAAGAAGACATTTATAGACATTTTTATGAAAATTTATAGGACAAGTAGGGTTGTGATGGTTGGAGATTTCAATTACCTTAAGATCCACTGGGAGAAGGGCAGAGTGTGGGGCACAGAAGGGGAGAAATTCCTACAGTGTGTGCAGGAGCACTTTCTGGAAAAGTATATTTCCAATCCTACCAGGGAGGAGGTTGTGTTGAATCTTGTCCTAGAAAATGAGGCAGGGCAGGTGGAGAACATCTGCAAGGGGGAGCAGTTGGGAAATAGCAATCATTATATAATAAGCTTCAATATTAAGTTGGAAAGGCTCAAAACCAGTCACGGACTAAGATCCCAGACTGGGAAAGGGCAAATTTCATGAGTCTAAAAGTTGAACTGGAGCAGGTTGATTGGAAATGCATTTTGGGTTGATAAGATAGTGGATACAAAATGGGAGACTTTCAATGGAGGTGAATAAGGTGTATGTTAGGTCCATACCCATGAGGAATAAAGATGGGGCATCCAAAACCTGAGTAAAGGTTATTGAGGAGAAAATAAGGAAGAAAAAGGTTAGGTGGATTGGCCATGCTAAATTGCCCGTAGTGTCCTAAAAAGTAAGGTGGGGGGGTTGTTGGGTTACGGGTATAGGGTAGATACGTGGGTTTGAGTAGGGTGATCATTGCTCGGCACAACATTGAGGGCCGAAGGGCCTGTTCTGTGCTGTACTGTTCTATATCTATATCTATATCTAAAAAAGAGGCATATGCTCAATGCCAGAATAATAATAGCAATGGAAATCAGGAAGAGTGTCTCAAACGCGGGAGTGAGGCTAAGGGTGAAATAAGGAAGGCTTAGAGGAAACATGAAGAAAGGATGATAGGCGGTGCTGAAATAAATATTGAAATGTTCTTCAAAACATATTAATAGTAAAAGATTAGTGAAGGGTAGAGTGGAGCCCTTAATGGACTGGCGTGGTAAATGCACATTGAAGCGGAGGGTATGGCAGTGGTACTAAATGAGTACTTTGCCTCTGTCTTGACTGAATTAGAAGATGGTGACAATGACCAAGTTGAAAATGTGGGTGTTGAGCAACTGAGGAGTATAGTGATAGATAAAGAAAAGGTGCTAAACAGGCTGGTGGCACTCCAGATACAGGGGTCGCCAGGCCCAGATGGGCTGCATCCTCGACTTCTTAGAAAGGTAAGGCAACAGATTGCGGAGCCATTGATAGAAATTTTCCAGATCTCTCTGAGCACAGGATTAGTCCCGGGGGACTGGAGGATTGCAAAAATGATGCCATTGTTTGTGAAAGGGGAAAAGAATAATGAAGCAAACCGCAGACCTGTCAGCTTGACATCAATGGTGGGAAAACTGATGGCATAATACGGGTGAGATAAATATACACTTCGAGAAAAATAAGTTAAAACAAGAGTCAACATGGCTTCACCAAGGGCAGGTCATATCTGACAAATTTAATTGAGTTCTTTGATGAGGTGACGCAGGCAGTAAATGAGGGTAGTGCTGTGGATGTTGCATATTTGGGCTCGCAGGAAGCATTTGATACAATGCCACATGGCACGTTTGTTAGCAAATTAGAAATGTTTGGAATTGATTGCTCCTTGGCAGCATGGATTAGAAGTTAGAAGTTGGCTAAGAGATAGGAAACACAGGATTGATATAAATGGGCATTCCTCAAACTGGAGACGAGTTGAAAGTGGTGTTCCCCAGGGCTCAGTGTTGGGACCCTTGCTTTATCCGATTTATATAAATTATACAAATTTACATTGGTTAGCACAGTGGTTAGCACTGCTGCCTCACAACTCTAGGGTCCCAGATTTAATTCCAGCCTTGGGTAACTGTCTGTGTGGAGTTTGCACTTTCTCTCCATGTCTGTGTGGGTTTCCTCCGGGGGCTCTGGTTCCCTTGTTGCACGTTTTACTATGGGCGCAAAACGCGTTTATTGGGGTGTATTAACTTCCAAGTGCTTAACACCGCTAGGCTCTGTTGTATGTATTTATTCAGCTTTAGGAGTCGCCAGTTGCCGTATAGACAACGTCACTAGTATTCCAAGGTCAAGTTCAAAGTAATAAAGACGATACACCGATTAGTAAGGTCCAAACGATTATATTTATTATACAGTAATAATAAATATTCATGCACACACTAAGAGACTAAGCTATGACTAAACTAAAGTAATCAGAATGCTTATCTAACAGGAACAGGCAAGGTCAGGGAGCGAGGCCTTCGTCCTGGTCTTGGGCTGCAACCTTCAGCAAGCGTTCTGGTCACTGGGGGTTCTAGCAGGCTTAGTTCGCGTAGCGAGCGTCGTACTGGCACTTACGGTTCGGCGGCTGGTGCTCAACGGCTGGAGTCAGAGTGGATCTTCTAGGTCGTGGTCGGAGCTGGAGCACGGAAAAACAGACCGGACAACACGAGGTCCCTATCTTTTATAGGGGTTCCATTGTCCTTCCCTCTTCTCGGGCGGGCTCTACCTATTGGATCAATTTCTTATCGATACTGGATTAATTCCCCAATGCGAGGGGGTCTCCGTGATGGAGGGGGCGTTTCTTATGTCCTTTTGTTTGGAGGTTTCTGGTGCCTCGATGTCTGGGCCTTGATTAGAATGTGTCCATTCAGAACCAAATGTATCTATTGTGTGGGTGTTCAAGTCTGATGGCCTCATTAGCATGCAAAGCGTTTTGCCATTTGCACCTAGCTAAGGTCTTCTCACCTGAGCCCAAACTGGTTTCTGCTGCTGCAGAATGCAAAATGCTCTTTGCAGACTGCTGTTCTGGCTAAACTGTCTGTTTCCCAGCAGTCTTAGCGCTTGACCTAATTTTGTAGCTCAGCATCCATTTTAGGTGGCTACATTCCCTCCTTGTGATCCTCACAATCAAAATATTGTGAAGGATCACAATGTACGTCGCCTTGAGTGCATCTGGGTTGCCTTCTTTGTGTCCCCTGACCTCTTGCCAGTTCCTGGGCTACTCTATCTTAAACTATGGGAGGAAAAATTTTTTTTACCTAACATTCTACTTGGCGCTATGTCAAAGGGGACATGCATTACCATAAACTGGGAACCTCTACCTATCACAATTATCCTTAACTTACTTAAACATTTCCTCACACTCTAAAACCTTAACCATTCACACCACAACATCACATTTCCTAACTCGGCAGTCGAGTATAGGACAATACAATACAGGGTCGAATTTTTATTCATTCTTTACACAGTGCTTTATTCATCATGGGGCAGAGGGGATTGATGAAATCAGAAAATAGGAGATCGAACTCCATAGACGGAAGGGCAAGAACGGGAGGCTCTCCTCTTCCACTTCCTCAACCTGAGGGTCTGTACAAGGATAACGAGGATCACAATCACCAGTAGTGATTCGATTACGTATGACATGGAGTACCATGTCATAAATTTAGTGCACCAGGTCTGAACCTCACTGATCAGAGCTGAGCACTGGGGAGTGGTTGTAAGGGAAACATTTACGGTGGGGGTTGTGGGGGAAACGTGTCTTGTTTCCACACAAACAGATATAACAGTTAACAACAATAGGTGAGCTTCCATCATCTTTATCTTGGTTTTCTTCTTTCTTCCTCCTGTATGGACAATCCTTGCTTCGATCCCTGTCTCGACCTTCGAAAGCTATGGGATCAAGCACAGTATCTGTCAATACACAGTTTAAGATCTTTACCTGTTAGTGCATCTGTCTTTTATATTCCGATTGACCCTTTAAAAATGACTGGCCAAGTCACACCCTGTGACTCCCCTCATTTTTTTTTTTCAAAAGCGAATTTGAAGACCAGAATACACCTAACAATCCTTCTCCTGCGAGCCGTCTCGCAGGCTTTGCTAGTTTACCATCCGAATGTTCCTGGATGTAAATAGCATGTGGGATGGCGGCCGAAGGGCTGCCTAACGAAAAATGAAAACAAAATTTGGAAAGAAACGTCCGAATGAGTTGCGTATGGGCCGCTACGGGTACGAGTTGGATGGGATCCCCGGGTAGGGTGTGCTGTGCCGTACCCGAGTTTGGCTGACCAAAGTGGGTTCTCAGACAGGGCGGGTCCTCAGTGCCGTTTGTCCACTGCCTGAGTAACCTGGATTAAACGGGTACGAATGTGGTTACCGTGACTTGCAGCCTCTATTCGCCGAATAGAGGGGCACCTAAAAACAAGGGAGCCAAGATGCTCCTTTCTGAAAACAGGGAACAAGTCGTGAACCGTGTCGGTTCACCAGAGGATACAACTGAAGTTCTCAGAAGTTTCGGCAGACAAACTATTGGGTGTGTAAGGCTGTCACAAGTCTTACAACTTTGAAAAGATCTCCAATCAAACTGGGTTTTTGGAACCGAAGTTCTCAAAGGTGTCTGCGGACAAACTAACGTGTATGTGAGGTGGTCACAATCTTTTCAGCTGAAAAGAAGATGTCCATCCTCCAACTGAACCATTTACAGTACTGAAACAAACAAACATAAAACGAAGACAAACATATGTGCAGGTTCCATCAGAAAGGACATCGCTTCCCTCAAACGATTCCTATTTTACATCATCTGGACACCTCACTTTTCCTCTGTCTCTGTGAACAGGGTCACAAAGGGGTTGCCGTGTCGGGATTCAGACACCGTGTCGTCCTGCTCTCCCGGATCCCACACCCTTGTGTGGATCAGGCATGCTATTTTCGAATTATGTGACCGGGGGTCACTTTCGTCATTGCGGACAAGTCTGTATGAATTGTCCCTGTGCCATAGTGTTGTGTCAAGTGTGTTGTCGGGGTCATCGGGGTCGGGTGGTGGTTCTGGGTTTTTAAGGTAAGTGACTTCCACGGGGTCACTGGAGTCGGGGTCGTAGTTGGTGCAGTGTGGACTGTATGGCTGTGTGCTGTCGCTGTCCTCAGAGTCAGTGTCTGTCCTGCTGTCTCTGCTGTGGCAGCTTGTGGGCGTATCGGGGCGTGGTCTGTTGTGGTCTGTGGGCGGAGTCGTGGGCGAGTCCGTTGATGAACTGGTCTGTGAGGGGGATGGTGGAAAAGTGTCTCTAGTGGGCGGGGTGAAGTGTTCTGCTGCATCTAGCAGTACATGATGAGCATGGTTAGACTGTGTCCCATATGCTTTAAGCTGGTTAATATGGAACCACGCGGTCTTCCCATTAGGATATTTTACCCTGTAAACTGAGGGGCTAATTTTATCCGAAATTGAGTAGGGACCGGAATATTTTGGAGCCAAAAAACTGCTGGGGTTGTAAACAGATAACATTACCTGTTGCCCAACCTGGAATTCTGTGGGGTGTACGGTCTTATTAAAACAAGCGGTGCGTTGTTGACGGCGTTTTCCCAGCTGAACTGCGGCTGCAATCTGTGCAGACCTCACAGTCTCAACCAAGTCTTTAACCGTCTTTTCGTGTGTGAGGGCTGTCACCTCGGGGCTGGTCATGTCCAGTCCTAAAAGGAATTCTGTCCCTTTCATAGGGCGTCCGGTCATGAGTGTGTGTGGTGTGTAGCCGGTGGAAGTGGAAACAGTGTTCCTTATGAACATGAGTGCAAATGGGAGCACTGAATCCCATGTGGAGTTATTCTCCTGAACCATTTTTCTAAGGGTAGTTTTTAGAGTCCGATTCATGCGCTCCACAATCCCGCTGGACTGTGGATGATACGCAATATGGAAATTTTGTTTTATCCCAAATATTGTCAGGACGTTCCTCATGACCCGTCCTGTAAAGTGAGATCCCTGGTCCGAATCGATACTTCGGGGTAAACCCCATCTCGTGAAGATGTGGTGGGTCAGGATCTTTGCAGCTGTCTTTGCTGTATTTGTTCTAGAGGGGAATGCCTCTACCCATTTGGTAAAGGTGTCGATGACCACCAGAACGTATTTATAGCCATTCCTGCAAGGGGGCAATGGTCCTATGAAATCGATCTGGAGGTTTGTCCAAGGACCGTTTACTGGGCGAGTATGCCGAAGTTGTGCTTTCTTAGAATACCTCTCCGGGTTATTCTGAGCACAAATAAGGCAATTCTCTATGTAATGCGTGACATCAGTCCTGAGATTAGGCCACCAACAGAGTTGCCTGAGGTGCCTCGTTGTTGCATCAATTCCCTGATGCCCGTGGTTATCATGGAATAAAGCAATCATTGCATTCCTGTCCTGCTGCGGGACCACATAAAGTTGTTCCTTAATGATCACACCCTCATGTGTGGTCAGTGCGTGTTTAAAGCTCTCGTACTCTGGCACAAAGTTGCCTTTAAAAACCTCCCGGAGGTCCTTATCCTGCTTCTGTGCTGCCACAAGATCTTTAATATCTGTCTGTGAGATTTGGACTGCGCTCACAGGGGCGCTAGCTGGTGCGCTAGCTGGGGGGGTCCATAAGTGTCCTCGCCTGGAACCTGCCTTAGCCAGTGCGTCGGCCTTTACATTCCCAGTGGGGGATGACCTATGGTGACTTCGTACTTTTATTATGCCGAAGGTCCTGTCCTTCGCTTTTTCCAAAATGTGCTTGAGTAAAGGGGCTGATGGAAGGGGTTTCCCGTCTGCGGAGACAAAACCTCGTGTCCTCCACAGGGGCAGAAAATCGGTCAAACTGTTACAGACATATAAGCTGTCTGAATATATGTCTGCTGGGCTGGGGAAAGAATCGGGGTGGTCCACTATATACGCTATGGCCGCGAGCTCTGCTGCCTGCGCGCCTAAGTGACCTGGTAACTTAAGAGCTATCTCTTCGAGAGCGCGCCCCTGCGCGTCCTCTACATAGATGCCGCATCCTGTGATACGCTCACCATTTAAAACTGTGGAGGAACCGTCTACATAAATCCTCAAGGGTCCACACGTGTCTGTGGGTTGGGGGCTTTGTTTTGGGTTCCCTATCTTCCTGGGGGGTGTCTTTGCTATGAAGGGTCCTGTGTTATGCAGGGGAGCTACAATTTCACAGTCATGGGGCTGTCCTGGGTATTGGAGGTTGTCTGCTAAATATGTGTGTGTGCGGGTCCGTTTTACTGTAATGTCCCGTCCTTGTAGAAGTAGTGTCCACCTAGCTGCCCTAATCTGGCTAACTGAACCGTCCTTCAGTCGTCCGTCTAGGAGTAGCTGTGTGGGTGTGTGTTCGGTCAGAATAGTAATGGGGTTGAGTCCGGTGATGTATGAGAAATATTGCACTGCCCAGAAGACAGCAAGGAGGTGCCTCTCACAGGCAGAGAATCCTTGTTCTACCGGGTCTAACAGTCGGGAGGCATAAGCCACTGGTCTTAGCTGCTCGTGCCGTTCCTGAAGCAACACGGCCGAGAGGGTCAGATCGGTGCTCGCTACCTCTATTGCGTAGGGTGAAAGTTGGTCTGGGACTAGCAGCGCGGGTGCTGCGCTAAGGGCTCGTTTTAACTCCTCCACAGCCTCTGTATGCTGCGGAAGCCATTCCCAGGGGGCTCCTTTCTTAAGGAGGTCTGAGAGTGGGGCGGCTTTTGTCGCGAATCCGTCGATGTGGTTCCGACAATAGCCAACCAGTCCTAAAAACGACCGGAGGGCTGATACATTTTGGGGAAGGGGCAATTTGACGATCGAATCAATTCTTTTGAATTTGATCTCGCGTTTGCCGTGTGTGATGACTGTTCCCAAATACATCACTTTAGTTTCAAAAATCTGGGCCTTTCTTGGGTTAACTTTACATCCAATTGAAGTCAATAGTTCCAGGAGTTCGGCCAGAAGCGTAATGTGCTCTGCCTTTGTGTCTGTCTGCAGTAGTAGGTCGTCTACATACTGTACCAGACATTCGGGTCGGGAGAAATTCTCTAAACCACTTGCCAACTGTCGGTGGAAAATGGAGGGGGAATTGTGGAATCCTTGTGGAAGGCATGTCCACGTATACTGCTGTGATTTGAAAGTGAAGGCAAATTTGTACTGGCACGCTTTTGCCAATGGTATTGACCAGAATCCGTTACTGATGTCCAATACCGTGAAGTATTTGGAGTTGAGTCCCTGCTTGAGCATGGTCTCGGGACTAGTAGCTACCGTTGGGGCTACTGCGGGGGTTACTTTGTTGAGTTCCCGATAATCGATGGTCAGACGCCATGATCCATCGGGCTTCCTCACTGGCCAAATAGGGGCATTATTGGTCGAGGCTACCGTTCTGAGCACACCTTGCTCCAATAAGCTTCCTATCACCTTTTCTATTTCCACCTCTGCTTCCAGGGGAAATCTATACTGTTTCTGTGGTCGGGGGTCCGGTCCGGTAACGTGAACTGGTCCAGTCATTCTGCCACAGTCATGACGGTGACTGGCAAATGCTGTCCTGTGTTTGTTCAGTAGGGCTTTTATTTGTCTGTCGGTGTGGAGTGTAGTCAGGTCAAATGAGTACTCTCCCACTGCGCTAATCCGATTAGCGTAGTCTCCTACTGTGAGGGTGGCTGGTGCTCTGTCTGATCTAGCCATTCGCCAGACACACTGGTTCACTGGGTCGAACGACAAGCTATGAGCGTTCATAAAGTCTATCCCTAGGATGTGTTCTGCTGTCCGGGGAAGATTTACTAAAACTACGGGGTGTTTGGTTGAGATGTTCCCTAGCTGGATCGCTACGGGTGCTGTGATATGTCCCTGCTGCGAGTGTCCGGTGAACCCGCTAAGTGTAATGGTGGAGGTGGTCGGCCACGTGTCTGCGTGTGCCGTGGTCGTAGAGTTAATGGTGGTGCGGGAGCCTCCTGTGTCCCACAGTAACTCTATGGGCTTCCCTTTTACTCTCGCTGTGACTACGGGTCTCCCTGATGAGTCCCATAGTGTGTCACAGACCCAAGTGGGGGAGCCCGAACACCGTCAGTTCGTCTCGTCCACCTTGGTGGGTCCTGACTGTACTGCTACATTGTGGATGGGTTTTGCCTTACTGCGGTTCAGAGTGCCTGTCTGCTGGCCTCTCTGAGATCGCTGGGGTGCATTGCATTCTTTTGCCCAATGCCCTAACTGTCCACAGTTATAGCATTCATGTCCTTTCTGTTGTGGGCTGCTCTTCCCTTCATTTACCCATGCGGGTTTCTGGTGCTCTCTCACTGCCTGAATATCTGCGGCAGCCTGAGCCTCTTCTGGGGATCTAACCTTACTCTTTGCCTGAATTGATTGCTCCCATGCGCGGGACAACCTTTTCAGGACCCATTTCTCATTATGGGCCGCTTCTGAGGGGTCATAACTGTTGCAAGCGCTCTGTCCTGCCTCTGTCGCGTGTGAGATAATGGTGCGCGTCCATTTGACCATATTTTCCCGGTTCAAATGCGCTCTGTTTAACTCGCCGAAAACTGCATTGAAATGAATCCACAGCCTTCCTGCGAATGCTGTGGGGTGTTCGGATCTTTTCTGCCGGCACTTATTCAGATCTTCTACGGGGTAACCTCGATTATACCCGATGGCATCTAAAATGGAGGTGTGCATCTCTTCTAGGGTGCCTCCGGCAACGTTCTGTGGGTCGGGGAGGGCTGCTACTACTGACTGGTCTAAGCTCAGCACGGTGAGCTTAACCTGCTCTCTCTCATCCAGGCCGTACATGGTAGCCTGTTGTTTAACTTTAGCAAAGAACTGGTGGGGGTCTGCGGTGGGGAGGAACGGAGTGATCTTTTCACATGCGTTCCTGAGCTGGGTTACAGTTAAGGGGGTGGTGTAGGTTATATCTGGTGCGCCTTCTGTTATGGCTTTTCTCTGCGTGGTTACTGGGTTCATGGGTGCGGATATGATCTGATCTGTGGGGGGTGGGGGTGCCTGCCTTTTCTGTTGCGCTGCTGGCGCACATCTTCCCTGAACATATCGCTGTGCTGTTTCACTTAGTTCTTGCCAATCTGGGGCATTTTCTCCATCTAACTGGGTTCCAAAGGTGCTTTGGAACCCATTTTGCACCGAAAGCAGCGATTGCAGCTCTGCAATCTGTTTCCTGCATTTCGCGTGGTCCACAGTACTTTGCCTTTGCTCTGTGGTTGCAGCATGGAGTGCTCTCAAAGCTGCTTTGAGATCAGAACATTGCCTCTGCAACGCCTCCACCTGCTTCTCTGATTCCTCCCTTATCAGAACGGCACGTTGCACGTCCTGATAAGCCTTTTCGTACTGGGTCTGGGAACTGCTGAGATGGGCTAGACAAGACTGATGTGCCCTCTTGGCATCATCCATCTCTCTACCTTTCTCCATCAACTTCCCTCTTAGATCCAGATTCTCTTTCTCAATGTCCCTGACATCGACCTTACTCATTCGGTTCCTTTCTTCTAAATCTGCCCGGAGCGTCCTGACGACCTCCTCTGTGCCTCGCAATTGTGCCAAACAGGACACAATCGCCATCGGCTTACATGCTCTACTGAGGTTCTTTTTGTGAATTTGAGAGAGGTTCTCCCACCAAGTATGTCCTATACTCCCGGGACCTGTCTCCTCATTCAAACAAAACTCTTTCCAAAGGGGCCATCCCTTTCCTTGTAAATATTTGCGGAGTTCCAGCTCCCACGTGGGACACTGGCCTACCCTGCTACTGTTGCTGGTCGCTGCGACCACAAACTTTTCTGGATCCATCAGACGTTCCATTGCCTGCATGGCCATTTTCTCTGACTCTCTTTTAGTTAATTTGGAACAGGGGGTTGCTGGGGTTGTGTTTCAAGAAACGGGTACGGCTTACGCTATGTTCCGTTCAAAAACTGCCGAAAGTATGTCGCAACAAAATGCTTTCAGTTTTACCTTACAGCCCTGTTAGTACGCATGCACTAAACACACTTCCGAATTACGCTTATTAGTTTGAACACCTTGAATACTCGTGATTTTCTTTACTTTCTTACTTTCTCTGTAATTTGGAGTTCCAATTCAAATTTCAGGGTCCTGGACGGTGTGGGGTTTCCACTTACAACCGTGTCCCACCAGGGAGTCGCCACTAAATGTTGCACGTTTTACTATGGGCGCAAAACGCGTTTATTGGGGTGTATTAACTTCCAAGTGCTTAACACCGCTAGGCTCTTTTGTATGTATTTATTCAGCTTTAGGAGTCGCCAGTTGCCGTATAGACAACGTCACTAGTATTCCAAGGTCAAGTTCAAAGTAATAAAGACGATACACCGATTAGTAAAGTCCAAACGATTATATTTATTATACAGTAATAATAAATATTCATGCACACACTAAGAGACTAAGCTATGACTAAACTAAAGTAATCAGAATACTTATCTAACAGGAACAGGCAAGGTCAGGGAGCGAGGCCTTCGTCCTGGTCTTGGGCTGCAACCTTCAGCAAGCGTTCTGGTCACTGGGGGTTCTAGCAGGCTTAGTTCGCGTAGCGAGCGTCGTACTGGCACTTACGGTTCGGCGGCTGGTGCTCAACGGCTGGAGTCAGAGTGGATCTTCTAGGTCGTGGTCGGAGCTGGAGCACGGAAAAACAGACCGGACAACACGAGGTCCCTATCTTTTATAGGGGTTCCATTGTCCTTCCCTCTTCTCGGGCGGGCTCTACCTATTGGATCAATTTCTTATCGATACTGGATTAATTCCCCAATGCGAGGGGGTCTCCGTGATGGAGGGGGCGTTTCTTATGTCCTTTTGTTTGGAGGTTTCTGGTGCCTCGATGTCTGGGCCTTGATTAGAATGTGTCCATTCAGAACCAAATGTATCTATTGTGTGGGTGTTCAAGTCTGATGGCCTCATTAGCATGCAAAGCGTTTTGCCATTTGCACCTAGCTAAGGTCTTCTCACCTGAGCCCAAACTGGTTTCTGCTGCTGCAGAATGCAAAATGCTCTTTGCAGACTGCTGTTCTGGCTAAACTGTCTGTTTCCCAGCAGTCTTAGCGCTTGACCTAATTTTGTAGCTCAGCATCTATTTTAGGTGGCTACACCCTCCCACAGTTCAAAGATGTGCAGGTTAGGTGGGTTGGCCACCATAAATTTCCCCTTAGTGTGAAGAAGGTTGGGTGTGGTTGTTGGATTACAGGGATAGAGTGGAAGTATGGGCTTGGGTAGGGTGATCTTCCAAGAGTTGGTGCAGACTCGATGGACCGAACGGCCTCTTTCTGCACTGTAGGGATTCTATGACTTAGAGATGGGTGTTGAGGGTGATATCTCTATATTTGCAGATGGTACTAAGCTAGGGAGAATAATAAATTATGAGGATGACGCTCAGTGACTCCAGAGGGACATTGACAAGTTGGCCAAATGGACAGCGCCTGGAAGATGACTATCAAAGCAAAGAAATGTGAGATAATGCATTTTGGGAGAAGTAACATGTGAGACAATACAGGCTCAATGTACTTGTTGAGCGGAGTACAGGGGCAGAGGGACCTTGGGGTTTAAGTGCATAATTCTCTGAAGGTGGCTAGGCGAGTTGAAACAGTTGTTAAGAAGGCTTATAAGATCCTTGGGTTTATATCCTTGGCAGAGAGTATAAAAGCAAGAAAGTGATGCTACACCTCTACAAATCATTGGTCCAACTCCATTTGGAGTATTGTGTTCAGTTCTGGTCATCTTATTTAAGGAAGGATGTTAAAGTCCTAGAGAGAGTTCATAGGAGATTTACTAGAATTATACCAGGAATGAGGAATTTTAGATACAAGGAACAATTAGAGGAATTGGACTTATTCTCCTTAGAACAGAGAAAATTAAGAGGTGGTCTTATTGAGGTGTTCAAAATTAGGAGCAATTTTACAGGATAAAGAAGGGTCTTTTGTTTCCACTATTGGTATGTCAGTGACTAAGGGTCACAATTTCAAGATGGTCAGCAAGCGAGCTTGGAGTGAGATGAGGAAAAACCTCTTTTTTGTGTCCATATTGTGTCAGACTTGGACAACATTCAGGTTGGGCTGATAAGTGGCAAATAACATTCATGCCACACAAGTGTCAGACAATGGCCATCACCAACATAACGGAGGCTAACCATCACCCCAAGTAATTCAATGGCATTACCATCACTGAATCTCCCACTGTTAACATCCAGGGCGTTACCATTGATTAGGAACTGAAGTGAACTGAGCTAGCCATATAAATACCGTGGCTTCAGGAGCAAGTCAGAGGCTGGGAATTCTGAGGCGAATAATTCCTCCCACCCCCCAAAAGAGCTTGTGCACCATCTACAAAGGTACTAGTCAGGAGTGTGATGGAATACTCTCCACTTGCCTGGTTGAGTGCAGCTCCAGCAACACGCAAGAATCTCAACACCACCCAGGACAAAAGAGCCCGCTTGATCGGCATTCCATCCACATCTTCAGCATTCACCGCCTTCACCACCAATGCACAGTGGCAGCAGGGTGCATAATCTACAAAAAGCATTGAAACAACTCACCAAGGGACCTCCGACGGCACCTTCTGAACCCACGGCCACTGCCACCTGGAAGGATAAGGGCAGCAGACAAATGGGAACACCACCACCTGCAAGTTCCCCTCCAAGCTACACACCATCCTGATTTTGGAACTATATCCCTGTTCCTTCACTGGGTCGAAATCCTGTCCTAATAGCATTGCAGATGTACCTACACCACATGAACTGCAGAGGTTCAAGTCGGTGGCTCACCGCCAGCTTCTCAAGAGCATTGAGGGATAGGCAACAAATACATGCCCTTGCCAGATCCCATGAAAAAATGAATAAAAGTCCCATACTTTAAATTAAAATATATCCAAAGGTACAGTAACAAAATGGCAGTAGATCCCAGGACCTTGCAGCATGCATTTGAAGAAATTAGAAAAACTGTGGGCCTTTAACTTCAAACCCCAAATGGCCCCCAACTTCAAATACAATCAGAAAGTTTTGTAAGTACCAGTGCCAGATCCGGCCTGCCAGACGCTGCTGTCCCTTGCTTCCCAAGCTGTTTAACATACCACAGAACCTCCTCTCGAACCCCGCAGTGCTGGCTAGGTTTTCACAAGACACTACATTTGCAACCGGAGTGTACCCGATCACATCTGAAATGGATAATATCCACATGCAGAAATGCAGTCGGCCCAAGGGTTTTAGATAAAGGCCATTTGACCTGTATTAAGTTCATTATATTCACAGCCAAATGTGTGATATAATTTCAGACGTGAAGGATAGAGCTCGGCAGGGTTATGTGTACTATTTAAGATGTGCTGGGGTTAGTGCAGTTGGAGTTAGTGCAGTTGGAGTAGGGCAGCACGGTAGCACAGTGATTAGCGCTGTGGCTTCACAGTGCCAGGGTCCCAGGATTGATTCACCATTGGGTCACTGTGCGGAGTCTGCACGTTCTCCCCGTGTCTATGCGCGTTTCCTCCGGGTGCTCCGATTTCCTCCCACAGTCCAAAGACGTGCAGGTTAGGTAGATTGGGCATGCTAAATTACCCTTAGTGTCCAAAAAGTTGAGGAGGGGTTATGGGGATAGGGTGGAAGTGAGGACCTAAAGTGGGTCGGTGCAGACTCGATGGGCCGAATGGGCCGTATGTTCTATGTTATAACTTACCCTCTCCGATTGGTGCAGAAAGGTTACACTGACTCTGCAAGAGAAAATTATCTTGAGTACGGACAGATTGAGATCAGAGGAGCAGTGATATTCCCCACACGGCGATTCAAAAAGATGTCAATTATAGAATGTGTAAAAAGTTATTCATACAGTGTCAGATATTAAAAAGTGATTTCAATCATAAACCCATCATGTGGCCATGGTGTCGGTTCTCCTTTTTGCACACGTCAACATTCAGGCCATGAACAGCACATCACTGCTCGTCATTGCCAGGATAGAATGGCAGGTGAAGTTCAGTCCCGCCACACTGTCAATGCTGTGAAATTTTACTCCCTATTTCTTTCACCTGAAAAGTTTCAACTTTTCAAGCAAACCTTTCAACTTGCTATTTCAACAGCATGTTAATAAATTATCTTCTAAATTTCATGCAGCAAGGTTCACTGGAATATCAATTGCATTAACTGGATATGATTTAGCACTGTAGTAAAGAGGCGAATCGGTTTCAAAGCTATTTCGATGATTGTTTTGCTCGGATCTGCAGCTGCACTAACCCCGGCACATCTTAAGTAGTACACATAACCCTGCCGAGCTCTATCCTTCACATCTGAAATGATATCACACATTTGGCTCTGAATGTAATGAACTTAATACAGGTCAAGTATCCTTTGTCCGAAACCCTTGGGCCGACTGCGTTTCAGCATGTGGATATTATCCATTTTCAGATGTGATTGGGTACAGTTCGGTTGCAAATGTAGTGACTTGTACCCATACCAGCCTCCCCGGACAGGCGCCGGAATGTGGTGACTAGGGGCTTTTCACAGTAACTTCATTGAAGCCTACTCGTGACAATAAGCGATTTTCATTTCATTTTTCATTTCATTTCATTTCACTTGTGAAAACCTAGCCAGCACTGCGGAGTTCGAGAGGAGGTTCTGTGCCCCTCCGTGGTATGTTAAGAAGTTTGGGAAACAAGGGACAGCAGCATCTGGCAGGCCGGATCTGGCATGGTACTTACAAAGACTTTCTGATAGTATTTGAATCAGTTATTGCTTTTTGCCTGAGGGGCAGCATATTTTTCTTGAACTTAGCTGTCATGTTAAGGTTTGAGTCAGAAGCAAAAAGAAACTCTCCCAGCGTCTGGGTAGAAGGTAAGGCAAACAACTAAGACTTTCCAAGTCAATGGGTGGGTGGGGTCCAGGGGGTGAAGTTTGTGTTGGTTTGGGTCACAGGCTTCGCCGCTCGAAGAACGTTTGGTTTTTGGATGTGCTCAGTTTTCCGATGAATGGACAAAGGATACTCGACCTATAGCTGAAGATGTGGAGACAATCTATCTCTGGTTTGTAAAGGGCCAGCATATTTGCACTCAGCTTTTTGCCTTAGTTTTATTTGTCGGCCCTCCCTGGCAAATGAGGGAAACGCATCACCATATTTAAGAGTATTTTAATTCAAGCTGCTGAGAAAGCTGCAGTCTGGGAGATTTCAGTTCGCTGGGAATGAAGCACGTAGTGTCCTCCATTGGGAGGTAAGCCTCCAAGCCAAATCCAGAGAGATGAAATGCAGGTTAAATGAGGCTCTCTCTGTCACAAAACCCAGGGTGCTTGTAAAGAAGAGGAAGGAGCTATCCTTGAAGGAAGCCAACATGTATCCCTCAGCAAACACTGCCTAAACCGATTATCCGGTACTTCACGTCATGCTGTTTTCTGGGATTCTGCCTGAAGGATAGCTTCTAAAAGGAATGCATTTGCTGTGGAATGCTCTGAAACCTCTTGAATGCATGGAGAAAACAACGGAGATGCAAGTTATGTCTCTAAATCTATTTTCCGCAGTCTGGCAGCAGACCTGTAGATTCAAGTAAATCAAGTTTAATTATGTGTCAGGCCATGTAGCGTACATTCTTTTACACACAATATAGGGTCAAAAAGACTACAAAAAAGTGGGGGCTGAGATGAGGTTACAGACTTCCGCCTGGGAGTGGGTAGGACACCAGCCTGCTGAAGGGGTTTCCGCATCAGCGCCAAATGAATTCCAGCAGAATTTGAAGCAGCGAAATGATGACACAAAGCTGATTTGAAGTCTTCGCTGCCATTTTCCAATTCCACATGACAGGCAAAACTGTCTTAACTGTTCACAACTGAACACACAAGCAGATGCAAGGTGTGCACCTGCTCAGTTGGAAGTGATTGTGAAGAGGTTGTATTTAATTGTTAGATTCTGGCTGTTGATGTAATTGTACATGAATGGAGCCTTCCCACACTTGTCTCAAAGTTCAATCCTCGACACGAGGTGGGCTTGCTGGTGGTACCGCGGTATGATTTTTTTTTGTCATGCAACATGTTTTGTTAAAAGCAGTTGCTTCCAGGCGTGGAAGGGCTTCCACTGGGGATCAAATGTGACTGGCAGAGTTGAGCGGGCCGACATGAACAGGAGAATGTTTAGCACAGGAGGAAGAGGAGGAGGAGGGTGAGCAGACTGCTCATGCAGCTGGCCATCTCTGCCACGGATCTTCGAAGAACAAATGTTGTCACCTCAACTTCAGCAGCGTGCGAGATACCTTCGGTTTGTAAAATAACTTGTGAGTGAAACCTGTCAAGCGCTGTAGCCAGAACCACAGCCACAAAGTGGGACAAGGACAGCATTGCCTCTGTTTTTTTATATGCCTGACAACTTCAGTGCTGTTGCTGGAGGTGCAGGCAACATCTCGCAGTTTGCAATGCACTGTTCTATAAGGCGCTGTTCGATAAAGTAGGTCACTGAGGTACTCTAAACAAAGGGAAGCACATTAGGGGCAGCAGGGTAGCATGGTGGTTAGCATAAATGCTTCACAGCTCCAGGGTCCCAGGTTCGATTCCCGGCTGGGTCACTGTCTGTGTGGAGTCTGCACGTCCTCCCCCTGTGTGCGTGGGTTTCCTCCGGGTGCTCCGGTTTCCTCCCACAGTCCAAAGATGCGCGGGTTAGGTGGATTGGCCATGCTAAATTGCCCGTAGTGTCCTAATAAAAAAAAGTAAGGTTAAGGGGGGGGTTGTTGGGTTATGGGTATAGGGTGGATACGTGGGTTTGAGTAGGGTGATCATGGCTCGGCACAACATTGAGGGCCGAAGGGCCTGTTCTGTTCTGTGCTGTACTGTTCTATGTTCTATGTTCACATTATAGAGCAAGCCATCTGCATCTTCAAGCAACATTTCCCCTGCCTGGACCAGCCTTGAGGAGCCCTGCAATATTCAGCTGAGAGGCTCACAAGATTTGTAGTAGTACGTTGCATGATGCACAACCTGCACATTATGACAGAATGCCATTGCCAACACAGATCAAGCCAGAAGCTAAAGAGCTGACAGAAGCATAAGGGAGGCGGAGGAAATAGAAGAGGAGGCAATGGAAGAGGAAGTGGAGGAGGAGGAAGGAAAGCTATAAATTAGACAATCTCTTTCTCCCTGAACTCTATCAGATTATTCAGCAGAGATACCGGTCACCTGAACTACACCATCACCATACTCGCCAACGACCCCACTTAGCGTTCCACTATTACTGGCCATCATATTGGCCTCTTTTGCAACACAAAAATAAAAAGTACCACAAAATGCACATTTCCAATCCAAAGTTATAAGTTCAATCATAGCCTGCACGCAGACATAATTGCCCTTGTGCATACCCCTAATGCGTGTTTTCCATGAACCCTTGTGCTCCTACTGGATGCTTCACCAGTAGCTGCAGAGTGCGTGGTGGAAGGCTGCTGACTTCCATCTAAGGAGCCTGCAGATGCCCTTGAAGACAGTCTTGAGTAGCCGTGAGCTTGGCAACCAGGCTTCAGGCTGCATAATGTCTGCTTGGGTGGTCTGAGCGACAGAGAAAGCAAGGGCTGTGGTGGTGTGGCAGAATGGAAACAGCAATGCTGTCATTCTGAGAGAGGACAGCAGGTTCCGGTTCCATGGAGGCGCAGCCACTCTGGCAGGATAGTGCCTCAATAATCCTGCTGAACTCCTGGAGAACAGATTGATGGTCTGCTGTGACAATATAGAAATCCCTTGGAACAGTGGAATCCAAAGTCAGGATGACAGCAGTCTGAGCGTGTAAAGCAGTGCTCTAAGTGTCCATTGCAGTCCCTAGGCCTTTAACAGAAGCACTTTGTATTGCAATGAAAATTGTAACACCAGCCATCAGGCACTGTGTCACCATGGATTCGGTTGGCAGGCTGATTAAACTGGTCACACATTTGAAAGGATGGGCTCCAAACTCTGATCTCTGCCAGGTAGGAGCTGGACTCTTAATATCCTTTACGTTGAGCACAATTTGTTTTGCACCAGGTATTTGAGTGTACATGTCCATCAACTCTGCATCAATGTCCTCATCTGATGCCTCTGAATCAAGAGCTGGCGTGCTACCTCACTCTCTGATCAGCTGCCATCTCTCCCCTCTGTCATGATTCTGGCAAACGCCCTCCTGATATTCCATCACAATCTTTATTCTATCCTAGGACTCATCAATATGCGCAGTGTTAAACACCAGCCCAGAGGCTAAGTGTGTGAGATTGCATGATGGTGCCTCATCTTCTCTGCTGTCTTCTTCCTCCTGTTCTTGGATACCTGGAATGGTCAAAAGATAGCATCGTGGTGAGGGTAAAGGAGAAAGTATTGAGCGCAGGCTTGCACCAGCAGCAAACTCTCAACCGAAACAAGTTGTTAGATGATGGGAGAAGTGGGATGAAAGGAAGTGAATCAGGTGTCCTGCCAGTGGTCACAGCCTCAGCAACGCTCTTTCCCATGATGATAAGCACTGCCCTATGGAGAACAAAACTATACAAGCTCGCTGTTCCTCCTCGCTGAGTGTCCTGCAATATTCTTCGGTGATGTGGCTATCATGATTAAATAGCTGTCCGTTTGTGTCAACGTTTGTGGGTGCCTGGTTTGCAACAGTCTGAAGTGAATGAAGATAGGCTAAATCATATTACTTGAAGGGGTTGAGCACTATTTGACAGAAATTGTGTGTTGGTGAGTACCTGCAGGTGTAGTAAACTGAGAAGTGGATGGGGCGAGTGGTCTAATAAGATATTCCAGTTGACAATTGAACAGTCGAACATTCTCACCTTGACAACTTGTGTCAGATTGTTCAACTTCATTACATTCCCAATAATCAAGCAATAGATTTTTGTGTTGTACGTATATTGATTTGTCATTGATTTGGACAAATTCTGGTCATGTTTCATTGTGGAACTGGTTTGCAGGGTTTGTTTTTACTTAAGAGTGAGGCACTTTCTCTGTTTTTATTTGTAATATTCTGTCTCCAGTCAGCATTATTACAAGCCTCTTAAATATGAACCAACCAATGAGACTGTCTTAGTTAACGACTCTCTTAATCATACTTCAGTTTCCTGGAAATTTTTTAATATGCAGGGATGCAACGCAGGAAGAAGTTGAACGATTTGACACAAGTTGTCAAGGTCAGTGTGTTCAATCGTCAAATGGGCCACCCTATCAGACCACTAGTACTCAACCCCTTCAAATAATATGATTTAGCCTGCCTTCATTCACTTAACACTGTTGCAATCCAGGCACCCTCAAAAACTCACACACTTGGCATGGCGCCTGAACTATTTGTTCCCACTCTGTCCTGGGAATCTGGAGGGCTTCCTGCCCCATCGCTCCGTCTTTTCACATCTAGTACATTCTCAGAAAATCTTGGCGCGTGCTCTCCTGCATGTTCAGTAATTCAGCAATATTTCACGGCACAGATTGAGTTCACAATAGACTCCTCACACTTCTTCCAGCCACAAAGCACCTTCTGTTTATTGGGTGCGGGCTGCCTTTAACTCGTAGCAGCTATTGCATGCAATAAAACGAGCAGTGTGGGTGAGTCGCATACCACGATCCCCACATCTATTTTTATGGGGTCATCCAACTTGGGCCACTATGAGTCTCCCAGTGGGATAAGTTAAAATCCAATACTATAAATGTTGGATGCTGGCTCTGAGTTACTGAGCTCCCAAGATCAGGCTGAAAAGAAAACTGTAAAAACTGCTCCAATATCATCTAATTAAAGTGTATGTAATGGGAAAGATGAGGTGGCTGGTTGGGGAACAACAACTTCCTTTTGTTGCCAAATTCAGATGACATGTAGAACAAATCTGCAATACAAAAAGAAACATAAAGAAAGCTGCCTTTGCACTTTATCAGCAAAGTTGTCCTGCAGTGCTGCCAACCATTTAAATGTTCCATGCTGTTAACTCTTGTATATCAAGATATTGGCAGTACATTTATCATTGCTCATTATAGTTGAGCAATTTGCAGATTTCTAAAGCCTATAATTGTCACTCCAACATCTTCGATATACTTGCACAGCTGGCTTAACCTTATGTTTGCTCATACCCTCAAATGTTCTTCTTATCTCCAAAAAGCAGCTGCAACCAGTATTGAAGAAAATAAATCTTCACATATGATTGCAGCGAGAAAACCTATTTGATGAAAAAAGTGAGATTTTGGCGGCTGTTTATAAGGACCCGGTATTGAATAGTCTATTCATGTGGCGGCACGGTGGCACAGTGGTTAGCACTGCTGTCTCACAGTACTGAGATCCCGGCCCCCAGGAGCTGAACATTCTCCCCATGTCTGCGTGGGTTTCACCCCCACAACCCAAAGATGTGCAAGGTAGGTAGATTGGCCATGCTAAATTGCCCCTTAATTAGAAAAAACAGAATTGGGTGCTCTAAATTTATATTAAGAAAATAAATAGCCGATTCATGTTAATGAGAAGTCCATTTTTTGTTTTTAAGGGAAATTCAAATAGTTTGAATTCAGCAATTTCAGTACAACAGCACAGGAGGTGCATTATTTTCTTCTTTTTGTCAAATGACTTCAATTCAATTACTCGATCATTCAAATCAAACAGCTTTAAGAGTAGATTGTAAAGATTTCCCTCCCCCCACACAACACATCCCCCCCCCCCCCCACCTCTCCACCACCACCACCACCCCTCCCCAACCTTGGAACCATGTTTCTCAGAAACCTGCCTCTTATTTATTTATTTTTTTGTCACTAATATGTGGCAAGGAGTAATAAATAGAACAAGTAAAATTTGATTGATTCCATTCGCACTCTCCAACTAATAGAAGTTCTAATAGACACTAGACCCTGTTTCCAAATGATCTAATTGTTTGGTTCAGGTACCAACAAATCCCAGTGAAAATGTGTCTTTCTTGACCGACCTGTCACAGAATACATAGACTGAAATGCTGACTGTAATTTCAAAATGATGCCGGCATGCAGAGGTCAGGATTCAATTATACATCAAGATGGAATTATAATTATTAATCCGCAACCAGAAAGGAAGCAACGCAGGGGGGAAAGAAGTCTTTGACCATTTAATTTTGGAAATCCAAATTTATGTTGATCCAAATATGCCTGACTGCTGAGGGAAGCATTTTTCCTGATAGAATAAGGGAAGTGCTTTCCTTGCAACTAGTTTTCAGCTTTGACAATAAGTGGTAAACTCTTATAAGGAGGCCCTTCTTATGATAAGATTTTAAAGATGGCCTCTGTGTTAAGGAGGGGTCAGCCTCTGTTGCAGACTGTCAACTCTGAGATAGTACCACAAGGGTTGAAGGTTATCAGTAAGTAGAATTGGACAGGAAGTGTTCCAATTCTAAGGGAAACGTGATTGATGGTTCCAATTGCCTGATTTTATTCCCCCTTGGGAAATAAGAAAGGCAATTATACCTTCAGTTTCTTGCAGGTATTTTTAGCATTGTCAGACAGAGCCAGAAGAGTTCACCCTCACCTTGGTGTTGTATCTCACAGACAAGTGCAAGGCTGAGGAAACTATCCACTGATTGTCCCAGTATATAAACATATCTGTATTGCTGCACGGCGTGCCTTGTTAAAAGTACAGGTATCACAGCATCCCTACAGTGTAGATGGAAGCCTTTTGGTCCATCGAATTTGGAGGACCCTCCGAAATAGCACCCAGCCTAGACCCACTCCCCTGCCCTATTCCTGTAACTCCACCTAACACTAAGGGGTGTCATGTGAATGTTCCTTCAAGAAAAGTGTGCTTTATCAAATGGCTGCAGTGATGTCATTGGGTGGGTGGAGCTGAAAGCTCTTTTTGGCTGTGTGATTAGTTTCGCTTTCAGTTGGAGAGCTGCATGCAAACCAAGCAGATATGTATTGATCTCTCTCTGCAACCTAAAGAATGTCTCCGGATCACTTGATGATGTCAAAGTAATACCTGTTTCTGTAAGGTATGCAAACCTACTGTCTTTGTTAAAAAGGGTTTTTGACTTATGGATGTTGTTTGGAAAGTTATTAAGGGTTATCTATGGAGTACTGTACTTTTTGGGGGGATTATCAGTGTTGGTAGTTGGTAAGATGTTTACTGTGGGTTTATAAAATGTTAACTGGATTTATAGAATAAACATTGTTTTTGTTTAAAAATACTTTTAAACCTCTGTTGCATCACACCTGTAAAGTGGGCCCTTGTGCTTCCCATAACCAAACTCTATTCAAAGTTATGGGTCAGGTTAACTCCATGATAAACTATGGTGTTCCCTAAACCCTGGCCCATAATAGGGGCAATTTAGCCTGGTCAATCCACCTAACCTGCACACCGTTGGACTGTGGAAGGAAACTGGAGCACCTGGAGGCAACCCATGCAGACAAGGAGAGAACGTGCAAACTCCACACAGACAGTCATCTGAGGCCGGAACCAAGCCCGGATCCGTGGTGCTGTGAGGCAGCAGTGCCAACCACTGTGCCACTGTGCCGCCCCAATCTTTTAATAATTCCACACACAACTCTTCGGAGCTACGACCACCAATACTGCCAACACAAATTACGTTGAAGTTACTGAAGACGGCCTAGAGATTCAAGTGAGTGGCACCCTGTTGTTCTTGACCCCAACGTATGTCTGCTTCATACTGATTCTAAATGCTCTACTTGAAAATTTTTGCTCAAAAAGAAAAATCTGCACATTGTGTAAAGCTAAACCTAGAACCTGAGCCTAGTGACTTCATATGGGGGAAAGCCATTCAATATTCTGAGGCTGCATTCAAAACAATCATTGCTGGAAGGGAATATTTAAGGTCTCCTCCAAGCCTACAAGCAAGACCATTCTTTGCATATATTCATCTCCTCCCATCCCCTCCACATAATCACAGGATTGGTATGGTGCAGAAGGTTGCCACTCGACCCATCGGATCTGTACTGGTCTGAAAGAGCATTGGACCAAGTCCCACTCCCCTGCCTTTTCCCTGTAACCTTGCACATTCTTTCTTTTCAGATAGCAATCCAATTCCCTTTCGAGTACCTCGGCCTCCCCCACCCTCTCGAGAAGTTTGTCTCAAACTCCAACCACCTTCTGGGTGAAAACATCTTTCCTCGCATCACTTTTACATCCCTTTCCCATTATTTTGAATCTGTGCCCCCTCGTTGATGCTCCCTTCAGTGGGACAGTAACTATTTACCCTCTTTGTGCTCCTCCTCAGGATCTTGAATACTTCTATCAGCCTCCCCCCCCCCCCCCCCCCCCCCCCACCCCACCCCCCCGCCTCCCCCCACAGTGAATGTAAAATCTGGTCCATTATTGCTGTATCTATAGTATCAGTTAATGTCAACACCCTACTGAGATAGCAACAAGCCTATTTGAAATGTAAGAATAAGGTTTTAAATATTATTGGGTGAATTCCATGAACTTTTTTCAAAATGGCATAATTAAATAAAATCTGAAATTAAACATTATAAAACCTCCACATTGCTACACATACCAAACTCCAGCCAGCAATTAGGGTTCCCCATCTCAAGCACTGTTCCTAAATTGCAGAGATGGAAACTTTGCCAATGTGATATCTATCTCCTGGGATTTCAGTCGGCCTTCGTTGCAGTTTAGCCATATGTTCGCTGATTTCCTCAGAGGTTCCTCCAGCAGTGCAAATTAACACATTTGTTTACTCCGCTTTTCAAAGATGCACCAGATAATATCCCACAAGATATCTTGTGTTGCTCAAAAGACGATTGATTCTGATTTTTTTTCCCCTTCTCTCTAAACCATCCCCTCACCCACCACAGTTCCTCTGGAGCTTTCAATAGTTATATCCATTTCTGTCAGATAAAGGTTCGTAAATAAAATTACAAATGACTATTTGAATTGTTTTGTCAATTCACGTGTGAACATCATCTCCACAATCTCAACTTCAATTGACTTTTACAAGTGGGCCATTAAATGCTGCTTTAAGGATTTTTGCTGGGACATTCAATCCTAATCTAGCGCCGTGTAAAATAAAATAACTCAAAATTGTGAACCATATTTTTTGATCCTCTTAATTTTTTGTTGAATGTAAAGTTGGTTGTTTATTGGTGCACACATGAAAAAGAATGGGCGGAATCCTCCATCGCCCCCATGGGGAGGTTTGGTGGGGAGAGTGGAGAATCTGGCCGGAGATAAAATTCGGGAATCTGCCAGTGTAAAATCGTGTTGCAATTCTTCCAATGGCGGGTTAATAGCGGGTTCGTCTTCCCACTGGCTGATGGCGCGAACATCATTTGCATGAATTTGCTTCTCATGAATGCTCATGAAAACAGCATCCTGTCAGGCCCTCCAATGTTGCGTCATGTCAGTGGCAAATTACATCGGTCTAAAACCCGATTGATAAATTAAGGAGGTGTTCCTCAGTTCAGCAGAGATTTTGAGGTGAGTGCAGCAAAGCCTTTCTGCCATAGTGCTGAGCTGCTTCTGATGCGCTGCTCACCACTCTGCTGGGGCAGACCCGTTCCTGTCCTCCATCTTGATGATAAGCTGGTCTTCATAGACAACATGGTGGTGCTGGACTATGCACTGTCCTGTGTCACTGAGGCAGATCAGTACAATGCCTGGGGCTGAGTAGTACAAGGATCTCCTTTCCCCCAGTGCCACACAACATTGTCTATCTGAACAGCACTGTGTTGCGTGACTCATGTAGCCACTGTAACAAAGGTCTGCTTTCAATCTGGGTGGGGTGCAAGCTCTGGCTTCGGAAGGGGGGTGGTGCCTGACGAAGAAATGGGATAATATGGAAGGAGGGCTGTGCAAAGATGGGAATGGAAGAGGGCAAATACTAGGGAACATTATGGAAGGAGGGCTCTGCAAGGGGGAAATGGTGAGAGCTCACGATGGCAGGCAGGGGGCAATGAGGTGGATGAAGAAGGCAAACAATAGAAGGCACAGGGAAGACCAAGGGGAGATAAGCTGGACCCCGATGTGACTGTATGACCCGCAGACACATAAGGGGGTCTAAAGAACAGCACATGTATTACTGGATGGTGATGCACACAGACTGCAAGTTATGTGGTGGGTCCCTCTTAGTGTGGCACATTAGGGATGGTTCACGCAAACACAGGTCGGGGCTGCAGTGCTTTGGAAAGGTTAAGGTTGTCCATAGTCCTCTAATGAAATCTCTCCTCGTATGTCATTCCTGCCAGCCCAGGAATCAATCTGGTAAACGTTCCCTGCACTCCCTCTATAGCTATAAAATCCTTCCTCATATAAGGAGATCAAAACTGCACACAATACTCTAGATCTGGCCTCACCAAGGCCCTGTATAATTGCATCAAGGCCCTGCTCCTGTACTCAAATCCTCACGCAATGAAGGCTAGCATACCATTTGTCTTCTTTACCACCTGCTGCACCTGCTTGCTTAGGTTCAGTGACTGGTGCACGAGGACACCTAATCTCATTGTACGTTCCCCTCTCCTAATTTATGGCCATTCAGATAATAGTCTGCCTCCTGGTTTTTGCCACCAAAGTGGATACTCTCACATTTATCCAAATTATACTGCATCTGCCATTCATTTTCCCACTCATTCAACTTGTCCAAATCACACTGAAGGATCTCTGCATCCTCCTCAAAGCTCACCTTCCCACCCAACTTGGTGTCAGCTGCAAATTTGGAGATATGACATTTTGTCCCCTCATCTAAATCCTTAATACATGTTGTGAATAGCTGGGTCCTAGCACCGATCCCTATGGTACCCCATTAGTCACTGCCTGCCAATTTGAAAAACACCCGTACACTGCCCCCAATCCCATGCACTTTAATTTTATACACTAATCTTTTATGAGGGACTTTCTGAAAATCCAAATATAGCACATCCACTGGCTCTCCTTCATCAATTCTACTAGTTACACCTCTAAGAATTCCAGTAGATGTGTCAAGCATGATTTCCCCTTCATAAAACCATGCTGACTCTGTACGATCCTGCCACTGTTTTCTAAGTGTTCTGCTATAAATTCTTTGATACTGGATTCTAGAATTTTCCCAACCACTGACGCCAGGCTTACCAATTTATAATTCCCTGCTTTCTGTCTACCTCCCTTTTTGAATAGTGGAGTTACATTAGCTACTCTCCAATCTGCAGGAACTGTGCCACAGTCTTTCGAATCTTGGAAAGTGACCACCAAAAGCATCCGCTATTTCTAGAGCTACCTCCTTCAGGCCCTGGGGATTTTTCAGCCTTCAATCCCATCAATTTCCCCAACACTATTTCTCTACAGATATTGATCATGTTCAGTTCCTCCTTCTCACTAAACCCTGCATTCCCCAACATTTCTGGTATCGTATTTGTATCCTCATTTGCGAAGACAGAACCAAAGTATGTATTTAGTTGCTCAGCCATTTCTTTGTCCCCTATTATGCATTCCCCTGTTTCTGACTGTAAGGGACCTACATTTGGCTTCACCAATCTTTTTCTCTTCATGTACCTGTAGAAACTTTTACAGTCAGTTTTTACGTCTCTGCAAGCTTACTTTCGTACTCCATTTTCCCCTTCTTAATCAATCCCTTGGTCCTTTGCTGAATTCTAAACAGCTCCCAATCCTCAAACCTGTTGTTTTTCTTGGCCAATTTGTATGTGACTCCCTTGTATCAAATACTATCCCTAACTTCCCTTGAAACCCATGGATTGGCCATTTTTCCCATTTTACTTTTGTGTCAGACAGGGATAAATAATTGTTGCAGTTCCTCCAAGCACACATTGAATGTTTGCCATTGACTATCCACTGTTGTCCCTTTAAGTAACATTCCCCAATTGATCATGGCCAACTCACACCTTATTTGATCATAGTTTCCTTTGTTTAGTCTCAGGACCCTAGTCTCAGAATAAACCACTTCACTCTCCATCTTGATAGAAATTCTATCATATTTTGGTTGCTCATCCCCAAGGGGTCTCAGACAACTAGATTCCCAATGATACCATTCTCATTATACAGCATTCAGTCTAGGATGGGCTGCTTGCTAGTTGACCCCTCAACATATTGATCCAGAAAACCACCCCACATACACTCCAGGAATGTCCTTTGCTGAATTCTAAACAGCTCCCAGTCCTCAAACCTGTTGTTTGATCTATGTTCTGTGGGATCTATATTCTGCTTTTAGGATCTCAACCATTTTTTTTTTACCTATGTCGTTGGTACTGATGTGTACCACTACCACTGGCTGTTCACCCTCCCCCTCCAGAATGTTCTGTAACCGCTCCGAGACATCCTTAACCCTTGCAACAGGGAGGCAACGTGACATATTGGAGTCTCATTTGTGGCCACCTAGAAGGATAAAGCAAGCAGGTACATGGGAAAATCATCACCTGCAAGTTTCTCTCCAAACCACACACCCTCCTGACTTGGAAACATATGGCTGTTCCTTCGCTGTCACTGGGTCAGAATCCTGGAACTCCCTCCTTAACAGCACTGTGGGTGTACTTACACCACATGGACGACAACATGGCAACCCCCAGATTCTCAAGAGAAATTAGGGATGGGTAATAAGTATTGGCTTGGACTGCAATGCCTATATCTCACTAATACTTTAAAAAATCATTTAAATAACATTATGAATTATTTTAGTCAAACAAACCTGAAACATTTAATCAGTTTCTTTGACATTCTTTAGTTTTATTCTATTAACAGTCATGTTCTCATTATTATACTTTGCTGTCTCTCTATTTCAGTTGTACCAAAGGGAGGCATGGTAGTACAGTGGTTAGCACTGTTGCTTCGCAGCTCTAAGGGCCCAGGTTCAATTCCCGGCTTGGGTCACTGTCTGTGCGGAGTCTGCACGTTCTCCCCGTGTCTGCGTGGGTTTTCGCCTGGTGCTCCGGTTTCCTCCCACAAGTCCCGAAAGATGTGCTTTGAGATGATTTGGACACTGAATTCTTCCTCCGTGTACCCGAACAGGCGCCGGAATGTGGCGACTCAGGGCTTTTCACAATAACATCTTTGCCGTGTTAATGTAAGCCTACTTGTGACAATAAAGATTTTAAAAAATATATTGAGGATCATATCATAATTGTTTCTTTTATTTTTCCATGAAACGTATCACAAATAAACTACTATATAAACTGCTTTGAGGGCGAGTCAAAAAATTGAAATGAGGTTTCATGTTCGATGGAAGCGAGAATGTTGCAAAACTCAAAGGTGCTTTTCAGAGAAGATGAAGGTTTATAGAATCACAGGGTTTGATAACAAGGCATCACAAGAGCCAGGAGCAGAGATGGGTGGACATTAAAAAGTAGTGCCCAGCTGCACCCAGTCCCTGGGCCGATTTCACAGTGTTGATTGGCAGCCCAGGATTTGAATCTTGCTGAAGAGTAAGACATGTTGTCGAAGCTTTCGTCTTCCATTCATCAGGAAAATACGCAAGAATCCAAAATTTCAAACAGCAATTTATGCAACAGGAGAAAAAGGAGATGATTGGTTGGCAAATCAACATGATTGGCTGAGCCATTGCCATGGAGAAAGCAACGAAGAGAAAACCTTTAATTTCTTGTTGTTTTCCCCACGGCATTGTCTCAACTTCCTAGCAATCAATACTTTTTTTTCCCTGTCTTATAAAATACTGTGATAATTTAAAATTTGGGATACTTACATTTGTCCTGATCAGTGCAAGGTGAAAAGCTTGGACAACACGGTGCTCTATTCAACAATGTTTGCAGAGGCGGAATGGAGAGGCTATGGTGGGGTCATTAGTGACCACGTCAAGTCAATGAAAGGAGGCTCAGTTTGTTTTTCTGAGGGGGGCAGATTAACAGGGAGGCAAACCCAGAGCCCAGTGCTCCAACCAGGCATAGAGGCCCTTCCTTCCTACCTGGAAGCTGCAGCAGCCATAGGCTGCCCCCTGTAAAGAGGATACCTCATCCCCATTTCCCCCTGCCCCCTCCTAACCCCTCATCACAAATAGTAGGATCTGGGATGCTGAAGCTATTTTTTCATTTTAACATTATAAAATTTGGAGACAGGACACTTCCATCATGAAGTACCTTCTCCCTTGTCGAACTTCCATTATGACCTGCTGCTCTGTTCAAACTGAGTAGCCTCTGAGTGGCTCTGCCGCTTCAGGAGTCAGTCTGCCATCCTGAATCAAATAGTAACCCAACCCCCGGCTACTAATTGTGACTCCAGGGAAACAGTCACAAGTAATTGTTTGCCACGCAGTGTGGGCTTCTGACCCTCAGTTCAACCTGAACTGCAGAGTTCAGAAATCCACATGGAAACTCCGGGCCACAAGATTGGAGAAATTAAATAAAATAAATTAATATTTAGCAGCTGGTGAGAGAATTGAGGAAAATAATTTTTGTCTAATATTTATTTCCTTTTTTGTTTTTTCATCCAGTGTTCAACTTATGAGATGCGTGTAAAATATTTCTGGAAGCAGTTAGTTTCAAATCTCTCCAGGACTCTTTATTAAATGTATTCAATTTGTTGAGATTTATAAATCCATCCCTTTATTCTCCCTCGATCTGATTTCATTTGGGCCCAGGTTTAAGGCCGTTGTCTTATAGTTATCATGTAAAGATATCTTCTTCTTTTCAACTCTTTACAAGTTCATAACATCGTGGGGCACATCCTTGGAGCCATCTTTTAATCCCCTAATTGACCGAGGAAACACAAGTTATAATTTCTCTGCTTTATGCTGTGTGGCTTAATATCGGTTTTCTCAAATTACATTCACATCTTCAATGATATCCAAGGTCGAGCAAGTCTCCACAGACTTCTTATTGACAGCATATTTCAGTGAGTGTTGACAGCCGAGCTCAGTGCAAAGACACAGAGTCCACAATTGTAATTTGAAGTGTTAATTGGGATGAAGCTGGTTGACTTCTCAGTTCCTTTATCCATGTAGCCTGCAACAACAGTCTGAAGGGATTGACTCAGTAGGTGGGCCTAAATGAAAAAGACAAATCGCTGGCCATTACCACAAACAGGTTCACATAGAAAAGAGGCAACAACATCAAAGCTGGTGCTCGTTTTGAGGTATTCATCTTCATTGCTTTTAATTCAAATCGACTTGCAGGTCAAATTCCTACTTAAATTGTGAATCCTGATAACCAGCAACTAACCATCTTCCAGCATAACTTGGTTAATCAGAAATTAAATATGAAAGTCTGTACAATCCCCAAGCAGTTTACATACTGTACATTTCATTTGGATTTGGATTTGTTTATTGTCATGTGTACGGAGGTAAAGTGAAAAGTATTTTTGTGCGAGCAGCTCAAACAGATCATTTAGTACATGAAAAGAAAAGAAAACAAAAAGAAAATACATAATAGGGCAACACAAGATACACAATGTAACACAGGCATTGGGTGAAGAATACAGTATTAATCAAGTCAGACCATAAGAGGGCCATTTACGAGTCTGGTAACAGCAGGGAAGAAGCTGTTTTTGAATCTGTTCGTGCGTGTTCTCAGACTTTTGTGTCCCCTGCCCAATGGAAGAAGTTGGAAGAGTGAGTAAGCCGAGTGGGAGGAGTTTTTGATTCTGCTGCCCGATTTCCCCAGGCAGCGGGAAGTGTAAATAAGAGTCAATGGATGAGAGGCAGATTTGTGTGATGGACTGGGATGTGTTCACGACTCTCTGAAGTTTCTTGCGGTCTTGGGCTGAGCAGTTGCCATACCAGGCTGTGATGCAGCCAGATAGGATGTTTTCTATGAAGTGCTTTTTGAAGTGCAGCCCCTGTTATACAGGCAAACATAGTGGCCAATTTACACCCATCGAGGACCTACAATAATGAAGGAGATGATCCGCGAGAAAAAACCCTCTCCGGTCGATTGCTCGACACAACACTTTTTACATTTGAATCAAATCCCTTCTTTATTAGAAACAGTATAAAAATCCCAATGTTTATCACTGCTATGACAAGAAGCGTTTTATCACACACTGTATCCAAAACGCTGAAATGATCCTACCTTCCTTCACTGTTCCTACAAGGTCCACAGCACAGGTTCAAAACAGACAATACCTGTCTAGTAACTCTTTGTGAATTTGTGGAGACTTCACCATTGAGTCGCGCTGTCCAGCCAAAATAGGGATGAGAATTCGTCGTCAAGCTGGAGGCTTGAGGTTCCTCTTTGTTCGTCCTGCAGGCAATTGGTGATACATCCAATTCTGTGGCTACTTTTATGTCCTTCTTGGGACTGTGTGTCTGACCACCCACTTGCACTCCTGCACGCAGCTGTTGACCACCCTCCTTTGTTCGAACAGATCCTAGAAAATGCGAATGCTTTTTGGCCCGATATAACTTCGCACCCGTTATCTTCTGTTACCCGTGTGAAGCATGCTTGTTTACAGCCATTTATCTTACATCCTGTTGCAGCCCGCGCTTTTCCAGCTCAGTTTAAAGGACTTACTTTTGTAGCATCCCTTGTAACTTGGTTATATTTCCCATCATGCTTCAGTGTTCCCTTAACTTGGCCATATTTCCCATTCGGCCATGGCGCAGAGTCAACAAACCAGACGACGTGCATTTATTGATGTAGGTTCATGGTGAAATATTGGCTTGGACAGTGGGGGGAATATACTTTTCTTTGAACGGACCATCAAATCTTTCTCATCTGCATGGGAACATGTCATTTGAGATATGTATATTTCAGTTTAATTTTTTGACTATAAGTCCAGACCCTAGGTTGGCAAGAGCTTAGTCCAAAAAGTGCAACCATCTGAACTCCACAGAGAATGAAATTGATACTGTAAAAGAGTTTGCTTTGTAGGGTCAGGCATCAACATTTGCATCAGGTAGCATGGTGAGTGCTAGTATTAATAAACGTGGCTGCTTGGAATGTTTACTCCAGCGGAATAACAAATTTTTTGACGGATGCTCAGGAGAAAAAGAGAATATCTGAATGATGTCAACTAGGGATGTCAAAGGGTGCCAGAAAGCTTTATTTACTGAGTGGATAGATATGGAAAGGAGGAAAGGAGTTGAGAGACATACAATTCTGGTTCCAGTTATGAAATTACTGTTGTCATTTTGATTGTTTTGGTTTTGCAAGAGTCTGCGCTGCCATGGGTGATGAAAACCGAGTTCCTCTATTTAATTTTCTGCCAAGAAAAATGGCAGGCAAAGTGGTGATGGGAGTTAAAAACGAACACCAAGATAAGTGAAACGAAAGGAATCCCAATTGCCATGTCTGCACCAGATACTTCAGCTTCAACATGTTATCAAAGCAAAAGTACAATTTACAGAACACAAACTCCCAAACCACAAACCTGTTGTCACCAACTCCAATTCTTCAGCAAATTGACATAAAGTGATGCTGTATTCTCCAAGTAACCTCTACAGTAATAAAGAGTACGTTTTAATGCTCTTGTGTCTTTCCAGGCCTTCCCATCAAATTAGCAAGGACAAACGTGGGCCCATTACAGGCAGAGAGAGGGGAATTTATAATGGAGACGAGGGAAATGGTGGAGAAACTAAACAATTACTTTGTGCCTGTCTTCACGGAGGAAGATACAGAAATACTCGAGAGTCAAGGGACTTGTGAAAATGAGGCAGAGTCAACATAGATTCATGAAAAGGAAATCATGGCCGGGATTCTCCCCTACCCAGCGGGGCGGGGGGTCCCGGCGGGACGGAGTGGCGGAATTCTCCGCACCTTTAGGGGCTAGGCCCGCACTGGAGCGGCTCCCGCTTCGCCGGCTGGTGAGAACGGCCTTTGGCGCCCCACCAGGCGGGGCCGAAAGGCCTTTGCCGGCCAGCGGAAGTCCGCGCATGCGCTGGTGCGACAGCGGCTGCTGACGTCATACCGGCGCATGCGCAGCGGAGGGGGTTCTCTTCCGCCCCACCATGGTGAAGGCCATGGTGGGGCGGAAGGAAAAGAGTGCCCCCACGGCACAGGCCCCACGCCCCGCCCAGGACCCCGGCGCCCGCCCGCGCCGCTAATCCTGCTTCCCGCCAGCGGGATTGACCTGTCAATCGCGGGACAGAGAATCGCCACGGCGGGCCCGCCGACCGGTGCAGCACGATTCCCGCCCCCCGCCGATTCCTGGGTGGCGGAGAATTCGGGCCACGGCGGGGGCGGGATTGACGCCGGCCCCGGGCGATTCTCCAACCCCCTGGGGGGTCGGAGAATTCCGCCCCATGTTTGAATAACCTGCTGAAATCTTTTGAGGATGTTACTTGTCGCACAGACAAAGAAGAACCAGTGGATGTGGTTTATTATAGAACATGGGATTAATTTACTGCTATGGCTTGAGAATGGACTGAAAACAGTAGGAATAAATGGGTCATTCAGAGGATAGTGGGCTGCTGCAAGAATCAGTGCTTGGATCACAGCTGTTAACAATCCATATGAGCTATTTGGTTGTGGAGAACAAATGCAAGATTTCCAAATTTGCTGATGATTCAAACAAAGGTGGGAATGCGGTTTGTGAGGAGGATACAGGGAGGCTTCAAGGAAATTTGGACATGTTAAGTGAGTGGGCAACAACATGGCAGCTGGAATATAGTGTGAATAAGTGTGAAGTTATCCACTTTGGTAGAAAAGCAGAAAAGCAATTATTTCTTAAGTGGTGAGAGGTTCGGAAGTGTTGATGTCCAAAGGGACCGGGGGACCCTTGTTGATGAGTCGCTGAAAGCTAGCATGAAGGTGCAGCAAACAGGAAGACAAATTGTTGTTGGCTTTCATTGCAAGGGGATTTGACTGTAGGAGTGAACGTGCCTTGCTGCGGTTGTTCAGCATCTTGGTGAGATCACACCTGGTGAAGGGTCTGCTCACCCAAGGAACGATGAACTTATCAGAGAGTGATTACAACAGAGGTTCACCAGACTGATCACTGGGATGGTGGGATTGTCTTATGAGGGGAGATTAAGAAAATCAAGGCTGCATTCTCTAGAGTTTTAAATAATGAGAAGTCATCTCATTGAAACACACAAAATTCTTGCAGGGAGTGACAGAAGATGATGTTTCCCCTGGCTCGTGAGTCTAGAACCAAGGGACATTCTCATGACATCTAAGGATATAGGGATAATGGGGAAAAATGACAGAGTGGTAGATGATCATCCATGATCTGTTTGAATGGTGGAATAGGTTTGATGGGCCAGTTGACCTGCTTTTTCTCCTATTTCCCTATTCCTATCTGCTGGATCAAATAAGATAGGTATAACCGACTGCCTCTGCATTAAACTGTTATAAAAATACTTACTCTTGGAATGTAGTCAGTCTGGAAACATCTGCATTAGTAGCCCAGCTTTAGTTTCCTCAAGGAGGGGATAGTGGTCTTGAACCATTGCACTCCTTGTAATGTGGTTTTGCTGACAGTGATGTTTGATCGGGAATTCCAGGATTCAGTCCAATAGCAGTGTGTAACCAAGATATTGATCAAGCTGCTTTGTCCTACATGGTGTCGGGCTTCTCAAATCTGGTTCACCTGAACCCATTGAGATACATTGTGAGTATTCCATCACACTCCTCTGATTTTTACCTTGCAGATGTTAGCGGATTTGAGGAGGTGAACCCATTGGACAATATCTAGCATCTGACCTGATCTTGGGCCCATATGTTGGAAGAGAGATAGGAGATTTTTAACCAGTAACGGAAGCAATCATTTTGGGATAAGGCCAGAAAGAGCAGTTGAGAATTATCAAATCAAATCAGTTACATTTCATTGAATGGTGGGGCAGACTCGATTGACCAAATCTCCTACTTCTGCTCCTATGTCTTGTGATCTAATGGAGAGAAATTGTCCAGTGAAGTTTCTGCTCATTAGGTGGAAACTACGGGTACATAAGCCAGACATTCTGCAGAGGCCCTCAGCCATGGCCGTCACCGACTGTGCCACGTCTTGGACACCTCCACTAATGCTGCCAATGTCATACACCAGGCTCTCCACTGCGGCCGTCTCCCTAGCAGTGTTGGCCCCGGTGCCACGCATTGCCAGCGATATCTTCTGCACTCGTAGCCCCTGAGACATCTACAATCAGTTATAGACCTGCTGGAGTATCGCTGCCATCTCCCTCTGAATGTCCTGGCCGCTCACTCTTGTCTCCATCAGCTCCGGGATAGCACGTTCCACAGGCTCAGCATCAGGTAATCTCATGGGAGGCAGGGGAGGGGTCCACCCCAGATGGGCCGGTGCCGTTGGCTGGTGGACCTGCAGAAGAATGGACATGTGGTCAGTGGGGAGGGAGGGCGGGGGATCGATCAGTCTGTATGGCATTATCACCTCACGTGTAACAAGTCCTCCGAGTGGATCCTCACCTCTGCGGCGTGCGCCAGCCTCTGCATTGCTGACTGCTCTGTCCTTGGCCACCCCCATAACCTACTGGGCCTGTTCCTTGAAGGTTATGTCTGGCGCCCTTCCACCAGTCTGGGCCCTCTCCCACTGCTTGTGGGAGAACTTCTCCTGCGGCGACACAGAGGGCATTGTTTGCCGCACGGGTGGTTCACAGTGGTGGGGGCAGGGGGTGGTGAAGGAAGGGTTTGGGGGTGGTTGAGGAGGTTGTGAAGGGAGGGTTGCAGAGCACATGGAGGGTTGGGGGATGGATGCTCGCATGGGGGCGGAAATACCTCTGGGGGCGTGGCACGGAATAGTGTCAACTCACGCATGCTGTCCGGTGTACATCATTGACATTCATGCTGCACTGGAGGCCAGCTCTCCTGGTCACACCTCCCGAGCTGGCAGCCGCTGCCACTTCACCCAAGAGCACTGGCTGTCCTGTGGCTCAACTTCCGGAACTGCGACTGCATCTCGGAGCCTCCCCAGGTACACGTCTCCAAACCTTGGAGCCGGATGTCTCAGCGCAATGGCTGTGAGCTGAGTGGGGCTGGCTGTGCAAGTACTGTTTAATTGCTGCTCGACCTTGTTAGCAGGGGGCTGGCGAACGCAATTCTGGCAAATCGTCTGGCGAGCCTTCATTTGCAATGTGAAGCCCATGGGGCCTCGTTAAGTGGACCAATTAACATCTTTCATCTTATCGACCTCATACCTACTCACCCACCCATTCACTTCCTGTCTCTCACTCACCCATTCATCCATTCACTAATGTTCAACGGCTGGCTTCAAAGCTACCATGCAACACCTTGTGTCAGATAACGGGACCGTGTCCTGTCTTCCCCTACTCTACTCCATCCGAGACCCCTGATGGAAACTCCGCTGTGGAACAGCAAGAACTGGCAGACCCCAGAGGAAATGTACAGCAATGTTGAATCGGGGGCGTCTTTCAGCGCAGTGTCAATCTGACTATTATTGCTGCTGCTCAGAAGATCCTGGCTAAAACATATATAAATTGAATGACATCTGCAAATGAGAGCCTATTCCATGATCACATCTAGATGGTTCTAAAATATATTTATCTTAACCGAAGATTCTACACCAGAAAGCTTTGTATCATCTGCAAACTTGCTAACAGATCCCCTAACAGGATATAGAAGGCTCTGTCAGTGAAAGGTGACATTTTCCCCACATTCCTGCTTCCAGGCATTTTTTTTCCTGATGCCTCTGCCACATTCCACACCAAGCCCATCAGGAGACCAAGACTGTCCCTCACTGTTAATGGGGGGCAGCTACTTAAGAGTAGCTGCCTTGCCATGTTTCCGCCTCTCCTCCGCTCAGTCAACTTGACAAGGCTCCCTCTGACTGTCTCCCATTGACAGAATGTCCAATAAAATCAGGAAGAGTTGGCTTGCAAAATTCATCAAGCAGCCACACTCATCATGGCCAGCTTAACTTGACCACAGGCAGGCCCAACTCCCATTGTCAACATTACAGAACCAGGAGCTGAAATGCTCACTAAAAGTGAAAGGTGACAAATGATAGTTCTGTGATGACCAAAATATTTTTGTTAACGTGGTCAAAATACTTATTTAACTTTGTTGTGGCTTCAGTAGATTACACTTTTTAAAATCAAGAAACCTAGTATTAAGAATGAGTGTTGGACAGAGCTGTCAAATGCTGGATATATATTAAAAATGACATTCTGTTTCTCATTCTATAAATTTAACACCTGTTACCTTAACCTCACTACATTGATTCTCAAAGTTCTCTCAGTTAAGCCCTTCTCAAATGGCGACTGATCATGTAACCCGCACCTAAATTATAACACGATATACCACTAAAGGTAAGGAAATGCAGCACATCAGGAATGTTTTAATCAACCTGAGAAGAAAATATTTACTTATCACAATCAGTGAGCTGGGTGCGCATGCTTCTCACAACACAGTACTGAAATATTTATTTTAAACCTCCCCTCTCCTGAACAAAGCTGAACTCCGCTGCCAACAACCAGCCCGTGGGCCTCTCTGGCAGTTTGCAGCACTTTTTGATGCACAGTCCCCTCCGAGGTAAGACACTCAGCTGGCAGTACTTTGCTTATATGTCAGCCACACACCTCTCCCGTCAAAGCAGCCTCCGAACCAACACTCAATTATTTTGCTGAAGCTCTGGACTCTGTTCAGAGACCAACGTGCTTGCGGAACCCAGCTTGAGAACAACTATCTCAGAATACCCGTGCAGAAAGAGTGAGAATAAAGAAATAAAGAGGTGTAGCATCATATGCAATCATTGCTGGCCTCATATTTGACTCCTGTCTAATGATCCCTTTTATGTATTGCCCTTTGCGATATTGTCGCAGAAATCATGGTTTTTGAAATCTGAATGACTTAACTTTCCTGATCTCGGGATAATTTTGCTAACACAGTGGTTAGCACTGTTGCTTCACAGTGCCAGGGTCCCAGGTTTGATTCCCGGCTTGGGTCACTGTCTGTGCGGAGTCTGCACGTTCTCCCCGTGTCTGCGTGGGTTTCCTCCAGGTGCCCCGGTTTTCTTCCCACAAGTCCCGAAAGACGGGCTGTTAGGTGAATTAGACATTCTGAATTCTCCCTCCGTATACCCGAACAGGCGCTGGGGTGTGGCAACTCGGGGACTTTCCCAGTAACTTCATTGCAGTGTTAATGTAAGCCTACATGTGACATTAATAATGGTTAGCATATTTTTTTTACCCTCACTGTTTGGGTGGTAATCTGTTGGATTAACCCAACACTGATGGAACTATTTGATTTTGATTGAAGCTCCCAAACAGGCAGTGAGAGATATAATAGCAGATAGGTGGGCACATCTCAGAGAAGTGTAACAATAACAGGGTAGTAATAATAGGGAGTTTCAACTTCCACAATATTAATTGATTTAGTCAAAGTCTGAAAGGCTTAGAAGGGGCAAAATTAGGCGGCACGGCTGCGCAGTGGTTAGCACTGCTGCCTCGCAGCACTGAGGACCCGGGTTCGATCCCGGCCCTGGTTCACTGTCCATGTGGAGTTTGCATATTCTCCCTGTTCCTGCATGGATCTCACCCCCATAACCCAAAGATGTGCTGGGTAGGTGGATTGGCCACGCTAAATTGCCCCTTAATTGGAAAAGAAAAGATTTGGATACTTAAAATTTTAAAGAAAAGACGGTCCAAAATCCTTCAGGTGTATCCAGGAGAGCTTCTTGAGCCAGCATGCAGAAGGTCCTACAAGAGAGGGGGCAATACTCTACCTAATTTTAGGGAATGAAGGCAGGTCGACGTGTCAGTGAGGGAGCAGTTCAGTGATCGTGACAATAACTCGGTGAGGTTTAAGTTACATAGAATAGAACATGAACATAGAACATACAATGCAGAAGGAGGCCATTCAGCCCATCGAGTCTGCACCGACCTATCCCTGTAACCTAATAACCCATAACCCCTCCTAACCTTTTTTGGTACTAAGGGCAATTTAGCATGGCCAATCCACCTAACCTGCATATCTTTGGACTGTGGGAGGAAACCAGAGCACCCGGAGGAAACCCAAGCATGGGGAGGAAGTGCAGACTCCGCACAGACAGTGACCCAGCAGGGAATCGAATCTGGGACCCTGACACTGTGAAGCCACAGTGCTAATCACTTGTGCTACCGTGCTGGCCATTAAGGTAATTATGGAAAATGAAAAGATGGGCCAGAAATAAAGCTTCCGAATTGATTGAAGGCTGATTTTAATAGGGTAAGAACCCTGGAAAGTGTGAGGTGATGTATTTTGGGAGGACTAACAAGGCGAGGGAATACACAATGAACGGTGGGATGATAGGAAATACAGAGGACCACTGGGGCTTTGGGCTGCATATCCATAGATCCCTGAAGGCAGCAGGACAGGTAGATAAGGTGGTTAACAATGCATATGGGATACTTGCCTTCATTTGCTGAGGTATAGTATATAAGAGCAGGGAGGTTATGATGGAGCTGAATAAAATGCTCGCTGTGCCACAGTTGGGAGTACTGTGTGCAGTTCTGACCGCCACACTATCGGAAGGATGTGACTGCTGCAAAGAGGGTGGAGAGGAGATTCACCAGGATGTTGCCTGGGATGGAGGGTTTCTGCTGTGCAGAAAGGCTGGTTAGACTGTGGCTATTTTCCTGAGAGCAAAGAAGGATGGAGGGGACATGATCGAGGTGTACAGAATTATGAGGGACATAGATAGGATTGGTAGGACGAAACCTTTGCCTTTGGTCGAGGGGGTCAATAACCAGGAGACGAAGATTTAAGGTTTGGGGTAGCATATTTAGAGGGGATTTGAGGAAAAAACCTTTTCAACCAGAGGGAGGTAGGAATTTGGAACTCACTGACTGAAAGAGTGGGAGAGGCGGGAACCCTCACAACATTTAAGGGGCATTTAGAGGAGCACTTGAAATGCCATAGTATACAAGGCTACGGACCAAATACTGGCAAATGGGATTAGAATAGGTGGATATGGCCGGCACAGACACTGTGGGCCAAAGTCAAAGTCACTATTAAGGTGATAAGTGAACATAAAGTACAGCTGGAAATCTCCTCAGATCTGTACCTGTTCTCTTATCATAATTTTACCAGAAATGCACAAAACCTCCCTTATGCCAAAATCCTAACAAATTGGTGACAGCGCAGCAGTAACAGCTCAATGTGGTCTCTTTATTGTTGAAATGGAGAAAGGAATGAAGAATTTTAATTTATTTAGTTTCTTTGATGTTTCTTTCTAACACAGGAGACTGGGTGGAAATTTATATAATTATATAATTGTGAGGGGTTGAGATAGAGCGCCCAATGAGGACTTACTTCCCTTAACAGAGAGTTCAATAACCAGTGGCATAGATTTCAAGTAATTGGTGGAAGAATTAGAGGGAAGTTGAGCAGAATGTTTTACTGTCCAGAAGGTGATGGGAATCTGGAATGTGCTGCTTAAAATGCAGCCGAGGAAGAAGCACTTCACGCGTTTGAAAACATACTTGGATATGCACTTATAATGCCATAACCTACAGGGACCAAAACCCACAATTCAAAAGTTGGAATGTGGCATTGGACTGGTTAGGTCTTTACAATAATAATCTTTATTATTGTCACAAGAAGGCTTACATTAACACTTTGAGACTCAATGTCCTCCTGACGGTATCCCTCAGTGTTCTAAAAGAACACAATTTGGCAAATAATCAGCAAGGAATTAAATATGTCAGAATAGATTTGAATGGAAAAGTTAGCAGATTGAACTAATAAAAGACAGCTTTGCTTCTTTAATACTTTATGGTAATATACAAAAGCAATCTGTTCCATAATAACCTCAGAAGATTAGAAACTTTGGTTCAAAGGAAAATAGTAAAGATGGCAAATTTAATTCAGATGAAATTGTTACATTGGCCGACTTTGGTTTGCTCAACCATTATCTGTCCTGTCCTATTTCCCTTTCTATTGATTAATGCAGATTATTTGATGTTCGCATATTACACCCATTACCCACAATTAAAATTACCTGCATACTTTCTTCTCACAGTTGTAAGATAAAATGTGACAGATATTATTGGCAGAAATGTTTTTAGTTTCTCATAAAAATATAATTGTGCCTGAAATGTGAATTGGCTAATTCTGCCTGAATTAATCAAATCATCTTGTCGCTTGTCGATAATGAAAGCATTTCAGAGGTGAAATGCTTCAGAAAGGCGATTCACATTATCCATTTGAATGATATTTTTCGTGGCCTTTTAGTTGGGTCTTGTGGAGTTTGTCCAACTATCCAGTACAAGTCAAAGAGATTAAATTGTGCCTTCTATCCCTCAAAAACATCCTAACAGAAGACAGTAAGAGCGGGAGATATTCCTGGTCAGCCATATGATAGAAGGAACTCTCTGCCATAAACACCCATAGCTCCAGGCTACAACATAATAATAATGTTTTATTGTCACAAGTATGAAGTTACTGTGAAAAGCCACTCGTCGCCACATTCCGGCGCCTGTTCGGGTAAGCTGGTATGGGAATTGAACCCGCGCTGCTGGCCTTGTTCTGCATCACAAACCAGCTGTCTAGCCCACTGAGCTAAACCATCCCTATGCATGTAACAGTCCATCTTGCCACCGTAACCTGGACTCCCTGAGTGAGCTGTAGCACACCCGCACCACCCCCACCACCACAAGTAGTTTGACCACTGTCATTAATGGCTAGCTCCTATTTAGAGCAAGATCTGGTAACATCAGTGAAGAGAGACATAGGCCAGAATTTTATGCCCCCTCCCCTTGGTGGCTTCTGAGGAGAAGGGGAGTGTGAAATTGAATGGATGAGATTCCCTCTGGGGTCCCACCTGTCCCAACATGGAGGTGATTTTACGCTGGGGCGTGCAGGCCCTTGCCCCAATTAAATCCCTTAACTGGCCACTTAATCGCCACTTAAGGGCCTTTAACCACCCAGCCTCAATTTCTAGGCTGTTGGGCAGATGACAAAACGGGGAAGGGGGGCACCCGAAAACGAATAGAGTTCGATCTCAGGCTGGAAAGTGGGTGCCTCCATCAGATGCCCTCTTCTGATCGGCTGCTCTCCCCTGAAGGCCGGTGACCTGCGGACCCCTGTCCCCCACCTTGGTCTATTGTCTGCGGCCCTGATCACCCCCTTCATAACTCTCACTGTTCTTCCCTACCCTCTTCCCCCTGGGAATCCTGTCACTTACCTCTCCTCCGATTCCTGGCACTTTTTGCCAGACAGCTCCATGCACTGCCTAATCCAGACACTGCAGCGCAGTTCCTGGAGGGACTGGAGAGCTGCTGGGCTAGCAGATTGGCCGGCAGGTCCTGAAAGCAAGACTTCCTCCCGGTGATGGGTTGAAGTCCGCCCTTATGCCAGTCAACACTTGTTAGAGGTGAAATTACATCAGGCCTGCTCGAGTCAACGGGGATGTGTCAGCTGCCTCTTCCCATCATCCTGAAACTCTGGACCATGGATATTTTGGAGTAAAACACACTGCAGAATATGAAGCAAATGAGGAGCTATCTCAGTAGTATCATCTGGGAACTCTATGCACAATGTATGAACAACACTTTATGATGTCACTGTAATTATCTTAAGCAATTAATGTTGAATCTGATTCCAACAAAACTCCGCTTCTCAAATATCAGCTCTCTTAAAACATCAGTATTTTGGGGGTCACCCTTGGCTTGCCAAGTGGTGGCACAGTGGCACAATGGTTAGCACTGTTGCTCACAGCTCCAATTCCAGCCTTGGGTGACTGTCTGTGTGCAGTTTGCACTTTCTCCCCGTATCTGTGTATGTTTCCTCCGGGTGCTTCAGTTTCCTCCCACAGCCCAAAGATGCGCAGGTTAGGTGGATTGGCCATGCTAAATTGCCCCTCAATGTCAAAGATGATAGGTGGGGTTACTGGGTTACGGGGATAGAATGGAGGCATGGGCCTAAGAATGGTGTTCTTTACAAGGGCTGGAGCAGACTCAATGGGCTGAATGGCCTCCTTCTGCACTGTAGGGATTCTATGATTCTATGCCCTCCCTCTCAATGAACGTGTGGGATGGACAGTACATGTTGGCCTTGCCGACAATGTTCAAATCCCGTAAATGAATAAAAAAAACGGGCAACCTTTTGTACTCAGATTTTTTAATTCACCGATCGGACTTGGGACTGAGGGAGACATCCTATGCAAGAGGTGATGCATTACTAACTTCTCTCTGGCATGTCGATGATCACAGATCTGAACATGCTGCGTCAGTCTTTTACTTACCATAACCTGAACATGCTGTGTCAGTGTTGGCACTCAACATAATTACAGTGCAAAACAACATTCATTCACAAACTCAAATCATGTACTGAGTACTTAGTGGTTTTAACAAGAACAAATGTTATTTGAGCAGGCAATTTAAAGGAGGAGTCGAACATGAGCTCTGTACTTTACAGCTGCATTTTAGGAGATGGTGGGATTGTACCTTACAAATTTACTTTGGGTCATGTATTTTCTTCCCCATGTAATAAATTCCAACTTTGGACTGATTTGAATGTGTCAACAGGAGATTGACCCCACATCATGCTCATGGCAATCTGTTTGGGGTGTGCACATGTGAGTAAATTGTCTCGATTGGTTTCTTTCCCCATTAGTTAGGGAAATATATGAGCTGAACTCAACATTTCCTGAAAGATAATTCCCAGAAGTTTTGTAAATTATAAAATAAATATTGGGAACCAATTGTCTCACCTCAGTGGATCACAAATGTCTGCTCTCGATTAAGGAACCAAATTGGTGGCACAGTAGGACAGTGGTTAACACTGTTGCTTCACAGCGCCAGTGACCAGGGTTCGACTCCCGGCTTGGGTCACTGTCTGTGCAGAGTCTGCACATTGTCCCCATGTCTATGCGGGTTTCTTCCGGGTGCTCCGGTTTCCTCCCACAAGTCATGAAAGACATGCTGGTTAGGTGAATTGGATGTTCTGAATTCACCCTCAGTGTATCCAAACAGACGCCGGAGTGTGGCGACTAGGGGATTTTCACAGTAACTTCATTGCGATGTTAATGTAAGCCTACTTATGACACTAATAAAATATTGTTAATAAAAAAGAGCAGGGAACGAGGGCAGATTTTCCTCAGTGCAGTCAGATGGACAGAGCGAGGCGACAGAACGCTGCTGGATAATGTCAGGATCAAAGTCCAATGTCTTTATGCTGCCAGAGTATATTCATGGAGGCAACAACATGGGTGGATGGATGTTATGCTTGAAGGTGACGGGAAGATAATTGAACCGATTCAAGAGGTAATTTTATGACTATTAATAATTTTGCGAGAGGCACAAGAGCCTCGTGAGCTATGAGGAGGTGGAAGATCAGTTGTAGGTCAGCCTTGGTTGCAGTTGGCAGTGATTATGAGGGGCAACATTGTAGGGGGTGTGATAGTGTAATGCCAACCTTGAAGCCAACCCGCAAACTTGCCAAACGCAGGTGAGGCATTTAGATTGAGTACCCTCTCTGACTGCCCCATGCTGGCACAGTGGTTAGCACCACTGCCTCACAGAGCCAGGGATCCGTGTTCAATTCCAGCATTGGGTCACTGTCTGTGTGGAGATTGTGCGTTCTCCCCATGTCTGTGTGGACTTCCTCCAACCGTCGCTCCGGTTTCCTCCCACAGTCCAAAAATGTGCCGGTTTGGTGGATTGGCCGTGCTAAATTCCCTGTTAGTATCCAAAAAGTTTAGTTGGGGTCCTGGTTTATGGGGATAGGGTGAGGGCGTGGGCATAGGGAGGGTGGTCTGTCAGAGGGTCGGTGTAGACTTGATGAGCCAAATGGCCTCCTTCTGCACTGTAAGAATGCTATGATTCTATGATTCTTCTTGTCTGTACAGAATAAAGGGAGGGAGAGACGGGCGCAATTCTCCGCTGCCCACGACGGGTCGGAGAATAGCGGGAGGGCCTTCCCGACATTTTTCCAGACCTCCCGCTATTTCCCCCCCCCCCCCCCCCCCCACGGCCGCTCCACGACACGAATCGCTGCTCGCCGTTTTTTTACGGCGAACAGCGATTCTCCCCTAGCCGATGGGCCGAGTTCCCAGGCCTTTACGCCCGTTTTCACGAATGCAAACACACCTGCTCTCACCGTTCGTGAAAACGGCCGCAAAGTGCCATTCCCGACAACCATGGCACCGGGTGGCATGGGTCCCAAACCTACGCACTCTTTGTTCCTCCGCCGCCCCGCAGGATCAGTCTGCGGGGCAGCTGAGGGGCATGATGGCCCGCGCATGCGCGGGTTTGACGCATATGCGTGATAACGTCATCTGCGCATGCGCGGGTTGGAGCCATCCAATCCGCGCATGCGCGGCTGACGTCATTGCGCGCGTCAGCCGCCGTGACCCTTGGCGTGCGGGCTTAGCGACGGTTGCTAAGCCTGCGATGCCGTGCTTCGCGGGGTGGCGCTGCTAGCCCCGACCGGGGGGGGAGAATCAGGTCCCGGGAGGGTGCGCGGAGGCTGCCGTGAAACACGGCCAGTTTCACAGCAGCCTTTACGACTCTCCGCATTTGCGGAGAATCGCGCCCACTGAGTAATGAGTGCAGAATGACTCTAGCTCACTCAAGCTTCTGTTCATCCTGAATGAACATAATTCCCTCAGAATCCACATAGCTCATGAGCATCTCCAACAAGGCATCGGAGAACCTGGACAATGGCCTTGCTCTGCTTTCTGCCATTTTCTGAACTGTCAACAGATCTTCCCCTCAGTTTTCTTTGGGATTGTTGCCTTTTAAAGACGTTGCTGGCATTGTATGACCTATGACCCCGAACGTTCTTCAACCGTGCTGCCTGACGAACTGACGCCAATGTCATCAGCCATTAACTGGACAGTCCCAACAATACCAGAGTTGCGCTAATGCAGTCAGTCTGAACTTGGTCTTTCATTATCATAAGTATGATATAAATTACATATGTTCAAATTCAAATATTTCTTCGATGTTTCAGGAATGCTACAATACTTCTGCAATCTGTTGCTACTTAATGCTTTTAAGATTTTCAATGAATAAGAGGATTACTTTGCCCTTGCCATTTTATCTCCTAATGTATCTTTACTTAAAGCAGGATGTTCACTGAAGATACCAGAATGTACTTCAATGGATTAAAATGGATAGATGAAATAACCGCTTATCAAAAGAGTCAGGTCTATTTCCAAGGCAGATAAGAAATATATCCTGCTGTTTTACTGGCAAAGCCAACAGATAAATAAAGTAATTGCTTACAGCTTGTAGTCAAATATGAAAAGCGTTGAATCTATACACAAATTCCTCAAGGGAATCTTGAGAACAAATGCACCATTTTAAGTGACAGACAAATAAGTGACATGCTATATATTTTAAATAAGTTTAATCACTGAATGTTGTCATTTGACTGATTTTTGTTGTCTGTTGATATAAAGGTCTTGGGCTGGGTGTGGGGAGGTGTGTTGGGGGGTGGGGGGGTACAATGGGGCCAGCTGGATGATCTCCTTCTCTGCCTGACCAGCAGAAGTTGCTGAAACATGGGGCGGGATTCTACAATAATGGGGCTATGTCCCCCACACCCGTGAAAAAACGCGGGCGAATCACTCCAGACTTTCCTGAAGAAAGTCCAGAGCAATTCACTTACCTGGAGGGGGTGCTCCTCGCAGTTCCGGCTGCCAACTCAGGGCTCTGCACTTCCGGTCGGGGATCCACGCAAGCGCACGGCTTGTGTTGGCTGCTCCGCGCGACGTGGCGGACCCACACCACACACATAGTGTACCAAAAACATAGCCCCCCCCCAGATCGCACTCGCCCGCAGATTGGTGGCCCCAATCGGAAGCTTGATGGTCCTGGAGGCCCTCCCCGCCCCGTGAAGGATCACCCCACCAGGGTGGCCACGGACTGAGTCCGCAGCCGAACCACGCCGTTGGGAAACTCGGCCAGTTGATGTTGGAGAATCGCCGCGGGGGCCTATTTCAATTGTCCCCGACCGGCGCCGTGCCGCCCGCGCCCGGTCACGATTTCGGCGCGGAAGCTCGGAGAATCCCACCCCTGATATGCAGCAGAATGGCAACGTTACTGGAGTAATCCAGAGGCCAAGTCCTCTGGAGATGAGTTCAAATCTCACTGAAGCAGAGGAATACAAATTTAGTTAACTAAAATGTTTCTTGAGGGTTAAACCATGTTATCTGAGGAATAGCAACAATCAGCTTGTCATAAATACTCCCCTGGTTCACTCATGGCCTTTAGCGAAGGAAATCTGCTGCCCAGACCCAGTCTGTCCTACATGTGACCCCAGACCCACAGCAATATGGTTGAGCTTTTCTGGAACACTGGAGCAGGTTATAGACAGAAAGGTCGGTATAGGTGCAAGGTATGAGGATTGAAATGACAAGCAGCCGGAAATTTAAGTTTGTTTGTTGACTTAACTATTTGTAGATATTCTGCAAATTCCTCACCCAGTCTGTGTTTGATCTCGGCAGCGTAAATGGAATAAAATTGTGAACAGTGAATGCTAAATTGAAAGAAGTACAAGTGTGACGAATGTAGAAATTGATATGTATCATATTTTATATTTGTGGCCATAATGTTATTAAAAACCCTGGTTTAAAATATATACAGGCAGTGTGTCTATTAAAGCTGTAAGTAAAATGTCATAAAAGGTGAGGTAATGTTTGATTTTAACTATTTACTTGTTTACAGAGAGATGGCTAATAGAATCTTTCTTTGATTGCTGGAGATTCCCTGGAAAGTAGATCATTTATGAGAGATTGTATTTAGGCCTATCTAAGTACGTGGTGGGTCATCTTAGTAGAATACAGATGATGCAATTAACGGGAGGAGCCAGGTCTGTCTGTAGTTTGCAGTTTTGTGAAATGCTGTTCGGTTAAGCAAACGTTTCTGTCAGACAGAAATGTGGATCTGCTCTTAAAAAGGCTCTCTCTCCAAAGGTCTGCAGAGATTTTAAAAAAGTAACTATTTTGTTAACTTTATATATAAGTGGCATTTGAAATGTATTGGGTTGCTCAATTAGAATTAGTGGCAAGTGTAGATGGTGAGGTAAAGCCTTTCCTATTTTGTAGTTTTTGTAGCCTATCTCAAGTTTTTTTATTCATTCATGGGAATGTTGGTGCACCAGCTCCCTGAAAGAGCACCCTACCCAGCCCACACCTCCACCCTATCCCCATAACCCAGTAACCCCACCCAACACTAAGGGCAATTTTGGACACTAAGGGCAATTTAGCATGGCCAATCCACCTAACCTGCATATCTTTGGACTGTGGGAGGAAACTGGAGCACCCGGAGGAAACCCATGCACACACGGTCGCGGGCAGCTATACGGGGCTGGGCCGCCGATTCTCCGGCCGCTCTAAAAAGGCAGAGTCCTGCCGGCGCTGTCCACACCTGGTCGCAGCCGGCGGGAATTCTGCACGCAGGGTCGGGGGGGGCGGCCTGTGGGGGACGGGGGAGGGGGCTGTGACCCCGTGGGGAGTGGGGGGCCCTCGATGGGGCCCACCGATCGGCGAGTAGGCCTCTCGCTCCCTGGGCCTATTTTCTTCCACGCCGGCCCCTGATCTGCCACGCCATGTTGTGTCGGGGCCAGCGCGTTGAGGGAGGCCACCGCGCATGCGCGGATCCTGTGGCGCACAGTTCGCGGCGGGGTGGGAGGTTGGAGTGGCCTGAAACGCTCCAGCGCCGTGCAGGCCCCCTGTAGGGGCCAGAATCGGTATGCCCAGCGGCCAGTTTCACGACGGCATTTCCAACGGCGTGGACACTCTGCCGCCGAATGGGAGAATCCTGCCCAGGAATATTAATTCACAGGAATGTTAGAGTCTAGAATGTCAGAGTCCAATGAGGGTTCCATCATCTCGAAGTTAAAGTCCAGGTGGGTTGAGCTCCCTGAAAACAGTCGGTGTCAATTTCTTCAAAGTTGGTGATGATGCAGCAAGATGAGTTGGGGCTTGGGGTGGAATTTCCCTGAATTACACGCGTTCCGTTAGCAGGTCTGTAAACGAGCCTTTTTCCCACCTACCACACATTGTTGTTTTACATTGTATCATCCGTTAAGCACCTTATAAATAGTGTAGGCGCAGGAAACAGGCTGCCTCACTGGCAGGCGACCTCTGGTTCATCCAACATGCTGTTACCTCACAGCTCCCTCACTCCCGGTGCAATATTTAAATGGTAGTCATGCGCACAGTTCTCAATGCTTCTAGCCCAGGACGGCTCCATTGAAGAGATGTTCCCAAAACCTAAGAAGAATGCTGCCCCTAGGATTCAATTATGCCGGATTTCAGCATCTGTTGGAGGCTGTGGAGGCCCATCACAATGTCTTCTACCCCTGCTCGGGCCAAAGGAGAGGAAGCAAAGCCATGACTCCGGCTTGGGAGATGATGGCAGCGGTGGTCAGTGCGAACGCTGCCCAGAGGGGTGTCAACCACCCAGTGCAGAAAGGGAGACACGGTGGCACAGCAGTTAGGACTGCTGCCTCAGAGCGCCAATGACCCGGGTTCGATTCCGGACTTGGGAAACTGTCTGTGTGAGGTTTGTATGTTCTCCCGTGTCTGTGTGGGTTTTCTTCAGGTACTCTTATTTCTTCCCACAATTCAACGATGTACAGGTTAGGTAGATTGGCCATGATCAATATGCGGGCTGACAGGGATAGGAGTGGTCCTAGGCAGAGTGCTCTTTTGGAGAGTCGATTCTGGCTTGATGGGCCAAATGGCCTCCTTCTGCATTGTAGGGCTCTTATGGAAATCACAATGAATAATATCGTCCATTCCACCATGGAAAATATACCATCTCATCACTCTCAACTCACAAGGTCATCACACATCTACAGGGATCTCATTCACTCCCAGCACAATGGACATCACCACTTACTCTCTCACACATACATGTGCATTGCCATCTGGCTCCATCCACTCTGCTGCTGTCGGAATACAAAGCTGAAGCTTAGGTGTGCTCCATATTGGAAACTGCATGTGACCCTGAGGGCATCATGGTGCCAGAGAATCTTACAATTTTCCAATATTACAATCCCGGACCAGAAGACCCCACCATGGCTAGGATACTGTGGTGAACTGTAGGACTGTGATGAACGAATACTTCGCTCCAGGAGTGATTCCACACACAAATAGGGATATGGTTTGCTAAAACAAACATTATTATTAACGCAGGATTAAAATATCTTTCACTTCACAGAAGAAAATAGCCATTAATAGAAATTACCCATGAAACAACGCTTAACAATAAAATGAAGCAATCCATAGAATTCCTACAGTGTAGAAGGTGGCCATTTGAGTTTTACCAACTCTCTGAAAGAGCACTCTATCTCGGCCCACTCCCCTGCCCTATCCAGTATCTCCATAACCTCGACTAACCTGCACATCTTTGGACACTAAGGGACAATTTTCGCATGGCCAATTCACCTAACTCTCAATGATAAAAATAATCTTTATTGTCACAAGTAGGCTTACATTAACATTGCAATGAAGTTACTGTGAAAATCCCCTAGTCGCCACAGTCCAGCGCCTGTTCGCGTACACAGAGGGAGAATTCAGAATGTCCAAATTACCTAATAGCATGTCTTTCGGGACTTGTGGGAGGAAACCGGAGCACCCGGAGGAAACCCACGCAGACACAGGGAGAACATGCAAACTCCGCACAGACGGTGACCCAAGCCAGGAATCGAACCTGGAACCTGGGAGCTGGGACCCTAGAGCTGTGAAGCAACAGTGCTTTTGTGCGGCCTGTGGAAGGAAACCGGAGCACCTGGAGGAAACCCACATGGACATTGGCAGAATGTGCAAACTCCATATGGTCACCCAAGGCTGGAATTGAACCCGGATCCCAAACCACAGTTCCACCATGCCGCTCCGAACCACTATCTTTATCTCCCCTCAAACAACATCCGTCTCAAGACAAAATCCACTTTTAAATTCAGTTAACAGCCTCCGGAATACTTGTTGCAAAGGGAGTCTTGGATAAACCACTTTGAGAAAATGATATCCTTCAGGAACCTGCTGCCAATTCTTCCCTGTCTCAACTCATTGTTTAAACTCCCAACCTTTGAAATTGCTCCTATCCTGTTTAAAGGCAAATATTTAACTCATCGTCTTGAGATCAACTGTTTCTGGTCTGTCCCTGCTCAAATCTTTAACTGAACTGTTTTGAAATAAACTGCGATTCTGTCCACAGACAGATCTAACCTCACTGTATTGAGAGTGGGGGCTTGTCTAGACCCATCGCAATTTAAAATGAAACAATTTTATGAACTGCAAACTCAACACCTGACTACTTAAGCCACTGGCTCCTCCCATTAACTACATCATCTTACTAAAACTAAGCACAATGTCACTATCTACTTCCCAGGGAACACTCTTGCTATAAGCAAAAGTCCATTCGCTCAAACTTTTACAATGCTTTAATTGCACCCCTACCTTGAAAAGGTCAAGCTGGTTTCCAAACCAGGACTTTTAAGAACATGACTGCAGCGGTCACACATTAACCAGGCCTTTAACCCCGATCCGGCGGGGGGTCGGAGAATCCCGGCCCATTTGTTCTTTGCACATGTGTTGGGTGGATTTGATATTTATGGAAGATAATAACACTGTTGCTATCTTTTGGCTATGAAATGTATCACAGGTTGATCAACATTTCAAAAATGAAGACAAGTTGTGGTAATTTTAATTGTCACTTGTATACTTTACCTCTAAGCTATGCAGAGATGTGCCAGGACTTTATTTACCAGGATTTCTAGAAATGTCTTCTTCAAGCTGACAAGTCTTTTCTCCCAGCAACTTATACGAGTTCTTCGATGGACTCTGTGTGCCCACATTTGGACTGAATCAATCAAGCACAAGCACATGGAGCATCAATAGTACATGGACTCACACAATCAGACACAGAACAATTGAACAATTGCACACTTCAGTCACCCGGATTTTAATATGGAAACAGGGAGTCCACACCGAGTAAAAATAAGAACAAAGTGTTATTTACAAACTATATATAAACACTTCCCAGTAGACCAGGTTTGAGACCATGAGACATAGGAGCAGATTTAGGCCATTGGGCCCATTGGGCGCGATTCTCCGCTTCCCCATGCCGGGTGGGAGAATCGCGGGAGGGCCGGGCGACTCATTTCACGCCCCCTTGGCACCCCCCGCGATTCTCCCACCCCCCGCTCGGAAGAATCACCGCTCGCCGTTTTTCACGGCGACCGGCGATTCTCCGGCCCGAATGGGCCGAGCGGCCTGCCGTTCACGACCGTTTCACGATGGTGGCAACCACACCTGGTCGCTGCCGTCGTGAACATGGGCGCCAAAGGCCTGTTTGAAGCTTGTGGGGGGCGGAGAGGGGAGTGAGCACCACGGCCGTGCTCGGGAGGGGACTGGCCCGCGATCGGTGCCCACCGATCGTCGGGCTGGCGTCTCAAAGGGACGCACTCTTTCCCCTCCGCCACCCCGCAAGATCAAGCCACCACATCTTACGGGGCAGCAGAGGGGAAGACGGCAACCGCGCATGCGCGGGTTTGAGCCATCAGCCGTCGTGACGTCAGCCGCGCATATGCGGGTTGGAGCCGGCCAACCTGCACATGCACGGCTGACGTCACATAGGCGCCGCCAACGCGTCACTCTTGGCGCGCCGCCCGTCGGCCAAGAGTTACGGAGAGCCACTCCTAGCCCCGCTGGGAGGGGAGAATAGGGGACGAGGAGCGGCCTCCGAGGCCATCGTGAAACTCGGCCAAGTTCACGACGGCCCTCCCAATTTTTCCCGGAAGCGGAGAATTCCGCCCATTGAGTCTGTTCCACCATTCGATCACGGCTGATATTTTTCTCATCCCCATTCTCCTGCGTTCTTTCCATAACCTCTGGGGAGCTCGTACTCTACAAGGAGCGTGGGGAAGGCAAGCATTCCCACCCCTGAGGTCCCATGAGGGATATTAAAGAATGACAACCTGGTGAAGCAGATCCCCCATTCATTATTAACCTGATCAGAATTTATTTTGAATGGAGTGTAAATTGGGCTGGCTCTGAAAAGCGCATGTAATCTCTTGTGCCAGATTCTTACCAGTGTGATTAAGGCAAACATGTACCCTGTTCATATTTTCTGTGTAACGCTTCAATCTGACACTATACTATGAACTTTCAGTTAATACTTTTAAAATTTACACAGACTATTAAAATGGCAACTGTAAATCATGTGACCTTTGGCAATTTTATGTTCCAGACAGTCAAGAGTCTTAAGCAAAAAGCTAATTAAATATGGATCTGCATAGCCATCTGGGAAATTCACATGTCCCTTTGTTTAAGGATGGATTATCAACGGCAGAACTACAGAATTCCAGCCAGCCCAGCTCTCTGTTTCACCATGGACAAAAATGGAACATTGAAACTCAATTTAAAGTGTTTAGGATGAATGAGAATGAATCCTATTGACCTTCCATTCATTGTATTAAGATGGTTTCTGCAGTAGAAAGGATTAATGATGACGATATAAATAGTCAGTCTGTATCAGCAGCTCTCTGAATCAAACCAGAGCGAAGTTAAGCTTCTCCAAGATGATAACAGGTGGTGGCAAAGGGGAAAAAAATGGAAAAAGCATAAAGAACCCAGCAACGGGAACAAATTGGTGGCATGGTGACACTCTGGTTAGCACTGGTGCCTCACAGTGCCAGGAACCCGGGTTCAACACCAGCCTTGAGCGACTGTGTGCGTGGAGTTTGGCATGTTCTCTCTGTCTCTGCGTACCTTCATCCAGGTGCTCCGGTTTCCTCCCACAGTCCAAAAATGTGCAAGTTAGGTTGATTGGCCATGCTAAATTGCCCCTCAGTGACCAAACGTTAGGTGAGGTTGCGAGGATGGGGCAGGGGAGTGGGCCTGGGTAGGGTGATCTTTTGGAGAGTTGGTGCAGAGTCGATAGGCCACATGGCCTCCTTCTGCACTGTACAGATTCTATGAAGAGAAAAGATGGCAGGGTTAGGGGAGTGTGAGAAAGATTCCAACAGAATTAGTAAAAACGCCAGAGTGAAAAAAGAAGAAAAGCCATGGAGAAAACCTTCGTTTCACTACAGTGCTTTGAACATGTGGAAGGCCCGAATCAAGCCGTGAAGTAGCAGAGCTGCTGTTCTAGGTTTACCAGGTACAGGACAGCTCCAAGACTAGCAGGGAAGGCTAGCAAGGAATAGGTTAGTACTCTTCTCCACATCATAGGAACTTGTGCAGATAAAATAATGGTCAGACAGGGAATAAACAAATAAACGGTGACATGTGAAGTGATTATCAAAGTCGTTGGACCATTTTTCAGCCTCAGACGGAGGCGTGGGAGGAATGATAAGTACTTTTTTTAGACGACACTAAGATTGGTAGGTTACTTAACAGTGAAGAAGAGGGTCATAGGTTACAGGAAGATATAGATGGGTTGGTCAGATGGGCTGATCAGTGGCAGGTGGTATTTAACACTGATAAGTACAAGATGGTGCACTTTAGAAGAAGAAACAGGACAAGGGAGTATGTAATGAATGGCTGGACACTAGGAAGCTCAGAGGAACAGATGGATCTTGGGGTACTTGTTCATAGATCCCTGAAGGCGGCAGCAGAGGTGAATAGTGTGGTTAAGAAGGCATATGGGACACTATGGCATAGAATATAAGGGCAAGGTGGCTATTTTAGAGCTGTACAGGACATTGGTTAGATCACAGCTGGAGTATTCTGTGCAGTTCTGGTCACCCCACCATAGGTAGGAGGTGATTGCACTGGAGGTGGTACAGAGGCAATTCACCAGGATGTTGCCTGTGATGGAGCATCTGAGCTATAAGGATGATGTGGAGATGCCAGCGCTGGACTGGAGTGAGCACAGTAAGAAGTCTTACAACACCAGGTTAAAGTCCAACAGTTTTGTTTCAAACACTCACTCGTGTTTGAAACAAACCTGTTGGACTTTAACCTGGTGTTGCAAGACTTCTTACTGAGCTATACGGGGAGATTGGATAGGTGTGGATTGTTTTCTTTAGAACAGAGAAGGCTGAGGGGGGATATGATTGGGGTGTATAAGATTATGAGTGGTTTGGACAGGGTAAATAGGAAGCAGCTATTCCCCTTGGTTGAGGGGTCAATCATAAGGGGGCATAGTTTTAGGGTGAGGGGCAGGGCATTCCGTAGGGATTCGAGGGCAAACAAAATTAACTCAGGGGGTGGTGAGAATCTGGAATGCACTGATGCACTGCCTGAGGGGTCGTGGAGGCTGCAAACCTCAGAACATTTAACAAACACTTGGATGAGCTCTTGACACACCATCACATTCAAGGATATGTGACAAGTGCTGGTAAATGGGATGAGAGCCAGATTAGGAGTAGTCATTGTCAGTGCAGGCTCGATGGCCCAAAGAGCCCCTTTTCTGTGCTGCACAACTCTGAGACTTTCTGACTCCAAATGACAGAAATGATGCATATGACCCACAACCAAGAGTGTTAACTGTTAAGAGGAAATGTTCGCACAGATTTGCAAATGAAATGAAATGAAATGGGAAGACAAGGCAAACATAAAAAATTCAGGACAGTATTTTGTAAAAACTGAAACTAGTGCTGTGAAGCGAGAGCCAAAGAATCTGGTAGAACTACGTCAAAACTTTGAGAACACAGGCTGAAGATTTCCCAGGAATGGCAGGTGAAGAAACTGCTAATTCATTTCCAGGAAGGGCAGCTTGCCTCAAGCAAGAAACAAAGGGACTAACTAGAGCTAGGAAAACAATGTCCCTGCTGAAAAACTTGTCAAAGATAGGTTCCCATGTATAATTGACCACATAATTTCTACCAGCAACAGTTCAATGAAATTTGAAAGGGAATAAGAGCAGATGAAGAATGTGGCAAAACTAGAGAATTCTGGAGAAATGGATGACCGGAATACATTCTTAATAATTTCATCCCAAAGCTGTACTTCGAGCAACTAAAATATCCCAATGTCATGGATGACCTGCTTATTTATGATGAGAGGTTGGTCATACTAAAAGTTTCGGACTTGGTAGCCTTCACATAATACACAAGCGACACATAGGCATCATAAAGTGTCATGTTTGAGTGCAAAATTCTGTTTGTTGGCTCGGGATCTCAAAATTACAGGATGAGGGAGACCTTTTTGGTTTGTTTTTAACTTTTCCATTTACAGATGAAATGAGAATGAAATGAAAATCACTTATTGTCACGAGTGGGCTTCAATGAAGTTACTGTGAAAAGCCCCTAGTCGCCACATTCCGGCGCCTGTTCGGGAAGGCTGTTACGGGAATCGAACCGTGCTGCTGGCCTGCTTGGTCTGCTTTCAAAGCCAGCGATTTATCCCTGTGCTAAACAGCCCCAGATAGAGACAGTTCCATCAAAAAACCGTTGAACGAGCTGCAATTCCTCGAAACGGCAAAGGAAATAGGCAGAAATACCTTAAGTGGGTCTTCATAACAAACAAAAAGAGAAGGATTCCCCAACCTGTTCCCACGTACAAGTTTACCAACCTCCGAGAAATTTGACTGCAAGAAATCTCACAGTCCGCTGAGGAATCCTTCGCTTTACCAGGCCGTTCCTTCAACCTTAAAGCACCAGCTGCATCTCAGCAACTCTGGGCTTTCCATGAAAGAGGCTGAGATAATTAAAAACCTATTACCTTCATCTGTAAATAATCTTTTAGCATGTGAGAGAGCGTGTGTGAGTGAGTTTGCGGAACATTACATTAAATATGGGGTAAATGTGTGATTTTAAAAAAACTTTATTTTGAACTCACAAAAACCTGCTGCTGGGCTTATTTAATTCGGCCCCACACTCTGAGGGCAATTGAACAAACTCATCGCACATGCAGAGATACTGATCACAGGCAGAAAACGAAACGCATAAATTCTGTCTGTGACACATGCTGCACTCAGGCTGGAGGAGGCTCTTCTCTCGGCTCAAGAGAACACAAAGGAAAGAACAGCCAGAGGTCAAATCTTCTATTTTCACAAAGAGCAGCAATTCTCAAAAGAGGTATAAAGTTTCGGAAAATTGTACCATTCTCAGCTGCTGGCAGTGGAGCTGAAATCTCAATGTTTGCTGCTGACAATTTTCTGACCGTTACATTAAAAAGTTGTGTGCAGCACAATTCTGAATTTCCAATTTATGCGGCTGGCGCCGAATCCCCTGATAGCCGCACAGACCTGTGTCGTTTCCCCTACAGAAGGTAATCTTTGCCAGGGAACAGTTTGACAGGTATTTTGTTTAAATAAATTTAGAGTACCAATTAATTTTTTCCAATTAAGGGGCAATTTAGCATGGCCAATCCACCTAGCTTGCACATCTTTGGGTTGTGGGGGTGAAACCCACGCAAACACGGGGAGAATGTGCAAACTCCACACGGACAATTACCTAGATCCGGGAACGAACCTGGGACCTTGGCGCCGTGAGGCAGCAGAGCTAACCCACTGTGCCACAATGCTGCCCAGACAGGTATTTTAAAGGCAACAAAAAAATGTGCAAAATGGTTTTCTTCTATGTTGAAGATTCAGTAATTCTATACATCTATGGAAATGCCAACTTCTTATTACTCAGGCAGAAATTCAGTATCCAAATAAGTATTTCCCAAATGGCAGGAGAAACAGCTTGAAATTGACTTTTGTTTAATTAAAAGCAACAACAAAGATCTTCGGTCTTTCAAGTTTTCATTTTTAAATTTAATGGTAAAGATATAGCAACATTTTAAGAGTGGTCGATGGCACTTTGAGGGCTTAGTGATCTACATGGAATTAGCTATTCTCTATGACCCAGTTTGTTTCCTCAATCCAAACTCAATTTCTTTACATATTTCTACAGTAGCATATGAGGTGGCCAATTTCACAGCAAAGAACAGTTACTTGTGACTGAAGGAAAATTATACAGTTCTGTCTCGTAAGTCACTGTCCCTTATTCAGATAACCTTTATGTTTTCCATTTACTGCATTTCTACTTTAATCTCAATAAATATAGGGACAGTACTCAGATGGCACTTACCTTCGAGCAAAGAATACATCATCTGCGTGTAAAATGTATCACTACATACCATCAAATGGAGAGCACAGGTTGTACGTTCAGGTTCAAACCCAATCTGCATCATTCTTCTTGGCTTGCTCTTTTTTGCCTGTTGCACCTCCCATTAAAGTAATGACTGGGTGACCTGCACTCACTTGTTATCTTTGGAAGCAATCAGGAGGGCACTTCAGTCAAAGCTCAATGCTGGTGTTCAAGCTGGGATTCCCCGCTGATTTTTGTATGGCTCATTAGGATGGCGTATTTTGCTAGATGAAAAGCCAGGATAATGGTTCACAATACCATTCCTCACGATTGTAAAACTGTCTGAGTGGTCGGCACACATTTTCACTATTTATGCACAGACAGTAGATGATTTTGTACGCCAAAGGGGTCCAATCAGTCAGCAAGCAAACTGCCACTCACCTGGAGATTCTTTGTCATCCCTCAGATAGGATGTATTGGACCAGTCAGCATTAACTAATTTTTTTTTATAGCTAATTTAAAGCTTTGGTTCTAACATCAATAAAGGATTTTCTTTCATAAAGTAAATAAACACACTTCTGTTTATCAGCCCTTGAGCCTAATTTTAATACAGGTTGAGTACCCCTTATTGAAAATTCCGAATAGCTCTGAATTTCGCACTTTCTTTCGAGCGTCACAATCCATGTTTCCAGTAAAAAAGAAATAACATGGGGTTGACCCGAGATCCGTTAGCTGTGCGACGTTTCACAACTCTGAGTTCTCGGTGTCGGCAGTTCTGAGCACTGTGTCCCATTCCTGTCGGGAGGGAAGCCGCATAATGCCCGTGTCCTCCCCCCAACCCCCCCGTCAGATACAACATTGACCGGCGACTCCGAGCAATGTCCGAGGGTTTGTGCAGCTTGGTATTCCAAAATTTAAAAAATTCCGAAACCCGGGACACTCTCGGCCTTAAGCATTTTGAATAAGGTAGTCTCAACCTGTAGTTGCACAGCCGAACAGTTCAATATGACTTGAAGCAAGATGTCGAGCCTCCCCAGTGGTATTATCCCACAGTATCAATCAATAGGAAATATTGTGCCCTGACTTCCGAGCTCCAACGTGTCATATCTGGGGTACAGTAAAGATGGACTGTAAACCATCCCTGAAAATTCCCTGATAGGAATTGCATGGCAATAGCTTTGGTTATGCAAATTCCTGATGGCAGTTGTCTGACGCTCGGAGTTAACTGAAATTGGAACTTAAATCACAAACTTCACATGGTTCCGACTGGGTTTCATCAATAGTTACTCAGAAAGAGTTAAGACCATTTCTAGCTTCTGAGTAATTAGACCCACATAAGACAGCCCCCCCCCCCCATAGGACTCCCCCCGCACTCCTGAAGGCACAGAGGTGTTCCCCACCCCTCTACCACTACTCCCACAGCCCCAGGCCCTACAAGGGCTCCCCCACCCCATCACCACACGGGACCCCCCACCCACCTCCCTTCTGTGGGCTTCCCCCACCACCATGATAACCTGCCGGCGTCCATGGGACTTTGCCCATCCCCCAATACCCCCCCACAGGCCTGACCCAACAAGACTCAATCCCCCCAACATGACCCAAGCCCTGGCCCACCCAAATCCTACCCATTTACTTTATACAATTAACTTGTCAATGACCTTTAAATCTAGCTGGGCCTTTAAACTAATCTGATTTACGGCAGCTAGTTTCGTAAATCAGGCAGAATGGCTTATTACCTTTGATGCTACAGCCCTCAACTCTAGGCCCCAGGGATGCGCTACACTCCTGTAATTTCACCCGACCTGAGGCGAAAGACGAAGAGAGGTACAATTGCCTGGATTAAGAGCTTTTGAGTAAAGTGGCAATCCAGCTCAATTGCCACTGCATCAGAAAATAAGGCCCATTCTATTTTCTTTCAGTTATTAGACTTGTAAAGTTATAATAATCAATTTTTAATAACTACCTCTGTCAATTCAAGGTGCTATTTTCACACAAACATTTGTAGGCACTTTTCCAGCAATTTTAATGGACCAGTTGAACCAGTAACATGAGGCGGATTATTAAAACATGAATATTAACGTGAACGTTTTTGAAACTTTTCACATTGCACGCAACAAGACAAATGCAAAAATGGCAAATTAAAAAATATATATATTACCGCAGAAAGAATCTGCTGATTGGTTGACAAGTTAACTCTGATTGGCTGAACGTTGCCATGGAGAAGGCCGTGCACCATTTTGAATTACCCACCAGCACGGGGGTAACACCTCGACGAAGCAGAGAAAACTTGCTGATCAATCAGTACATTTTTTCTACTATTACATAAATTTGAAATTTGACATTCTTTGACTTGTCCTGATGATGAATGTCTTCAGCAATATTTATCTTTTTTTGCAAATATTGAATTTCAAAATTAAAACAGCAAAACTGAGTGTTTCCATTCTGCATATTCTGTGTGAAAGTGCAATGTTTGAAAGCTAAATAAGTAAGTTAAGGGTAGCAATAAAATAGAGTAAAGGGTTTTGCTTTTTGGAGGAGTATTCATCATTGGATTCATGTTCTTGCTGTAAAGAAAATATTTATTCGGTGCGTTTCAGAAAAATAAATTTAAAAATAAAAAAGTTCTTCACATTAGCATTGGAAAACCCCCAGAGATGCCCCTTACCTGAATATATAAACCAAGACTGGGGGGCCGTTTCTCTGGCTGTGTTGAATCTGGTGCAAATCCCCCTATGTGGAGAAAATATCGGCAGAGTCCCGAAATGGGATTTGCGCTGGGCATGATATTCATGGCCCGCTCCTGTTGATGTAATCTGGTTCATGCCCTCGCTGGACATGAACAGAATTAGCATATTCAAATCAAAATGTGAATATGCTGAGAGTGATTGAAGCAGATTCATCCAACTCCCAGTACTCATCCCCCTCCCATGCCCGTGAAGCTGGTAGAAATCACACACCACCCGCGACCAGACGTAATAATTATGCCGGGGGCCTCTTGAGGACACCTCAGTTCCCAGGTGGGCCAAAGCACTGCTCTTTGGCACCCAGGCAGTGTCAAGTTGGCACTCTCAGTGTGCCGGGCGTAGTGCTCGCGCCAAGTAGCTGGGAATGAAAGGGGACAGGGCATAAAGAGGATCATGAAAGAAGGGTGCAAAGAAGGGGGGGGAGCTGTGAAGGGGGCCATGAAGTGGGGGCCATGAAGGGGAGAAATAGGAAGGGGCATTTAGCTCCCACATAGTGGAGTGTCACTTACCTAGGGAGGGGGTGCTGGTACCGATATTGGGGCGGGGGGAGGGGGGGCTGATGCCTGGTGAGAAGGGAGGCCCATCATTCGGAGGGTCTCGATGCCAGCATTCCTTGGGGGACTAGTTGGGTGGGGGTTGATGCTGGCGAAGATCCTGGTGGGGGGGGGGGGGGGGGGGGGGGTTACTGAAGCCCCAGCGCTGACAAGGATGGTGGTGTTTTGGTGCACTGAAGCCCTGATGCCGGCGATGGTGGTAGGGTGGGCACTGAATTCCCAATGCCGATGATATTGGAAGAGGGAGGGGGGTGCCTTTGTAAAGTTCACTTTGAAACGAGCATCTCAATCTCTGTGGAGCCAGGCTTGCCGGCATGATTAGGCTTCACCCCTCTCAGAGCCAGTGAGTGTAAAACCCGTCCCCCTACAAAAATATTTCTAAGTGTGGGTGGATTGCAATCTGGACGGTGGCGATCCGTGTGGCAGGAATTGGAGCATGGGCGGAATTCTCCGCCTGTGATAGGCCGAGTGCCCGCCGAGATAAGCCGAGTACCGTCGGCGCCGTTCACGTGTGGTCCTACCCAGCGGGACCTCGGCATTCATGTTGCGGGGGGGGGGGCCTGTTTGAGGGTAGGGGGGATCCGACCCAGGGGGTGCCTCCATGGTGGCCTGGCCCGCAATCGGGGTCTACCGATCGGCGGCCGGGCTTATCCTGGTGGCCTATGGTCCTCCACGCCAGGCCCCTGTAGCTCTCCGCCATGTTGCGTCGAGGCCGACGTGGAGAAGGCAACCCCTGCGCATGCGTGAATTCGCGCCGGCCGTAGTGCGCATGCGCGGACCCGTGGTGCCTGTTCTGATGCCGGTATCGGCAGCTGGAGCAGCGTGAGGCTCTCCAATGCCATACTGGCCCCCTGTGCGGCACAGGTTCGCTGCTCCTCGGGACCTGTTGACGCCGGCGTAAAACGCTCCGCCGTTTATGACGGCATCAATACTTAGCCCCAGAATCAGAGAATCCCGCCCCATGTTTCCCACCGGAGACTACAGTTAGAAATGTTTTGGGAGAATTTCCCCCTGTGCCTCTGAGAATTACAGGTGTAGCATCACTCTGTCAGGAATGAATTTCCCAATTGCCATATAAATACATGAATATTCTATGAACACAGCACAAACATTGTTCCCATAAGCTTCAAGAACATTAAAGTATCTTAAAGGCTGGTTATAAAGGAAAACCTCTCGGTAAGTTTAAACACAGTCTATTGTGTGGCGATATGTCTTTCAGCAGGATGAAACCGCTGTTCGAAACATAGTGCATGCTTCAAACCCGCAGGGGATGGAACATAGAACCCCTCTGAGAAGCTTAGTTTATGCTGCGGAATTGTGTAAGATCAAGGGTCAAATAACAGACAGCATTGGAAGCAGCCATTGGAAACATAAGTAGTTTACACTCAATGAATCTTTCTCTCCCCTGCGGCCCCTACCTCTTCTATTACACAGCAGACTGCTGTACAATTCCAGTCCCAGGAAAACCGAGCAAAGCTACATTTAAACCAAACACGATTTGTTGCTCTGCATCTGTTCCAGATTCAGATTTACTAAATTGTTTGCAACATGGGCAGATTAGTCACAGGGAAAGGGCACCTTTGGCAATAATATCGGCAGTCCACCTGCTCAGAAGTTGATATCTTTTCACTTTGCAAATGAAAAGCGACTGGACTTGGCTGAGAAGCCAGGCCTGAGCTCCCCCTTTGCCATGCGAATACATTAATGCTGTCTATATTAACAGACAAAAAGAGAGAGCTGAGTAGTCTGCCAGAGTCCGAGGAGCATTGGCATTTTCACAGGTTACGATACCAGAAGATTTTCATCTTCCAAAACACAGTTCTGTTTTTATATTTGAGTAAAGGCATCTAACTTAATCACCGTGAGTCATCCAAATTTGATATGAAAGATTATTTTGGGTTTTTAAAAATTTATTTTCAGTTTCTCCCAGGAAGTGCACTGAAATGTATCATTTATAACAACAACAACTTGCATTTATCTAGCAACTTTAATATTAGGGTGGCACGGTAACACAGTGGTTAGCACTGTTGCTTCACAAGGCCAGGGTCCCAGGTTTGATTCCCGGCTTGGGTCACTGTCTGTGCGGAGTCTGCATGTTCTCCTCATGTCTGCATGGGTTTCTTCCGGGTGCTCCAGTTTCCTCCTATAAAGTCCTGAAAGATGTGCTGTTAGGTCATTTGGACATTCTGAATTCTCCCTCCATGTAGCCAAACAGGCGCCGGAGTGTAGCAACTGGGGGATTTTCACAGTAACTTCATTGCAATGTTAATGTAAGACTACTTGCAACAACAATAAAGATTATTATTATCATAAGGCCCTTCACTGGAGAATTATTAAAAAGAATTAAATTGGGCCATATAAGGAAAGAGAGAAGGGAGTATGTTTGGAGCAGGAGTAGGCCATTCATCGAGCATGCACCACCATTCAACATGATCGTGGCTGATCATCCACTTCAATGCTTTTATCCCTTATATTCTCCCCATGGGCCCGATTATCCCACTGCGCTATACTCAGCGCTGATCTCGTTGCAGTGGGAGCCTCGTGGACGAAGCCCTAATCGGACTTTGCGATGGGCGCAAAACCGCGTGTGAGCCACCCTTCCCGTGGTACCCGGCACGATCGGATAATCATATTGAAATGGATTCTTTAGAAATGCAAGGTCTGTTTTTGGCCACATTCTCCTGGCACCTGGGGGTCACTGGCCGCACTGCCGAGGCCTCAACTGGGCGCAGATTCGTACTGGTCTCCACCACGGAGACCAGGCATGATGACCACTTCAAGGGTCTCAGAGGCCATTGGAACTCCCTGAATGTTCGGGGACGGGAAGGTCAGAACCCTGGCACTCCCTCTGGCACACAGGCACCATGGTAGTGCCAGGCTGGCATTCTTGATCATCAGCAAAACGATGGAAAACAATGTCAACAATGCAATCAAGCGCCACTTACTCAACAATAAGCTACTTTTTTGATGTTCAGTTTGGGTTCCTCCAGGGCCCCATCTCCTGACCCCCAATACAGCCCGAGTCCAAACATGAACCAAAGGGCCGAACTTCAGAAGTGAGGTGAGAATGACTGACCTTGACATCAAGGCGTTATTTGACCAAGTGTGGCATCAAGGGACCCTAGCTAAACTGGAGTTAATGGGAATCAGGAGGATAACTCCTTAATATTTTTATACCTTTCAATTAGATCACCTCTCATTCTTCTAAACTCTAGGGAATAATAGAAAAACTGATATTTTTTAAATGGGGAGAAATTATTACTGTTGGTGTTTCGATAAAAAATTGCTGTCCTTCTACAAGGAACCTGAAAAGTTAGGAGGCAGGTAGGGCAAGCAGTTAGGAAGGCAGACTTTATTGCAAGGAGGTTAGAGTGCATGAGTATGGAGCTCTGGCTGCGATTGTACAAAGTGTGGTGAGATCTGGACCAGCCTGCAGTATTGGTTTATAATCTGAGGGAAGGATTGAATTATCTTGGATTGGGTTCAACAATGATCCACGGGAATGAATCCTGGGATTAGAGGGGATAGTTCGAAGAGGGATTGAGTAGAATTGGACCCATGCTCTCTGAATGAGAGGTGATCTAATTGAAGCCTGAAAGGGTGGATGGTGAGAAACTGCTTTCTCTGTGGAACAGGCGTGGAAAAGGGGGGCAGAAGTCTCAGGAAAGGGGACAGCTATTTTATTTTAGGCTGAGAGAGGGAGACATATCTTCACTCAGTATGTTGTGAACCTTTGGAATTCTGTCCTTCAGAGGGTTGAGGTATCTCAGTCATTGGGAAGGATTTTCCACCAGCACCCCCCCCCCCCCACCCCCCCCCCCACCACCACCCACCACCCCACTCACCCCCATGGCGTTACTTGAGGAGAGGGCCTACAATTGGCTGGTGGCGGGACCTTCCAGGCCCAGCGCTGTCAATAGGGTATCCCATTGTTGACGCCCTCTTCCGCCAGGAAGCATGTGGCAGGGGTTGCCATTGGCAGGATTGGGAACGGGTGGAAGCCCCCACCCAACAAATATATTCAAATCTGAGATTGAGATCTTTTTAGACACTAGGGAAATCATGGGGTAAGGTAATCAGACAGGAGAAGAAAGTTGAGGTCAAGGGAGAGCCATGATCTTATTAAATGGAAGAGTGGACTCTGGTATTTTGTTTATTATGTTCTTATTGATTTAGTAGACAATGTAGACACATTTGACACATTTCAGACAATTGTTGCTCTGGTTATTATCCATGGGAGATATTCTTTGGCAGCAAAAAGCTAACCATCGACATGGTCTTGTTCCCCGAAAGGGTTTAGGAGATGAAAGTCTGATGCATGAATACATGTAACAATTTCCTATATATCAGAATCTTTGTGTGCTGTCACACTCACAGAGAGATATGTTTATGTTTTTACTGTCTGGACACTAAGCGTTAACATTGGACATTAATATGAAGCTTTGCCAGGGTAGAAAACAGAATGGGCAATCTGACAGGGAAGATCACACAGTGAGAACAGAATTCACCTGATTACTTTTCTTGTGAAAGCAATGGCAGGAAAATCTGTCTGCTTCTGCTCAGAGCTTGTAAACCTCTTCCTTGGATTTGGATGTGTTTATCGCTGAGGCAGGGCTCGGCACCCACACGGTCATGGAGAAAATTGAGTTTAATTTGTACACTCAAGAGAGCGGAAGATTTCTCTGTTGACGTCGTTGGGAAGGGCACGCTGCACTGTGAGGGAGAGTCAAAGCAGTTCAAATAAAAATGGTGGCTGCAGCACCAAAAAGCATCCCGTTATCCGACGGCACTTTGCCGTTTCATTTGACTCGGAGAGTTTCACTCAAGGAGGCTGCTCGTAGAACGGGGCACCATTTTGATCATCAGCCACAATCTCCCCCGCCAGACCCCCCCCCCCCCCCCCCACACTCCATTTTATTCAAAACTCCCACTCATCTTCCCAGCCATGGAGAGGTCCCGGGGAACCACGCCTCATCCCCATTCAATTGACAACCCCCCCCCCGCCCCTCCCCCGGGACTGGGCCTGAACCCTGGGAATACTGGCACTGCCAGTCTGCCAACCATGACCGTTCCCCTGGCACAGTGGCAGTACAACCCGGGTGGTCTGGCGGCGCCAGGGTGCCTGGGTGACGGTGCCAGTCTCCAACGGCCTTGGAAACCCCCCAAGGTACCGTCATGGCTGGTCCACTTTTGTTTGGACCAGTACTAAACAGCGGCCTGGCAAGGTCGCCCAGTAAGTACCGTTGAGTACCGGGCACCGGGTGAATCTGGCATTTGGGTATTTAAATGAGACGTTCGGCTCATTTGAAAATGCAGATCGGGATTTCCCCCAGCGAGGGCATGATCCAGATCGTGCCAGGTGGAGTGAACCGGGTGACCCTCAAATGACCGGTCACTGGCGGGGAGCCCAATTTGGGGCTCACACAAATATTCACCCATTACATCTGGCTCCACACCTGGCACAAAGGAATCTCTGAAACGCACCCCACGTAAAACCTGAGGGTTCTTGCTGCTGCTGTAAATAGTAATGAATTTCCCATATATATAATATATAAACTATCTATCATTTTAAAGTTGACATTTGTGATATGCATTTAGGAGACCTGCATTATCGTGATGCAGTCTGACAGTAACAACAGGAAGTGCAGTGCAGTGGTAATAGTTTTCTGTGCACGTATCATTAACAAATTAGGCAAAGCATCAGTCCCCTGGAAGCTACTCAACCAAAATACCGTGTACAAATATAGCACTTTTCATTTAGATGCTGCAAGACCAGAGAAATAGGAGCAGGAATAGACCATTTAGCCCATTCGGCCTACTCCACCATTCGGTATGATTATGGCTGATCCAGGACTTTACCTCCTTTCCCCTCCCACCCCCGCTACACATATTTATTGATTCACATGGAGACCAAAAACCTGCCTGTTCCAGCTTTAAATGTATTCAACAGCGGAGCATTGAATACACTCTGGGGCAGAGGTTTCCAAAGATTTAGATATCGAGTGCAATAATTTCTCCTCATCTCAGTCCGAAATGACCGTCTCCTTATCCTGACACTGGGCCCCCGTGGTTTAGATTCTCCAGCCAACAGAAACAACCTATCAAAACCCTAACAGATTTTTAAGTGTTTTAACGTGCTTCGAAAGCCTGTTAACAAACAAACTTTGATATCCAACCACATGGGAAGCTGCTTTGTGCAGGTGACTTAAAAGTGGTCAGAGTTGGGGCGCGATCTAATGGCCATGCGGCACCCGGAAAGTAGCTCTCCCCAGCACAGTGTGGCTGATAAAAGCCAGGAGACCCCGCTCTGGGGATCTACACGACGCGCAATGCCTCGTGAGATCCATAAAAATGGCGCCCTGATCTCGCACGACACTGGGGAGTTCTGGCGAACGGAGCTCCCCACTGTACAAAACGGGCCTATACGCAGCCTCGACCATGCATTTCCAGCTGAGGCCCCTTGTACAACATGAGCTGGGTTATATAACCATGTGTTTTCGGCTCAGAGCGAGCGCCAGGAAACACGTCGCTAAACGCGCACGCTATGGGATTTTGTTCCCATTTAGTTGAATCGAGCGCGTAGGTTGTAAGGAGCACCTTGAAGGACAAAAACAAGAATGAGTGGCAAGAGAGGTTTAAAGAGGGAATTTGAGGGCTCAGGGCCCAGACAACTGAAACAGGGGGCGGGATTGTCCGACCCCCCCCCCCCCCCCCCCCTCCCCGGCCGGGTCGGAGAATTCCCGGGGGGCGGCTTCAATCCCGCCCCGCCGCCCCGCCGCTCCGACGCCAGCTGCCCTATTCTCTGCCGTCGGTATTTGGGCGGGGGCGGGGTTTATGCCGCGCTGGTCGGGGGCCGTTGGCAGCGCCCCCCGCCCCCAGCAATTCTCCGGGCCCCGATGGGCCGAGCGGCCGTCATTTCCTGGCCAGTCCCGCCGCCGTGAATTGGACATGGTCCATCATGGCAGGACCTGGCTTGGAGGCCGTTTAGGTGAGACCTCGGGGGTGCGTGGGAGGATCCGGCCCAGGGGGAGGAGCCCCACGGTAGCCTGGCCTATGGTCGGGCCCCATCGATCTGCCGGCGGGCCTGTGCCATGGGGGCACTCCTTCCTTCTGCACCGGCATCCGTAGGCTCCACCATGGCCAGCGTGGAGAATAAACCCCCCCGCGCATGCGCAGGAAGCACACCGGCCGGCGGTTGTGCGCTTGCGCCAACACGCACGACCCTTAGGCGCCAATTGGTGCGGCGTCAACCCCTCCGGTGCTGGCCTAGCCCCCGGAAGTGCGGAGCATTCCGCAACTTCCGGTTGGCCCGACGCTGGAGCGGTTCGCGCCGTTCTTGGCACTGGCGTCGGGCCATCCCGCCAATTGCGGGAGAATCCCGCCCAGGATTTCCCAATAGTGAAGCGATTAGAAAATAAAATAATCAAAGCTCCAAGAAATGAATGTCGGCAGATATATGACAGGAGGAGGTTCTAGAGATAGGGAGAGAGGAAGTCATGGAGGGATTGGAAAGTAACGATGATAATTTCAAAATCCAGCTGTTGCTTTGAACTGGGGGGGAGCATATGCTTCCTCTTAACATCAATAGCATACCTTTAAATGTTCTTAGTACATCAGGCTACCTGAGCAGTTTGATATGCATATTCAAACTGAAATCGTATTATAGCTGATGTGAACTTACAATGAACCGGAAACATTATATCAATGCAGAGTGGGTTAACAGGAAAAAAACCTCTGGTTAGTTTAGGCAGACCAAGCCTGCAGGAGTTACTGAACACAATGCTCAAATTCCAATCTTTATTCCTGTAATTGAACTCAACATCAGTTGTGCATTGTTCAAGTTCAAAAATGGTGTCAGGGGAGGCGTATGCAAGTTTTCACTCAATTTCTGCATCATATCTCATCTCTATCTATGTGCGGAGGATGTTTAATGACAAGTCTGCCCTCTACTTGCCCTGAAATATGATTGACAGACTCAGTATATTTATAATCTTTTTCTTGGACTTCTCAGCCACATTAATGGAAAGCACATGAATCCACCCTCTTCACCTTTTGGCCCACACCTGTCATTAAATTTTATTGCCACAGAAATGATTTACTTTCAAGTCAGGGACAATAAACACGTGTGCCATATCTGCAACTGCGTTGAAGGTGCCAAGATTAATTTGTTGCACATTCTTAGTGTTTGGGTGCTTTTGTTTCACACTAGTCCTTAAAATATATAGAGAAAAGCGGATCTGGGAGGATAAAGGGGCATGAGAAAGAGCAAGGCTGGGAGCGGAGCCAGGGAGATAAATGAGCAAGGGTAAGAGCGAGGCTGAGAGCAGAACAGGGAAAATAAAAGATCATGAGAAAGAGCCAGGCTAAGGGAGGAGCCGAGAGATAAAAGAGTGCGAGAAAGAGAGAGACTGAGAGCAGAGCCAGAGAAATTATAGATCATAGAATTTACAGTGCAGAAGAAGGCTTTTCGGCCCATCGATCTGCACCGGCTATTGGAAAGAGCCCCCTACCCAAGGTCCACACCTCCACCCTATCCCCATAACCCAGTAAACCCATCCATCACTAAGGGCAATTTTGGACACTAAGGGCAATTTAGCATGGCCAATACACCTAACCTGCACATCTTTGGACTGTGGGAGGAAACTGGAGCACCCGGAGGAAATCCACGCAGACACAGGGAGAACGTGCAGACTCCGCATAGTGACCTAGCAGGGAATCGAACCTGGGAACCTGGCGCTGTGAAGCCACAATGCTAATTATTTGTGCTACCGTGCTGCCCATTAGGTAGTTATGGACAAAAGTGAGCCGGAAATAAAGCTTCTGAATTGATTGAGGAAACCCACGCACACATGGGGAAAATGTGCAAACTCCGCACAGACAGTGACCCAAGCCGGGCATCGAACCTGGGACCCTAGAGCTGAGAAGCAATTGTGCTATCCACAATGTTACCGTGCTGCCCTAAAAGAGCAAAAAAAAGAGAGAGACTCAGAGTAGAGTTGGGGAGATAAAAGCGCAAATGAAAGAGAGAGACTGCGAGTGGAGTGCTAGTTTAGAGTTTGGAGCTCCTGAGGTGATGTCAGGATTCAAAAGTAATGCAGAGCAAGTGGAAGTATCTGATTGGGTAAGTACGGTCGGGTAAGTTTTTACTACTTTTAATGCTTATAGTTTGCAAAGTCTACATTTTGTGGTCTATAGTTTTTAAGGGTCATATTCTATCGTAACAAGACCTAGGGAAGAAAGGCCCAAGAGTGATTTTGTTTTAAGTATTTTCCAGAAAGTTTAATTTAAAGGGGTAAGAAATGGGAGGAGTGCTCCTCCTGCAGTATGTGGGAGCTGGGACATTTCCAATGCCCGGGGTCAGCAAGTGTCTCCAGCTGCAGCTCCTGGCAGCCTGGATTTCAGAACTGGTTCTGTCGCTGATGACACTGTGGAGCATCCACATGGTGGAGAGTATTGTGGACAGAAAATAGAGAGAGGTGATCACACCGCAGTCTGATACTGCATGGTTGGCTCTGCTGCACAAGGGAGGAGCAAAAATTGTGGGAATCCAATAGTTGGAAATGTAGTTATAATGAGAATAGATAGGGGATTCTATGGCAGCAAATGAGACTCCACGATGGTATGTTGCCTCTCTGGTCAAGGATGTCTCAGAGCAAATAAAGAACGTTATGGAGGGGGAGGGTGAACAGCCAGTGGTCATGTTACACAATGGTACAAACAACAAATAAAAAGGGACGAGGGCCTAAAATCATAACATGGAGCGTTAGAAAGAAAGTTGAAAAGTAGGACCTTAAAGATAGTGATTCCAGGATTACTACCAGGGCCACATGATAGTCAGAGCAGAAATAACAGGTTAATTATGATGAATAGGTGGCTGAAGAGATTGTGCAAGGGGGAGGGTTTCAGATTCCTGGGACATTGGACAGGTTCTGGGAGAGGTGGGGCCGGTACAAACTGTACGGGTTACTCTTGAGTAGGAGCTGGACTGGGAAATATTTGCTCGAGTGTTTGGGGACTGTTGAACCTAAAATGGCGGGGGGGAAGGGGGGGGGGGTGGGGGGGGGGGGGGGGCTGTGCAAGGAGCCAGAGGAGGGGAAACTCAGAAAAAAACAAAGTGAGAAATAAGAGAAGCAATGGCAAGAGAAATGAGAGACCAGAATCAAACGGGACAGCAGTGAAAAATAATGGGAACGGGACAAGGAATGTTAAAAATACAAGCCTTAAGGGTTTGTATCTTAATGTGCGAGCATTCACAATAAATTGAATGAATTAAACATACAAATAGATGGAAATGGATATGATATAGTTGTGATTACAGCAACATCGTTGTAAGGTGACCAGAGATGGGAATTGAACATACAGAGAAATTTACTATTTAGAAAGGACAGACAAAAAGGAAAAGGTAGTTGGGTGGCATTGCTGGTTAAAGATGAAATTAATGCAATAGTGAGGAAGGACATTAGCTCTCACGATGTTGAATCAGTGTGAGTCAAGCTGAGAAACACCAAGGAACAAAAAAAGTTAGTGGGGGTTGTATATAGACTCCCAAACTGTAGTGGTGATTTTGGGAATGGCACAGAACAAGAAATTATAGAGGGATGCGACAAAGGAACTTCTGTAATAGGTGACAGTAATCTGCATATAGATTGGGCAAATCAAATTAGCAGAAATACCATAGAGGAGCAATTCCTGGACTGTGAATGGAGAGGTTTTCTGAACCAATACATTGAGGAATCAACAAGATAGAGAACAGGCCATCCTAGATTGGGTATTGTGTAATGAGAAAGGAATAATTGGCAATCTATTTAGGTGAGATCCTTTGGGGATCAGCAACCATAATATGATAGAATTCTTCATCAAGATGCAGAGTGACATAGTTGATGCTGAGATGAGGACCATGAATCTAAATAAAGGAAATCACGATGGTATGAGGTGTGAGTTGTTGGCTATGATGGTTGGGGGCTGTTACTGCAAGGGAGGGCAGTGAATAGGCAATGGCCAACATTCAAAAAGCGCATGGGTGAACTGCAACAATTGTTCATTCCTGTCTAGCACAACAAAAACAGGAAATGTGGCCAAACCATGGCTTACAAGGGAAATGAGAGATAGCATTAGATCCAAGGAAGAGGCTTATCCACTGGCCAGAAAAATACCCAGCAGACCTGAGGATTGGAAGCAGTTTAGATTTCAGAAGAAGACCAAGGAACTGATTAAGCAGGAGAAAATAGAATACGAGAGTAAGCTTGCAGGGAACATAAAAACTGACTGTAACAGCTTCTATAGGTAAGTGAACAGAAAAAGGTTGGTGAAGACAAATGTAGGTCCCTTACAGTAGGAAACAGGGGAATTTATAATGGGGAACAAAGAAATGGCAGAGCAACTAAATACATACTTTGGGCATGATTCTCCCCAAGAACGTCTAAGTGCAAGATTGTACGGAAGTGCCCGCCCACCCACTGAGAAATCCTGTCTGAGGTCAATGGACCTTTATATACTCCCTGTCCTGTCCCTGTGGCATCTCTGCTGCAGGCGCGGCTGAAGAATCCAAGTGATATTTTGGACACGTCTGGTGGGGTGTTTTCCATCAGCTTTTTGGGTGAGAACCAGGCCAGTATTCACCCACACTTGGACATTATTTTGGGTCTTGGGAAGGTTCTTCCCGGCCTAGGCCAGGCTTCAAAATATTTCAGCAGTGGGGAGCTGAACGCGTCGGTGGGACCGGCTCCTCAGTGATCGGGGGCCATTTTAAAAGGGTGCCCCAATCTTTCAGTGAGCTGGAGGGCCCCCATAGACCCCACTCCCTGCATGCATGGACATTATTCCCCCCTCCCAAGTGAGCACACCCTGCTATGGGGCTGCTGGCAGACCCCCTCCTCTTTCAGGAACCCCCTACTTTCAGGACCCCCCCCCCCATTCACTCCCCCAACCTTTTTGAAGCTGCTTCATACCCTCATTTTACTACCCCTCATACTTCATACACTCCCATCACCCACCCTTTAATGGGCATGGACCCTGACCATTGGCAGTGCCAACCTGGTACCTGGGCATCCTGTCACTACCAGCCTTGCACCCAGGCAGTGACCCTAGCACCCTAGCAGTGCCTACCGGACATGCTGTCAGTGTCAGATTGGCACTGTCAGCGGGCAAGGTTGGCATTTCCAAGGTGCCCGACTGCAGGAGGAGGACAAGAGAGCTGTCCTGCCCTGTCCCTGACTACCCGGTGGCTCTAATGGCCTCTGAGACCACCGGAGTGGCAATCGTGCCTAGTCTCGGCTTGTGGAGACCAGCATTGAGTGGTGCCTTGTCGGTGGGGCTGGTGACCCCCAGGCACCAGGAGAATTGTAGCTTCAAGGGGGTCAGGAATATTTAAATGATCCTACTTTTCCTCTGTTTCTATATTTGTAATAAAGCTGCTACGTAGAAACTTTTAATCATGTTATTCCTCCTAGTCTGCTCTGTGTGTGCAAAAATTCAACTGAAATCTATGTCATTATATTAGGAAAGAACTGTGATTATTATTTCATATAAATGTCACCTGGAAGTGCTGTTTCATGCATCATAAAAGATAATAATCTATCACACAGGAAGAATGTTGAACTTTACATCTTTGTTGTATAGAGTGACAGGCTTCTTTTACTTCCTCTTACAGTTGAATTACACGTTTTGAGATTTTTATATAATGACTGGTTGAATTTTGTAGCTTTCACCTCAGCTAAGAAAGAAAGTGGCTGCCAATGTTAGAAATTGTAAAGAAGCCAGAAAGTGCTGGAAATTCAAAGGGGAAGGAGCATCTGTCAATGCCCAAAACCATAAAAGGATAGACTGATTTATTTTCCAATAGCAGATTGTTATATTATGGGATTTTTTTTCTTGTTCATAATTGGATCCCAGGAAAATAATACAAATATTCCAATTTTCCGAGGACCCGAATTTGAAAACGGCAAGTCCCGCCGGGCTCCGACCCTGGGGGGGGGGGCCTCCGATGCGGCCTGGCCCGTGATCGGGGCCCACCGATCGGCGGGCCAGTCTCTCTGTCCTCCGGTCTCTTTTCTTCTGCGCCAGCCCCTGTACTCCTGTGCCATGTTGGGTCGAGGCCGCCACCCTGTAGGGGCCAGAATTATTCCTGGCTGTGGCCCGTTCACATTCGTCGTATAATGCGACGGCATTTACGACGGCGTGGACACTCTGCCGCGGGATGGGAGAATCCCACCCGAAGACAAAGAGTCCAGCTACTCCACACAAATCCGCACTACGCATATGTGGAGTATCCCGACGGCCGACAGGACACGGTCTACCTACGGGACCTGGCAGCCGCCGGATCTCGGCCACACCCCCCAGCACCAGCACCCCACTCCCCAACCCCAACTGCCCCCAGCATCCCCCCCCCCCCCCCCAGCCCCACCAACGCCCCCGCGGCCCAGCGGACAGGAATCCCCACCCCCGGCTGGGCCTCCGCTAGCTTCGACCAGGGGTACGGACACAGGAACAGGATCATCGCTAATTTTTTAAAAAATTTTTAAATTCCAACTTTCACACACACACACATGCACTCACACACATGCATACACCCACAGAGATAGGTGCTCGCGCACGCACGCATGCATGCACTCACACACATGCACATGCATGCACATCCACACAAAAATGCACATGTGAATACACCACACACTCACACTGATGCACAATCAATGGACACGAAACGTAGATCAGATCCAAACGATAGGCTTTAATGCACAAGATGTGTGCCCGGCAGCAGACGTGCAGAAGAAAGGCCGACTGCCGGGACGCACGGGTTCTTATATCCCGCCTTGTAGGCGGAGCTACCTACCTCTCAGTCAATCGGCTGAGAGGCGCATGACTTCCTCAGTCAATCGGCGAGAGGCACATGCCTTACCCGGGCCAATGGTCAGCGAGTCCTCTGCACCAGTAGCAGCTCACTTCCAAGGTACCATAATGCCCCTAGCCATACTACCACATTCACCCCTTGTTGAAAAAGAAGTGGGGGGGGGGAAACGCGGACATGTGGGGGGGGCGTGTCCCATGAGTACGTGAGACTGGTAGTATGACTAGCGATGTCTAGGTCGTACCGTTGCATCAATGACTGCCCACTGACCCGCAACTTATGTGCAAAAAGAAAACAGCAACTATGTACAGTGTAAAAACTCGGGGGGTCGGGGGGGAAATGGGGAACAGGCAAGGAACAAAAAAATACACAAGAGTCCCTCCACAGGCAGAAGCCCACCAGTAGGTCACATCGATTCAATCAGTCGAATGGGCGTCTGTGATGTCCTGCTTGACCTACGCAGTGGTGCCGGGAAACACCAAGGAACAAAAGAAGTTAGTGGGGGTTGTATGTAGACTCCCAAACTGTAGTGGTGATTTTGGGAATGGCACAGAACTAGAAATTATAGAGGGATGTGACAAAGGAACTTCTGTAATAGGTGACATTAATCTGCATATAGATTGGGCAAATCAAATTAGCAAATATACCATAGAGGAGCAATTCCTGGACTGTGAATGGGGAGGTTTTCTGAACCAATACATTGAGGAATCAACAAGATAGAGAACAGGCCATCCTAGATTGGGTATTGTGTAATGAGAAAGGAATAATTGGAAATCTATTTAGGCGAGATCCTTTGGGGATCAGCAACCATAATATGATAGAATTCTTCATCAAGATGCAGAGTGACATAGTTGATGCTGAGATGAGGACCATGAATCTAAATAAAGGAAATCACGATGGTATGAAGTGTGAGTTGTTGGCTATGATGGTTGGGCGCTGTTACTTCAAGGGAGGGCAGTGAATAGGCAATGGCCAACATTCAAAAAGCGCATGGGTGAACTGCAACAATTGTTCATTCCTGTCTAGCACAACAAAAACAGGAAATGTGGCCAAACCATGGCTTACAAGGGAAATGAGAGATAGCATTAGATCCAAGGAAGAGGCTTATCCATTCACCAGAAAAATACCCAGCAGACCTGAGGATTGGAAGCAGTTTAGATTTCAGAAGAAGACCAAGGAACTGATTAAGAAGGAGAAAATAGAATACGAGAGTAAGCTTGCAGGGAACATAAAAACTGACTGTAACAGCTTCCATAGGTAAGTGAACAGAAAAAGGTTGGTGAAAACAAATGTAGGTCCCTTACAGTAGGAAACAGGGGAATTTATAATGGGGAACAAAGAAATGGCAGAGCAACTAAATACATACTTTGGGCATGATTCTCCCCAAGAACGTCTAAGGGCAAGATTGTATGGAAGTGCCCGCCCACCAACTGGGAAATCCTGTCTGAGGTCAATGGACCTTTATATACTCCCTGTCCTGTCCCTGTGGCAACTCTGCTGCAGGCGCGGCTGAAGAATCCAAGTGATATTTTGGACATGTCTGATGGGGTGTTTTCCATCAGCTTTTTGGGTGAGAACCAGGCCAGTATTCACCCACACTTGGACATTATTTTGGGTCTTGGGAAGATTCTTCCCGACCTAGGCCACGCTTCAAAATGTTTCAGCAGTGGGGAGCTGAACTCGTCGGTGAGACCGGCTCCTCAGTGATCGGGGGCCATTTTAAAAGGGTGCCCCAATCTCTCAGTGAGCTGGAGGGCCCCCATAGACCCCACTCCCTGCATGCATGGACATTATTCCCCCCTCCCAAGTGAGCACACCCTGCTATGGGGCTGCTGGCAGCCCCCCCCCCCTCTTTCAGGAACCCCCTACTTTCAGGACCCCCCCATTCACTCCCCCAACCTTTTTGAAGCTGCTTCATACCCTCATTTTACCCCCCCTCATACTTCATACACTCCCATCACCCACCCTATAATGGGCATGGACCCCCTCAAGACCCGACCCTTGGCAGTGCCAAGCTGGCACCTGGGCATCCTGTCACTACCAGCCTTGCACCCAGGCAGTGACCCTAGCAGTGCCTACCGGACATCCTGTCAGTGTCAGATTGGCACTGTCAGCGGGCAAGGTTGGCATTTCCGAGGTGCCCGACTGCCGGAGGAGTGCAAGAGAGCTGTCCTGCCCTGTCCCTGATTACCCGGTGGCTCTAATGGCCTCTGAGACCACCGGAGTGGCAATCATGCCTAGTCTCGGCTTGTGGAGACCAGCATTGAGTGGTGCCTTGTCGGTGGGACTGGTGACCCCCAGGCACCAGGAGAATTGTAGCTTCAAGGGGGTCAGGAATATTTAAATGATCCTAATTTTCTTCTGTTTCTATATTTGTAATAAAGCTGCTAAGTAGAAACTTTTAATCATGTTATTCCTCCTAGTCTGCTCTGTGTGTGCAAAAATGCAACTGAAATCTATGTCATTATATTGGGAAAGAACTGTGATTATTATTTCATATAAATGTCACCTGGAAGTGCTGTTTCATGCATCATAAAAGGAAGATAATAATCTATCACACAGGAAGAATGTTGAACTTTACATCTTAGTTGTATAGAGTGACAGGCTTCTTTTACTTCCTCTTACAGTTGAATTTCTATTACACGTTTTGAGATTTTTATATAATGACTGGCTGTTTAGCACAGGGCTAAATCGCTGGCTTTGAAAGCAGACCAAGCCGGCCAGCAGCACGGTTCGATTCCTGTAACAGCCTCCCCGAACAGGCGCCGGAATGTGGTGACTAGGGGCTTTACCTACAAGCCTACTCGTGACAATAAGCCATTTTCATTTCATTTTCATTTTGTAGCTTTCACCTCAGCAAAGAAAGAAAGTGGCTTCCAATGTTAGAAATTGTAAAGAAACCAGAAAGTGCTGGAAATTCAAAGGGGAAGGAGCATCTGTCAACGCCCAAAAACATAAAAGAAGGATAGACTGATTTATTTTCCAATAGCAGATTGTTATATTATGGGATTTTTTTTCTTGTTCATAACTGGATCCCAGGAAAATAATACAAATATTCCAACTTTCCGAGGACCCGAGTTTGATCCCGGTTCTGGGTCACTGTCTGTTTGGAGTTTGCACATTCTCCCTTGGGTCTGCGTGGGTCTCACCCCCACAACCCAGAGATGCGCAGGTAGGTGGATTGGCCGGCCTCTCTGTCCCCCAGCCTCTGTTCCTCCGCGCCGGCCCCTGCACTCATGCGCCATGTTGGGTCGAGGCCGGCGTGTTGAAGGAGGCCATAGTGCATCCGCACATTGGCGCTGGCGCCACTGCACATGCGCGGATTCCGCGGCGCCCTGTTCGCACCGGGATCAGCAGCTGGAGTGGCGGGAACCACTCCGGCACCAAGGGCCAGAATTACTCCTGGCAGTGGCCCGTTCACGTCGTCGTAAAACACGATGGCATTTACGACGGCCTGGACACTCTGCCGCGGAATGGGAGAATCCCGCCCAAAGAATTGGGTACTCTAAATTTGAAAAAAAATTCCAACTTTCACACACACACGCATGCACTCACACACATGCACACACATGCACATGCATGCATGTGCATACACATCCACACATAAATGCACACATGAACACACCACAGACTCACACTCACTCATATGCATACACGCATGCATACACACACATATGAACACACCGACATGCACACACAGGCACACACTGCCCCTCCCACAGACACTCACATTTACTTTCACACATACAAGAGTAAATTACAAAATGAAAGCTTAGATTAAGGGATAATTTGAATGCTCAATAAAGTTTAAATTAACGTAGTTCTTGTCAGTTTATGTCCCAGGCTAAGCTGGTAAATCCTCCAAAAAAAGGGTCAGATTTTCAACTCGCCACCTTGCTATCTGTGTTGTGATTGGCTAACCATCGAAGAAACTGCCTGATCCTTACATCCATTGGCTTGAACAGGTGAACAATTTTAGAGCTAGACTTACAGCCAGGAGCCATGTTTAAAAATCTTTCCTGTAATGTGTCGCATTGCAGTCTAATGCTTGTACACTAAAACTACCAATTCTAAATTATTATTGGATAAAAATTCAACTTGCACTCACCAAGAGGAACGGAGGAAGCTGGGAGAGGGGCCCCCTTTAACTTTCAAATTGATCCCCCTGCCCCCTTTGCTGGGGGTTCCTCACGTAATCTCAGCAAACACGCCTCACTCACCTGTGTCCTCAGGCTCCATCACCGACGCTCATCCCAGGGAATGCAAAAGCAGAGTGCAAATGGCTCCACAAAGATAAGATGCATCAAGAAATTGTGGTCCGTGTGCTAAATTTGAGTTTTCAAAATTTACAATTCTTAAGAGATAAGAAAGCTGACGATGGTAATTAACAGCACACGTTAGAAACCCAGTAACATATTTAAAAGGTCAGGCCCTGTTTCGAGGAGGGCACAATGTCAGTGCTTCCAATGCACAGAGTAAAGAATTTAATGGTAAGTAAGAATCGAATGAAGGCACCATATTCAGGGCTGCGAGTGACAGGTTCTGCCTGTTTGATAGGTGACTGTTTAAAGGAGGGCTGATTTGTCAAGACCAGCTGAGAAAAGGGGAGCTGAGTGTTAATCGCAAGCCGAGTTTTTTTTTCATCGGAAGATACTATAGTTCTGAACTTCCTTTACCTGCATTTGGTATCCACTATTTACCTGAAGCCTTCAGCTTGAAATGCAAATTTGTTTCAGCAGTTTGGCATAAATTCACGAATGTCCCATTATTTCTGATATTTATTTTCAAAGAGGAAGCGGAGATCAAACAGTTGCATGGGAAGTATATCAAATAAGGCATCAGCAACAAAGAAAAAGACAAAGTGTCCGACCAATAATCTGTCACAACGGCAGATAACACTCCTAACTGATCCGCTCTCTGGCGTTATGGCACAGGAAACTCCGATAAAATCCTGAGGCCCTGGAGGAATCAGCTGACTGAGTAAATCTGGAGCGAGGAATGCGCTGACTAATGTGATGAGGTTAGTTCTATGCTATTGGCCAATTCTAGGGAATAGCTAGTGAATTCTGGCCCATTGCTAGTTCATCATAGCATAGGGACAGTGATCATTGTATCAGACATTTTAGGCTGACTGTGGAAAAGAATAAAGAACAGTCTAAGGTAAGAATAATTAACTGGGGGAATACCAACTTCAGAATTCACGCTGAGCAGGAGTAAGAATGATAATCATTAAAATGCCGGAATATGGCTTCTGTGAGACTCCAGCATGGTATTGCTATATGTGGTACCCTGCAATGTCTTTCGCAATTTGATTATTCAGAAAGGCCTTGAGGTTAACATGTCAGAGAGAAAGGCTGAGGCAGGTGGTGGCATTGAAACAACCACAAGAAGAGGAAAAGGTTGAGGCAACTGTTAAGAAGCAATGGAACTGTGTAGGGGCTCATTGAGAACACCTTCAATGAATAGTAAACTAATGTTGATTAAATAACACTTTTCCAAGTGTGGTGGTATGAATGTGAGCACTGCCATTGGTGCAGAGCATTGGATTCCCATTGGCTCTGGCTGGTCATGTGCCTCTCGTTCGATTGGCTGGGACTAATCATGTGACTGCTCACCAATTGGTCGAGAGGCAAGTAGACCCCGCCTCCGAGGCAGGGTATAAGTACCCAGAGTTCCCGGCGGTCGGCTTTTCTCTGTCGTCGACCACCGGGCTAACAACTAGCTGATTAAAGCCACAGTTTGGATCTTCATCGTGTCTCGAGTCCAATTGATGGTACATCTCCAAGTACAACATCTTCTGACCTGAGTCTCCATTTCTCCTTAAATGGCTGAAAAACAGAAAACCAATACCGTGCTGACAATGCTTGTTTACTATTTCGAAAAAATAATCCCTCAATAAGAACATAAACCATTCCAATAATGGAAAAGAAAACCTAACTCAGAATTTTTGCATTCAACTTTCGTTCACTGAACACTTGACAGCAGGGAATAAAGGCTTCGCTCTGAGGGAATCACCAAGTAATCATGACACTTAGTTAACAGGACACACGCTTTGGCTGTCTGTGTAAGGTCATTAAAGTCATTCCTACACTGTAGGGAAATCCTTGTGATTATTGAAATGCCAGTGATTCTTCCTGACGAATGCTTTCACATCACCTGATACTTTTGCAGGTCCCATACCTCCAGCCCAAGAATGCACTTGCTTTTCAAGCTCAGCTGTCAAGGAAACACGCTGATGTTATCTGTGGGGGTAAATCAACTTGGAGCACCAGTTTATGCAAGTGTATAATTTTGGTTTGTTTCAGTGTGAGGAGATAAGTGAAACCCCATCAACAATAAATAGTCAAGTCATTGTGTAACACTTGAGGACTATTTATTAAACTTAAGAAAAGACAAATGCACACAAACAGGATTACTCTGCACCCAAAAAACAAAGAAGAATGCAGCACAGGAACAGGCCCTTCGGCCCTCCAACCCTGCTCCGATCACTCAGAATTAAGATGCATGAATTGCTGTGCACACAGTCTCTATAGAATGTAACCCTTGCTACAAAATATATCCACGATACGTGGACTCTGTAAGACTTCCCCTGTTCCCCAAACAACATCCAAATTGAATACCAATTATAGATACCACACAATGCAGGCATGATTGTCACATCTGGGAACCGTCGTTTTCTTGGTTCTGCGAAGGTATTTTAAAATGGCTGTTACAAAGGTTTACTGCACTGCCATGGCTCTAAGCCTTAGAAGCTGGTTTGCTGTTAACGTGGCCTTCAGGTTTGGTGGCTGGAAACTGGCCTCTCTGCTTTCTGATGCTGCCAGATGGCAACTGCCTGGCCTGGCTTTTCAGGGTCTGGGTAATTATACCTTTGTTGTTTTTTGATTATGCCTTCTGTGTATTCGACTGTCTGCCCCCATCAACTTCCTTGACTATACATTAACATATGTATATCTCAGGGACCTTCCCAATCATCTATAATTTGTTTCTCCTCCATAAGCTATTCACACTTGATTGTTATCTAAATTGCTGTTCGAAACTCATTATCGGGAGAGACGCATACCAACTGAGGCACTTTGAATACTGTCTCCTGCTATCTTCAGTCAAATACTTGACACATCTCACCGAGGTGCCTCTCCGCATCACTGTAGAACATTGCTGTCTGTTCATTTTATTGGTGTGATTCAGAAGGCTCTTCACGCCTGATTTTGTGTTGGGATGGTGCCGTACCTCTTTTATGATTTGCGATGCTCAAAACGTCTTGAGATATGCAATCCGATCTCGCGGGGCGTCATGACTTGGATCTCGCCCTCACTAGGCATGGTCCAGATCAATATATTTAAATGAGCCTCCAGGCTCATTTAAATATACATTCACCGGATTCCCCCAGCACTCTGGATTCAATGGCTGCGCCTGGGAGAGCTTGCAAGGGCACCATTTAGTACTGGTCCACACAAATGTGGACCAGGCATAACGACACCTGGGAGGTCTCCCAGGCCATTGAAGGTCCCCCTGTGGTTGGAGACAAGGAAGGTGGGAGCTTGGCACTCCCACTGGCACCTGAGCACCTTGGAACCTCCAGACTGGCACTCTGGCAGACCCACCCAGCTCCCCTGACAGTGCCCCCTGCCACCCTAACAGTGCCATCCTGGCATTGCATGGCTTGCAGGGGCATTGCCAAAGTTCCCAGATGGCATTGCCAGTGTGGAAGTTTGGCACTGTCAGAGATCGAGCCTGGGGGCCATACCAGGTAGAGGGGCTGAGGGGGTGGGGCTTCCTGGGGGCCTCCCCAATTTTGAGGGTCTGAGTGGGGGTTTTTCCTCCAGTTATCTTTCTCCTTTAAACTGAAACATACTTTTAAACCTTGCTGGGAACTTTAGCCTGCTGATCTCTCTTGGATTTCCTGAGCCCCCTGGAGTATAGTTGGCCTATTGCTGGTGGGACACCCATCCTGCTCCTACCCAGTAAGATTCAGATAATTTAACCCTGGTATTCTGATGGGTGACCATCTATCTCCTCGGCAGTTGGAGACATTTCATATCTAATTTCTAAGAGGAGAATGAGACGCTTGTCAATTTACCCTGGGCTAGTGCAGTCAATTCCAGCCCCACTCAGCACGGAGTCACAATACAAGTGAAATTAAACATGATTTTAAAATACCTGAGGAACTTGACTGAGCCCGATAAACTTCAGTAACCAGGTTTGTAAAATTCAAACACAAGTAACCATTTATTATGTATAGTTTTATAATTAAACTGATAAAAATGTCACTGACTTAGTAATACCCCTTCTTACTATGTCACTCTAAACACACATACACACACAGAAAAACAACACAGAGGGGAAAGGGTGGTTGGGGACTAAAGAAGATATCAAGAAAAATTAAAGGATAAAGGATGTTTGATGCACTAGGATGGCTTCTAGTTAATGTCTTTCTGGGGTTCAAAGTTTTTCTTTGGGTACTTCTTCCTTCTAGGCTTGAGATGGATTTCTCTGGCAAGGTTGTCTACTTTTGTGCCATGAAGTGACACAGTGGCACAGTGGTTAGCCCTGCTGCTTCACAGCACCAGGGACCCGTGTTCAATTCCGGCCTCAGGTGACTGTGTGGAGTTTGCACTTTCTCCTCGTGTCTGCTTGGGTTTCCTCCCACAGTCCAAAGATATGCAGGTTAGGTAGATTGGCCATGATAAATTGCCCCTTTGTGTCCAGTGTTGTGGAGGTTAGGTTACAGAGTTGCAGGGATAGGGTGGGGTGGGACAGTGGAGCTGGGTAGAGTGCCCTTTCAGAGGGTCGGTGCAGACTCGATGGGCCAAATGACCTTCCTCTGCGCTGTAGGGATTCTACGATTCTCCATAGGTTAAAGATCATTTGAAGTTTAGAGCAAACATGTGAGAGAGAGCGAGACAGCGAGTGAGAAAGAGACTGTTGTCACTGACTGTTGTCAGACAGACCACATCTCTAGCCAACCCACTGGTTGTCAGCCAACCAATTGAACCAACTTCCTCCAAAGCTGGTTTCTAAGATCCTCTTGGCAGCAAAGCATCTGCACAATACCTGGGAACATAGTGTCCCAATAAGCAGACTGCTACTGCTTGAATCTTCTGCTTAAAAGCGCTTTCTGATTATGGGTCCACAGCCAAAAATAATAAAATAAAATGGGAACAAAGAAAATAAACAGGAGTCCTTTGTGGGAAATAATGGAAGAGAATTCTGGGAAATTTAAAGATATTTCTTCAATTGCATCTTCAATATTGCAATATTTTGTTGAAGTAGGTTTCATTATGGAACATAGTTGGGTAGGTTCTCAATGGGTTTAATTTTCCAAAAACAGGACTAATAATGACCCTTTGCATTTAGATATAGAATTTCAGATATGTTTCTCATATATGCATAATGAGTGGAAATAATAGAAGGAGGAAGCAGTTTAATCCATAGAATCCCTTCAATGCAGAAGGAGGCCATATGGCCCATTGAGTCAGCACGTGCCGTCTGAAAGAGCATCTTACCTAGGCCCACTCTCACGCCCTATCCCTGTAACACTACCTAATCTGCACAGTTTTTGACACTAAGGGGCAATTTAGAATGGCCAATCCACCTAACCTGCGCATCTTTAGACTGTGGGAGGAAACCGGAGCACCCGGAGGAAACCCACGCAGACACGGGGAGAAAGTGCAAACTCCACACAAACAGACACCTGAGGCCGGAATTGAACCGGGGTGCCGGGCGCTGCGAGGCAGCAGTGCTAACCATTGTTCCACCATGCCGCTCACAATAACATTCTAATATTATGTTCATGATATATAAAGTAGCGGAGTATGTGCAATACGCAATGATGCAACTAACTCAACTCGTGAGCTGAATATTCTTCGGTTCTGCCTCCTTGTATGAGCGCGTCTAAAATGTGACAAGAAGGAAGTGTGTCAGACATTTTTATTTCACTGCAAAGATAATCGAAGCAATCGGCCAGTGAGTGAAGCCACAACTGTTGTCTCAGGGCTGGCTGATGGACACCCATTACCAGTGACTATGAAGTTGCCCACTACCATGACTTTCCATCCAGCTGACACCTTCCAGGCTGGAGCAGGTGCTATTTGAACAAATCCTGGTTCACCATCCACTGTTGCAAAGGGGTGGCCACTGAGAAACTGTAATCCAGGAGTTGAATACATTTCATTCTCCCTTTCCAGAGAGAAGCTGACAAGTGAGATCACGGCTTTGTGAGGATTACAGGTTTCCCAAAGGTGCAGATTGCCATTGGCTGCATGTGAGTCAACTCTTACATGTACTACAACAAGCAGAGGTTCCGCTTCCCCAATGTCTAGCTGGTGTGCAACCATGCTCAGAATATCATATGGGTCAATCCTCAGTATTTTAGGTATAGTTATAATGCCTTAATTCTGCGACAGTCCTCTGTCCCATCTACATTTAAGTCACCACAGATGAACCATCTGCTGACCACAGGTCTTATACACTAAAGGCCATGGTGCCACATGAAAGGTGAGTAAGCAGGCAACTCAGATGCTGCAGAAATATTTGTGCAGCATGAACAGTTCTAGAGGAGCCATGCTGTTCTCAGTCTTGTCCCTGTCAACACTCAGAATTGCCTGATAGATGCTGCATAAACTGAATATCGTAAGGCACAGCCCTTGCCAACAGTGCTACAGCAACCAGTGAAGGAGGAGCCATTTAGTTTGCATACCCATCGGCCTTCTTCTCTTGGCTGCTCCACCGAAGTTTGAATGAGTCAAATGGGCAAGCCGGCACCTGCACATTCTTTGTTCCCTGCCTGGTTGCAACCCGCCTGTGCCTAGTTAGGTTTGACCTCCAGGCGAGCCTTTAAAGCACACATGTGTCAGTATCTGAGCGAGTGGCTGTGTGTGTGAAGGTGGCTGACAGTAACCAGGATTTCCCCAGATATCGGCAAAGGCTGATGTCGGTGGGGGTGGGGTGGTGGTGGAGGGGGGGGGGGGGGGGGCGGTTTTGAAGTTGCTGACAGCAATGGTGACTTTCTCAGCCATATGGCCCAAGGCTTCAAAGGACGGATCCCACAATGTCTCGCTGGCGTGGCGGCCTCTGATTCGCCCATCCCGCCCGCAATTTAGAAACTCGAGGAACGGCATCTCAATTTTAAAGACTGCCCCAGTGCACAGCGACTAAACTAATTCACCCTGGCATTCCATTAATGGGATGCAAAATAGTTTCATACCGACCTCTGTTGCAATGGTGACCCACCATAATGGGCAGGAGGCGCATGTTGAGGGGGGATCTTATAGAAACATTTAAAATTATGAAGGGAATAGATAGGATAGATGCGGGCAGGTTGTTTCCACTGGCGGGTGACAGCAGAACTAGGGGGCATAGCCTCAAAATAAGGGGAAGTAGATTTAGGACTGAGTTTAGGAGGAACTTCTTCACCCAAAGGGTTGTGAATCTATGGAATTCCTTGCCCAGTGAAGCAGTTGAGGCTCCTTCATTACATGTTTTTAAGGTAAAGATAGATAGATTTTTGAAGAATAAAGGGATTAAGGGTTATGGTGTTCGGGCCGGAAAGTGGAGCTGAGTCCACAAAAGATCAGCCATGATCTAATTGAATGGCGGAGCAGGCTCGAGGGGCCAGATGGCCTACTCCTGCTCCTAGTTCTTATGTTCTTATGTTCTTATGTTTCCGCTGTCATTTTACCTCAGTGGGAGACTGACCTTTCACCTCCCATGCATTACATCCACCGTGGGAAGGGGTAGGAAACTTCCATCCTGCGTATCTGTCAGGAGAATGGGACAAGGCTGGGGTTGTGGTGAAGGGAGCTGGGGAAGGAAGAGGTGTAACTTGCAAAAAGAGATTTTCTTTTCTCATTTTTCCAATTAAGTGGCAATTTAGCGTGGCCAATCCACCTAACCTGCACATCTTTGGGTTTTGGGGGTGAGACCCACACAGACAGGGGAGACACGGACAGTTACCCAGGGACAGGTTCGAACCCGGGTCCTCAACGTCATAAGGAAGCAGTGCTAACCACTGCACCACTGTGTCGCCACCTCAAATCATAAGGGGTTGTGAGATTAGAAGGGAGTGAGATGTGAGAAGGATTCAGCATGAGGATAACATCACCTCTGCAATTGGTCACAGGCTCAGGTCACCCAAATGCTGGTAAGCACGCAAGAGTAGGGAATGCATCTGAGCCTTATCCCTGCTTGCTGAATGCTGCTCTCCTTGGTTATATGCCACCTTGTTCTGCACATAAAGGGAAGTGTGTTACTTAGTGTTATGCATTTTGCTTTGGTGATGTGTCTTTAATGGTTGAATAGTTGGCGGTGTGTGCAAGCTGTTAGATTTAGGTGTGAGGCTGACAGAAGTGCCAAGTGTGTAAGGGTGAAATGAAGCTATGAGTGTAATGATTGATAATGATAAAGTAGGTGATGTGGTGCATTGGGCAGGCTGTGGAATAATGGGCTTTGAAGATATATTCACTGCATTCACTGATCATAACCACTCGGGTGAGTGGTTATGCCACAGCATTCAGTTCCTCAGACCAGACTCCTTCCACAATTTTTCAAAATTTGTCTTGATGGGCCACTGCAGAGAGATGACATTGCTGCTGCTCTCTGCCTCCTGCCTCAATACCTCCAGAGCAGAATTGGGAAGCTCACTCTCTGCCATGTTGTGTCTTTTCCAGATCTATCTTACATTTCAATATCTTCGAACACCTGCCCCAGTCAAAGGATAGTCCCCCTCTAAGTACAGGAGGCTTAGCTTGAACTTTAGCTCGTCTCTTACGATTTTGCACCTCCAGATCAGGCAGACAGCCATTCAACCGCATTCGGAGTGCTGGCCGCACATTATAATCATGGTGAAGAATGAACAGTACAAAGTCTGCCTGCTGTCTACATCGGGGAGATGGAACATTGATGAATGGTGGATCAAATTCCCTGTTTTTGTGGTGATCAATTCTGCAGACAGGGAGTTGGCATTTATATAATTCCTAAATACAGGATCCCTCAAAGCATTTTATTGTGTGTACTTTGATATGATGTCGGCAAATGCAGTGACCAATTAATGCACAACAAGGTCTCATAGAAGTTTTTTGCTTGAGGAAAGAATATTGGTCAGGACACCAGGAGATCTCCCTGCTGGTATTCGTTTGAATTAAGTGGTTCTTCTTGCCCATTTGAGCAGTAAAAGGGCGAGCAATTTACCTTCTCAGTTGTTTACCATTGTGGGCGAAATGTTCCATTTTTTTCTACAAAGTGGGATTTTGTGCCCACCAGGCGAGAAAAGTGATGTCTTTTCTCACCATATTGCGCAGCACTTAGAAAGAAAAGAATGATGGAGGCATACCCCATGCCATGCGCTGGCAGGACAGGGAATGGAAAAGCTGGCAACTTTTGGTTTCCAGATATCGGGGCACCGTTTTTAAAGGATGTAATTTTTAAAGGCCGCCCCAGTGCACAGTGATTAAAGGATCTCTGGTAAAAACAAAACAAAAATACACCTCTCACCCCTCCCATCCCCACCACCATGGACGGGGAGACACCCCCCCCCCCCCCCCACATGCACTTGGGCAGCTGCCATCCTCCAAAATGAGAAACCGGGAAGGCACAAGGGGAAACCCCCCCCCCCCCCATGCCCACAGTGACACCCCCTCCACATACATGAGGAAATCCTCTCCTACGGACAAGGGAAACCGCCCGCCCCCCACCACATTCACAGGGACTACCCTCCACATACAAGACAAAGCCCACCCACCCCCACCACCCCATGGACACGGGGATCCCCTCCGCATGCAGCTGCCAGAATAGCTCTCCGGCACTGAAACTTGGCATTGCCCAGCCATGTCCCTCTCCCATCTGGTGGCCATACTTACCTGTACAACCCTGGTGTGGTCTCTTCATCTGGTTCATGTTGTTATTGAGCTGTTGTGAACATTACTGTCGTTACATCATGTAGGGGGAAATCCAAATGTCAGGCACAAGGCAGCAGGGAAGTCCACTACTAATATGATAATGTATTTGAATGAGGTTCCCGTTCCTCTTGGGCGTTACATCAATGGCGAGGGACATGGACAAGCATGATGGGAGAACTCGCCGGCGAGGTTCTCGCTTTTGGCTTCTCGCGGGATTTTGTGCCCACATCGCCATAATCCAGGCCAAAGTCTTCGCATTGTTCTTTTCTGAAATGTCATCCTATGTTATGTAGTCAAGACCTGGTATGGATCACGAACCCAAAATGAGAGTTCCTGACTCAGGTGAGAATGTTACACACTAAATTCATCCTGCCATTCGATGGCTCATGTGTGAGTTATCAGTCTTAGGCTGGTATTTTCTGTTCTCCGATTGTGGAGAATGCCAATGCCTGTGGGCAGACCCTCTGGTTCCGTTGAAGTCAATGGCCATTTGCGTTGCCCGTCGGCCATGCCATGGGGGACCTGCAGTGGTGGGCACCTTCGACGGGACCGGAATATCCCACTCGCAGCAAGGGCTGGAAAATACCAGCCTTCGTCACTGATGTTGTGTCACAGAAAAGAATGAGGCCGTAGATGTGGAGAATGAGAGAGAGAGAGAGAGAAAGAGAGAGAGAGTGCCCTGAAGCAAGTGAGTTGGCTTTGACAGAGTAACAATATCTGCAATAGTTTTGGCTGAACTGAAATAGCACTCTGACTCTTACCACAATTTCAATGACTGTCTAAACTCCCCATCCCTGATGCTGCATGCTTAGCAGTGAATGTAATGGCAGCTATCAATTTTTCTGCTACAGACTCCTTTAGGCATCAGAAAAGTATGACACTGGCGGCACACAGTCCCAAATTGTTGACATGTACACAGAAGTGATGGATGGGTTTATCATGAGGAGAGAAAAATACATTCATTTTCCAAAATCCTAAGAGCAACACTTGCCATGCAGTCGATGTTTTAATGTAAATGCTAGCTTTCCAGATTGCTGGACAGTTTGGAGGTAAAGTTGACTGAGCGTGACAGTGCAAAATGGGTGATAACAAGTCGGCAATTCACTTTACATCTCTCCTGATTTTTATATCCAGTGACTTGAAATCACATTACCCCTATGGATAATGCTGAGATAAGGGAGTCAGGAAACTATTTCAATCCCATTTCCTAAGCTTCTGCTCTACCCCTCCCCCACTTTTCTTGAATCATAATGGTATCCCTATTGTCCTCTCCTTCAGCCAACTAGTTTCCACATTTCAAGGACTGTCCCCTGCTATTTCTGTCACATTCCAGTGTGATAGCCGCATCACGCCTGGTCCTTTGCAGCATTTCAAATGGTCCGTTCCCTCTGCTACACTCTGATCCATTCTACCCTCCAGTTCCTGCTCCACTTCCCACGCACCATCTGTATGAGTGCAGGAGATGCAAAAACTCTCTCACAGTGTCCCTCCATCCAAGATCCAACATATTTCCTCCAGGTGAAAGAGTGATTAGCTTATATTTCCATGTAGGGGCTGGTTTAGCACAGTGGGCCAAGACAGCTGGCTTGTAATGCAGAACAAGACCAGCAGCGCGGGTTCAATTCCCGTTCCAGCCTCCCCGAACAGGCGCCAGAATGTGGCGACTAGGGACTTTTCACAATAACATTATTGCAGAGTTAATGTAAGCCTACTTGTGACAATAAAGATTTCAAAAAAATAAGTCACTCACCATCCAGACATGAAAATATATCGCTGTTCTTCACTGTCTCTGGGGAAAAATCCTGGAACTCCCTCCCTGACAGCACAAAGGGTGTACCTACACCCAAAGGACTGCTTGTGATATTGTAATAATAAGCGATTATTATTATTATATATACCATAGAGGAGGAATTTCTGGAGTGTATGCGGGATGGTTTTCTAGACCAGTATGTTCAGGAACCAATAAGGGAGCAGGCTATCTTGGATTGGGTGTTGTGCAATGAGAAAGGATTAGTTGGCAATCTAGTCATGAGAGAACCCTTGGGGATGAGAGACCATAATACGGTAGAATTCTTTATCAAGGTGAATAGTTAGGTCGTCAAATCTGAGACCAAGGTCTTGAACCTCAATAAAGGTAGCTGTGATGGTATAAGGCATGAGCTGGCAATGACGGACTGGGAAACATTATTGAAAGGAAGGACAGCAGGCAGACAATGGCAGGTATTCAAGGAACGAATAGATGAACTCCAAAAGTTGTTTATTCCTATTTGGCACAAGAGTAGAAAGGGAACTATGGCCAAACCATGGCTTACAAGGGAAATTAGAGATAGTATTAGATTCAAAGAAGAGGCATACGAATTAGCAAGAAAAAAGTAATAGACCTGAGGATTGGGAACAGTTTAAAATTCAGCAAAGGCAGTCCAAGGGATTGATTAAGAAGGGGAAAATACAATATGAAAGTGAACTAGTGGGCAACATAAAAACTGACTGGAGAAATTTCAATAGGTATGTAAAGAGAAAAAGATTAATAAAAACTCATGTCGGTCCCATACAGTCAGAAACGGGGGAATTCATAACAGGGAGCAAAGAAATGGCTGAGGAACTAAATTTGCTGTTTGCTTCCGTCTTCACAAAGGAAGATATGAATAATGTACCAGAAGTTCTGAGAAGCACATGTTTTAGTGAGGAGTTTAAGGAAATTAGTGTGAGTAAAGAAATGTGGTTTGGGGGAAATTAATGGAATTGAAGGCCGGCAAATCTCCAGGGCCTGATCTTCATCACAGAATACAAAGAACAAAGAACAAACAACAATACAACACAGGAACAAGCCCTTCGGCCCTCAAAGCCTGTACCGGTCATGACACTAGCCCTTGCCAAAACCGTTAGCACTTCCTTGTGCCGTATCCCTCTATACCCATCCAATCCATGTGTTTGTCCAAGATGCTATTTGAACATCGTTAATGTATCTGCTTCCACAACCTCCCCTGGCAATGTGTTCCAGGCACTGATCACCCTCTGCGTAAAAGACCTGCTTCACACATCTCCTCTAAACTTTGCCCCACGGACCTTAAACCTATGCCACCTGGTGACTGACCCCTCCAACCTGGGAAAGAGTGTCTGCCTATCCACTCTATCCATGCCCCTCATAATCTTGCAGACCTCTATGAGGTCACCCCTCAACCTCCGTCTTTCTAATGAAAACAGTCCAAGTCTATTCAGCCTTGTCACATAGCTAACACCCTCCAGACCAGGCAACATCCTGGTAAACCTCCTCTGCACCCTCTCCAAAGCCTCCACATGCTGACAGGCAAATGGTATGTTGGCTTTCATAGTGAGAGGATTTGAGTATAGGAAGAGAGATGTTTTACTACAATTGTATAGGGCATTGGTGAGGTCACACCTGGAGTATTGGTGTCCTTATCTGAGGAAGGACTTTCTTCCTCTGGAGGGAGTGCACCAGACTGATTCCTGGGATTGCGGGACTGTCATATGAGGAGAGACTAGATCGGTTAGGATTATATTCATTGGAGTTAAGAAGAATGAGAGGGGATCTCATAGAAACTTACAAAGTTCAAACAGGATTAGACAGGGTAGATTCGGAAAGAATGTTCCTGATGGTGGGAGAGTCCAGAACGAGGGGTCATAGTTTGTGGATAAGTGTTAAACCTTATCTAAGGTGAGGAGAAATCTCTTCACTCAGAAAGTGGTGAATCTGTGGAATTCACTACCACAGAAAGTAGTTGAGGCCAAAACGTTGTGTAATTTCAAAAAGGAATTAAACGTAGCTCCTGGGCTAAAGGGATCAAGGGATATGGGGGGAAGGCGGGGTCAGGGTATTGAACTTCATCATCAGCCGTGATCATAATGAATGGCGCAGCAAGCTCGAAGGGCTGAATGGCCTAATTCTGCTTCTATTTTCTATGTTTCTGTTTCTATGTTTCTTGCAACTTAGTAGTTGTATTTTCTGCACACGATGCAGTCTCCTCTATGCAGGGTAACTAAACACGGATGGGGCAATTGCTTTACTGAACACCTCTATTCAGTCTGCAAGTGTGATCCTAAACTTTCAGCTGCTGTCTCTTTAAATTCTCCATTCCACTCCCATTCTTACCTCTCTGCTCTTAGCTCCAATAAAGCTCAATGTAAGCTAGAGGAACATAATGTCATCCATTGATTCAGCACTTCACCATCTTCGAGACAGTATTGAATTCAGTCATTCCAGATCATAATCCCTGCTCCAATTTATCTGACAGTCAGTGCTGGGAATGATTTAGCTGTGGCCACTTTCAGCTTCTCTCAACCCAATTTTTGTTTCTTCACTCATCCCATTACAACCATCTTTCCTGGCTCAATCATTGTTATTTAATAACCTTAATGGCGTGAACGGTCACTCCCACGTGTAATTCTGGCCCCTACAGGGGGCCAGCACGGCGCTGGAGCAGTTTGCGCCGCTCCAGCTGCAGATCCCGGCGTGAACTGGGCACCGCGGTATCCCCGCATGCGCAGTGGCGCCGACGCCAACACGCACATGCGGAGTGGCCTCCATCAACGCACCAGCCCCGGCGCAACATGGCGCAGGGCTACAGGGGCCGGCGCGTAGGCGCATAGGCCCCCATCCACAGGCCGGCCCGCCGATTGGTGGGTCCTGATCGCGGGCCAGGCCACATCTGAGGCACGCCCCCCCCCCCCCCGGGGTTTCGGACCCCCCTCCCCCCCCCCCCCCCCCCAACAGGCTGCCACCCGACCCTTGCACGCCGAGGTCCCGCCGCCCAGAGCAGGTTAGAACGGCGACGGCAGGACTCGGCTCCTTTCCTACGGCCGCTCAACCCATCCGGGTCGGAGAATCGCGAGCCGGCGTCGGGGCGGCATGGCCCGTTCGCGGGGATTCTCCGGCCCAGCGCGGGGCTGGGAGAATCCCGCCCCATGTCTCTCCCCTCAACTATAAGTTGTTAAAACTCAAATTTCTTCTATTTTTGACAACAGACCACACTCCCTGATCTGCTGAATATTTCCAGCGTTTTCTGTTTTTACTTCAGATTAAAAGTATCTGCAGTATTTTTGATCTCGATTTAATGAATAAATTACTTTGCCCACAGGTGGCAAATTTGTTTTGAGTCAATCTGGATTTGTTTCTCCTTTTGAACAAGACAACTGAGTGAATAGATGGCTCCTGGGGATCATGGTTACAATATTTAACATTATTTAATACCTCTGTACACGCTCTAACCCCAGAGCAACAACAGTACAACGAAATGAAGAGCGAGCATTTGAACAAGCATTTAACATTTTCAAACAGTGTATTGTTTAAATTTCCCTGGAGATGTCATGCAATATACAGCACACAAAGACTGTAATGTGGTTATTATTCGCATCATCAACCTACAACTGGAGCAACCGTCACCTGGTTAAATTTAATGGAGCCACATTTCATCTAAAATGTTAAACAAGTTCAAAGTCAAGAAGAATGAGGTATTCATAGATCAGAATCTCGCAGTTCCCAAAGCGCAGAATGAGGCCATTCGGCCCATCGGTTCTGCACCGACCCTCTGAAAGAGCTCCCCAGCTAGGCCCACTCCCTTGTAACTACCCATAACCTACACATCACTGGACACTAAGGGACAATATAGCCTGGCCAACCCACCTAGCCCACACATCTTTAGAGGAAACCGAAGCACTCGGAGGAAACCCACGCAGACACGGGCAAAACCTGCAAACTCCACACAGTCAACCAAGGTCGGAATTGAACCCAGGACCCTGGCGCTATGAGGCAGCAGTGCAACCACTGTGTCACCGTGCCACCCGTGGTATTGCCAGCGCGTCACACATAAAAATCTAGCAACAAAGCTTCATAAATAAAGAAAGTGACAGTGTAGTTCTGCGTGGTCCGTTGAATCAACGACAACACGGGGTTTTCAACAAACGGGACACTTATCAACTCAACATATAGGGCGGGATTCTGCGTTGGTGGCCGCCAAAATCGGGAAACATGTTTGAATGGAGAATAGGTTCTGATGCCAAAATGGTGGCGGGCGCCAATTTTTGCATATCATTGGCCTGACCATTCTCTGGGGCCGCCGCGATTCTCTGCCTGTGATGGCATAACTCATTTGTGATTTTAAAAATCGTGAAACCGACATCATGGCTGCTGAGAGAGATGTTGGACGGAAAATGTTGTGACAGTTGTGGCGTTGGCCGGCGGCTTCTGCCAGGGCCAGGGGGAATAGCGGGGGGGGGGGGGGGGGGTGGCCAGAGGTGGGCTGTGGGGACGGGGTGGACGGGCAGAGAACACCATTGCTGCAGTCGGAAAGTCAGCCATTCAACTGTGCATTCTGCTGACAGCCCACTGTGAACTTAGGGCCACAGGTCATATAGGTGTCCCCCCAGGACACACCCCCGAGGGGCGTTCTGGCCCCAGCCAATCCATCAGCTGCATGGGCGTGCTCCAGCACAACCTGTGCCACCTTTTTGGCTGGGGTGAGTGTACACATGGATTGTAATGTGTTTATGCGGCTGCAGCTTCGCTCCCGGACCCGGCAAATCCCCCACCGTTTTTCAGCGGAGTTGATTGTGTTCCACGTGGTGCTTGTGCAGCCCCTCCGCAGTCGCTGAATCGGTCTAGGCTCGGCGCCAGTTTTGCAGTCGTGGAACTCCCCGAATCCTGCGCCGACGTCTCACGAACGGAGAATCCAGCCCACAAACTCTCATTAACATACATATTCTCAGCATCAGGTCCCAGGTAATCCTGCAACGCTCCACCCCTGTGATGTTTCACGTGGCCAAGTCATCACGGAGACCCAATCTATATCCTCCGCATTTAGTTTAGGCCCCCAGCAGTGTGAGGTGTAACTATGTACAACTAAGTACGTGGAAATGGAACAATGCATTTACTGAAAGGTACAACAGTCTGGACACCAATTTAGCTCTTGCAGTTGCTGCATAGTCTGCCGTGTGCTAATTGTCTACCAGTGAACAATAGAACTCCAACTTGGCGGCTACAAGTAGGTGCATTGTCCATTGTGTGTCCATTGTGTGTCCATTGTGTGTCCATTGTGTGTCCATTGTGTGTCCATTGTGTGCGCTCCTCATCCTTCTTTCAGACTAAATTGGGGAAATGGCAAAAGTGAAATGGAAAGAATGACTTTGATCAGTCCAGACAGTTTAAGACCTGGTGAAGTCCCGCCACCATGTGTTGGACTTGATCAAGCATTTAATAATAACAATAATGATCTTTATTGTCACAAGTAGGCTTACATTAACACTGCAATGAAGTTACTGTGAAAATCCCCTAGTTGCCACACTCTGGCGCCTGTTCGGGTACACGGAGGGAGAATTCAGAATGTCCAATTCACCTAACAGCACGTCTTTAGGGACATGTGGGAGGAAACCAGAGCACCCGGAGGAAACACACGCAGACACGGGGAGAACGTGCAGACTCAGCACTGACAGTGACCCAGCCGGGAATCGAACCTGGGACCCTGGCGCTGTGAAGCAACAGTGATAACCACTGTGCTACCGTGCCATCCTGGTATGTGTACAGACACCAACAGGTGCAGGTGGGACTGTGCTGTCAGCAGTGTGTGTTGTGGGCATGCAAGGCACAACGTTCATGTGAAGGCCTTGGACTTGCCATGCAGGATTCCAACGGGATCTGGGTTGAGGGGGGCTTGTGGGGCCTGAGGTCCAGGAAATGTGATCAATCTGAGTAAACAGTTGTGGGTGGCAGCTTAGCTGTTGGCAGCAGGTGACAGCGATTGCGTATATAATGGCTGCTATTGGAGGCTATCACATAGCTGTTGGGCTGGAGGACCTTGTAGTTGGCCACTGCTAACGGGTCGTTGCCTCGTGCAGTCTGCATTCAAGCCTTTTGGCCCGGTGCTAGAGAACATAGAGCAAGGGCATGTTTGTCATAATGCACTTTGTCGAAGAGGCTTCACTGAAGAGGTGGGCGGTGGGATCAACAGGCACAGCTCAAAGTACGACACAGTCCTCGGAACAGGACCGGATCCCCAGGAGCGGGAAGGAATCTGGGCAGCCATCCAAATCTCAGGTGGACTGCTATCATTGCAGGGGATCCATCCCCAGGAGACCTGCCATGTTCGGGAGTTCAGCGCTTCCATTGCAACCAAAGGGGACACATTCAAGCACGTTGCCACACGAGGAAAAACGAGCCATTACAAGAAACAATAGCAGCAGCAGCGGTCCAGAGCAGCATTGGACATAGTAGAGAAGAGATCTGTGGAAGAGAATTTGACGCACCAGTTGAATGCAGTCCAATTGAATAAACCAGCTCCGATTGAAATTGTCTTCAGGCTGAATGGTAGACACTTTAAAATGTAAGTTGACACTGGGGCCTCGGTGACCACAGTGGGTGAAAAGACCTTTGAATATCTGCGTGCAGGATTAAAGTCTTTAAGCTTAAGGTTTCAACATAAACCGGGAAGAGCCTCGGAACAGTCAAGACCCTAGTGACATGCAAACAGCTACCTTCGGTCATCATGCAAGAACATAGACCCAGTCTGTTGGGAAGAGACTTGAGATGTTGCAGAAGATTAGGCTCAACAGCCTGGAGATCTTCAAAATATCCGACAGCATCCTCCGAGATGCCTTGAGGAAGCATGAAGATATCTTCCATGAAGAACTGGGCCGAATTAAAGGTATAAAAGCCAAGGGGCGGGATTCTCCATCGGCAGCGTTCCCACACTCGGGGCTTTCCCGATGGCATGGGGTGGCCACATTGGGGAACCGCATTGGCCAGCTGCGGGAATGGAAAATCCAGCTGCCGGTAGGGGAGACACGCCAGCAAACAGGGCTGGCGGGACGGAGAATACCGCCCAAGATACGGATTCAACACCTTAGTTCTTCAGAGTCAGGCTGGTGCCATACGCATTGCATCAGAAGGCTGAAGCAGAGTTAATTTGGGCAGCACGGTAGGATTGTGGTTAGCACAATTGCTTCACAGCTCCAGGGTCCCAGGTTCAATTCCCGGCTTGGGTCACTGTCTGTGCGGAGTCTGCACATTCTCCCCATGTGTGCGTGGGTTTCCTCCGGGTGCTTCGGTTTCCTCCCACAGTCCAAAGATGTGCAGGTTAGGTGGATTGGCCAGCTAAATTGCCCTTAGTGTCCAAAATTGCCGTTAGTGATGGATGGGGTTATTGGGCTATGGGGATAGGGTGGAGGTGTGGACCTTGGGTAGGGTGCTCTTTCCAAGAGCCGGTGCAGACTCGATGAGCCGAATGGCCTCCTTCTGCACTTTAAATTCTATGATTCTAATGAGATTGCAAGTGCTGGCAATAAATAGTCGGCCTGTCCTTAAACCTGATGGATCAATAAGGATTTGTGGGGGCTATAAGATGATGATAAACCAGACTGCCCAGGTCGATCGGTATCCGGTTCCCCGAACTGAAGACCTCTCCACCTTGCTGGTCCCTGCCCTAACCTATTCAAAGTTGGACCTCAGTCACCCTGACCTGCAACTAGAGATGGATGAGGAATCTTAGCTATTTGTACAATTAATACCCACAAAGACCTCTTCCAGTATACCATACTTCTTAAGCCTGCACTATCTTCCAGTGCATGATGGAAAATCTCCTCCAGGGTATTCCCAAGGTGAAAGTTTACCTTGATGGCATGCTAGTCACAGGTGCTACACCAGAAGAACATGTGGCCAGGCTAGAGGAAGTAGTAAAGAGAGCTTGTGATGCTGGGGTCAACCTTAAATGCAAAAATTGCACCTTCCATGGCTCTGAAGTGACATACCTATGATTTTGCATTGAGGCGACAGGATTGCACCCTTTGGAAGAAAAGGGTCAAGGCCATACAAGATGTCCCTGCACCCAAAAATGTCAGTGAGTTTTTGAGTCCTTTCTTGGTATGGACAATTGAAATGAAATGAAATGAAAATGAAATGAAAATTGCTTATTGTCACAATTGAAGTTACTGTGCTACAATGAAGTTACTGTGAAAAGCCCCTAGTCGCCACATTCCGGCGCCTGTTCGGGGAGGCTGGTACGGGAATTACTATGGAAGGTTTATTTCAAATTTAGTCACACCATTGGCACCGTTACACCTACTTTTAAGGAAGCGGTGGCAATGGGAGGAGCCTCAAAAACATTCCTTCCAAGTTGTGAAACATGTATTCCAGTCTTCAGACATCTTGGTGCATTTTGATCTGAGGAAATCGTATTGATCTGCGACATGTCCACTTATGGGAGAGGGGCTTTTTTATCCCACAAAATGGGAGATGGTTCGGAGTGCCTTCATGCCTTTGCCTCAGAAACAATAACTATGCCCAGATTGAGAAGGAGGCCTTAGCCGTTATATTCAGTGTGAAGAAATTCCACCAGTGTCTGTACGGTCGACAGTTCAACATAGTGGCTGATCATTACTGGGCCAAAGGGAAGTTAAGCTCGTACAGCCCATAGCCTCAGCTAGGGTGAAGTGTTGGGCCCTGCTGCTGACATTCTACAACTATTTTTTTCAGCACTATCCTGGGGCTCAAATTGCTAATGCGGATGTGTTAAGTCACATCTCCCTACCTGAGAGCATTCGCCAGTGCTGGTACCCCAGATGTTCATTATAACCCAAAATCTCCTGGACACTTTGCCAGAGTTTGCAGAGCACATCCTCAACTGGACTCAAAGAGACTCGCGTCCGAACGTTAACACGCAAAGAAGTTACTGTGAAAATCCCCTGGTCGCCACATACCAGCACCTGTTCGGATACACGGAGGGAGAATTCAGAATGTCTAATTCACCTAACCTGCACGTTTTTCAGGACTTGTGGGAGGAAACCGGAGCACCCGGAGGAAACCCTCGCAGACACGGGGAGGACGTGCAGACTCCGGACAGACAGTGACCCAAGCCAGGAATCGAACCTGGGACCCTGGCGCTGTGAAGCCATAGTGCTAACCACTATGCTACCGTAGTCTCACACACGCACATGCAGAGGTACACACACACACACATACAGAGGTACACACACCCACATACAGATACACACACGCACAGGGCGGTAATTACCAGCTATTCAAGCCGGCAGGGGATTCCAGTCCCACGCCGGTCTATGGGTTTCCGGGTGACGAGCGCTGCAGTCAACGGGAAATCCCATTGACAATGGTGAAACCGGTAGATCCTGCTGGTGGGCAGCCTCCACCCCCGAAAAACACATGGCGGAATGGTGGGTAAATGCTGCCCACATGGTCACACCCACGCATACACAGGTACACACAGACATAGAGTTACAAACACACACACAGGTACGCTCATACACACAGTCTCACACACACATATACACAGTCATGCACACAGACACAGGCGCACACACAGACGCACCCACATAGAAATACACAAACTGACACACACACAGTCGGGATGGCACGGTGGCACAGTGGTTAACATTGCTGCCATTCTCCCCGTGTCTGTGTGGGCTTCCTCCAGGTGCTCCCCCTTCCCCCCCCCCCCCCCCCCCACAGACACAACATGTGCAGGTTAGGTGGATTGGCCACGATCAATGCGTGGGGTCACAGAGATAGGGCATGGGAGTGGGTTTAGGTAGAGTGCTCGCCCTTTCGGAGGGTCGGTGCAGACTTGTAGGCCCAATGCCCTTCCCCTGCACTGCAGGGATTACATAGTCACACACACCCATACTCACACACAGCCATCCGATGCCTGAATATGTCTGCAATGGTGAGAGCAATGGTAGAATTGGTATAAGGGTTTTGAGTAACCCACTTTTTGTGCCGTATTGGAATAGTGAAGCTGTGTGCTTGAGTTTTTATCGTGAATCAACAACTTAATAAGAAAGAACCAGAGAATTATACTGGGCATGTATGTCTGTGTGCAATAATCAGAGAATCAGAGAATTTACAGTGAAGAAGGAGGCCACTTGGCCCATCGAGACTGCAGCGGCCCTTGGAAAGAGCACCCCACCACATCCCCACATTCCTCCCACATTCCAAAGATGTGCAGGTGAGGTGGATTGGACATGCTAAATTACCCTTAGTGTCCAAAAGGTTAGGTAGGGTTACTAGGTTGCGGAGATAGGATGAAGGCCTGTTCTAAAATGGGGGCAGCACGGTAGCTCAGTGGGTAGCACTGTTGCTTCACAGCTCCAGAGTCCCAGGTTCGATTCCCGGCTTGGGTCACTGTCTGTTTGCAGTTTGCACGGTCTCCCTGTGTCTGTGTGGGTTTCCTCCGGGTGCTCCGGTTTCCTCCCACAAGCCCTGAAAGACGTGCTGTTAGGTAATTTTGGACATTCTGAATTCTCCCTCTGTGTACCCGAACAGGCGCCGGAATGTGACGACTAGGGGCTTTCCACAGTAACTTCACTGCAGTATTAATATAAGCCTACTTGTGACAATAAGGATTATTATTATTATTATTATTGAATAGGGTTCTCTTTCCAATGGGCCAGTGCAGACGCGATGGGCCAAATGGCCTACTTCTGTACTGTAGGGATTCTATGATCCTACGATAAATTTTAATCCACTGCCCCAATTTAGAGAGAGGGAAAGAGACAAAAATGGGATTTTTCCGACAGGAGATGGGGCACACCATTGGCCGCTGATGAGATCTTCTGGTCTCACTGATGTCCACGCCATTTTGCAGAGCTGGCCGTCCCACTGCCAGGAAACCCTCTGCGGAACCGGGAGGTCCTGCTGGTGGGAAGGACTGTAAAATCCTGTCCAATGGTTTGATTCATCAAACAATTGTCATGAGAATGTCACTTTAAGAAATGTTTGGCCGCCCATATTACTGCAGTGATGTCAGAGTGTGGGTGGAGCAGGGCTGTTCTGTCAGTTTTTTTGCTTTTGGTGTGTTTTAGTTTTGTTTTTAGATCTGGATAGCTGCAGTCACAGCCAGAAGGTGTATCAGTTTCTCTCTGTAATCTAAAGACTGTAAATCGATCCTGGTGATTTAAAACTAAGAACAGTAATGACTTTAACCTAATGTGCTTCTATTGAAAGGTGTTTCTTCTGTTGTTTGGGAAGTTATTAAGCATTACTTAGTGTTGTATTCTTTGGGGGTTGTATTTGAATTAATGGTTGCTAAGATGTTCACTGTATGTTTTAAAAAGGTTAACTTGAGTTCATAGAATAAATATTGTTTTGCTTTAAAAATACTTTTCCATTTCTGCTGTACCACACCTGTAGAGTGGGCCGTGTGCTCCCCATACCACAATCTGTTAAAAGTTGTGGGTCAGGTGAACTCCATGATACACTTTGGGGTTCTCTAAACCCTGGCCCATAACACAATCACCTCCCTGATGTTCAATGAAATCTCTCCTTTTCTCTTGTATTTGGATTCACCAAATTAGATTCTCCTCAGAATTGGACTTTCTCTCCTCCTCGACTTATGCTGACCTTATAGTTTTTTGTGTTTCAACTGAAAAAATAATCTGGTTGAATTTATAGGTAGGTTAATTTATATTCTTGCCTGCAACAGACGCTTCTACCAGTACTGGAAGTTAAACAAAACAGCATCTCCTTCCCATATTGAAATTCCAACTACAGCCATGTTCCGAACAGTCTATGCTCTGTTTATGATTCATTCTGTTCTGGTATCACTCTTTGCCAATTACTCTCTGCTGCTAATGAACTTAATGGGTGAAAAGTATTTGAAGTGTCACAAGTGACAGAAGTGAACAATACAGAACCTGTTTAATTTGGCTACGTTCAGGATCTACTTTCGTCAAGTTTCCCTGAGGTTCAGAGTTAATGATTAGACAATTAGTAGCCCCTATTCTCCACAGTAATCGCAGAGAGAGAGAAAAATAATACAATCTAGAAATCTACATCCCTGCCAGCACTGGATAAAAGCAAATTACTGCGGATGCTGGAACCTGAAACGAAAGGGAAAATGCTGGAAAATCTCAGCAGGTCTGGCAGCATCTGTAGGGAGAGAAAAGAGCTGATGTTTCGAGTCCGATGACTCTTTGTCAAAGCTAACAGACAGAGAGAGTGGGAAATATTTATACTGTGGAGTGAGAATGAAAGATGGGTCATAACCACAGAAACCCAGGGAAACCGGGTGCTAATGGCCACAGATGCCAAGGTGAAAGAGTGCTAATGGCAGTCCCCAGAGAGGACAAAAGATATGAAAGGTCAAACAGCAGGGAAACTAACATCAGAGGATGAACTGTAGGTGTGTGGGGGAGGGGAAGGGGGAAGCAAAGAGGAGAAAGGTGCAGGAAAGAAAGAAATGGTAAAGGACAGTTAAAATGAAATGAAAACAAATGGGTTGAGGTGGGGCTGATCATCTGACATTGTTGAATTCGATGTTCAGGTCGGAAGGCTGTAGCATGCCTAATCGGAAGATGAGATGTTGTTCCTCCAGTTTGCGTTGCGCTTCACTGGAACATTGCAGCAGGCCAAGAACAGACATGTGGGCATAGGAGCAGGGTCTTTTCTTAAAACGGCAAGCAACAGGAAGGTCAGGATCCTGAATGCACACAGACTGAAGATGCTCAGCAAAGCGATCACCCGGTCTGCGTTTGGTCTCTCCGATATAGAGGAGACCATATTGGGAGCAGCGAATGCAATAGACCAGATTTTTACCATTTCTTTCTTTCCTGCACCTTCCCCTGGGTTTCTGTGGCTATGACCCATCTTTCAGTCTCACTCCACAGTATAAATATTTCCCACTCTCTCTGTCTGTTAGCTTTGACAAAGAGTATCGGACTCGAAACATCAGCTCTTTTCTCTCCCTACAGATGCTGCCAGACTTGCTGAGATTTTCCAGCATTTTCCCTTTCGTCCCTGCCAGCACACTCTGCTGCCCTGGTGCACTCCCGCTATATGTGGGAGAGCAGGGTAGGGGAAGAGCTGTCAATTAAGTTTGTAAATGATAGGAGCCAAATTAGGCCTTTTGGCCCATCGAATCTGCTCCGAAATTCGATCATGGCTGATCTCATCCTGGCCTTAACTCCACTGTGCTGCCCGTTCTCCTTAACCCTTCAAACCATTACCAATTAAACATCTGTCTAACTCCTTAAATTTACTCACTGTCCCAGCATCCACTGCACTCTGGGTTAGCGAATTCTACAGATTCACAACCCTTTGGGAGAAGTAGTTTCTCCTCAACTCCATTTTAAATTTGCTACCTCTTCTCCTAATACTATAACCTCTCCTCTCGAATGCCTCACAAGAGGAAGCATCCGCTCCATGTCTACTTTATCCATACCTTTTAGCATCTTGTAAACCTCAATTTGATCTCCCCTCATTCTTCTAAACCCTAGAGAATATAGGTCTAAACTGCTCAATCTCTCCTCATGCGACAAACTTCTCGGGCTAAATTCTCCCATCGGGAGACTAAGTGCCGACGCCGGAGTGAAAACCGTAATGTTTCACTCCAACGCGGAGGCCGCTCCTCGCCCCCTATTCACCCACCCCCAGGGGGCTAGGAGCGGCGTCAATTACGCGGCTGGGCCTTAACACCACGTGAAAGCGGCGCTGCATAAATTACGCGGCCAGTGCCGCGTAAATGATGTCACCCGCGCATGCGCAGGTTGGCTGGCACCAACCTGCGCATGCGCGATTGCTGTCCTCCCCGCATGGAGGATTGATCTTGCGGGGCGGCAGAGGAAAAGAGTGCGTCTTTCAGAGACGCCGGCCCGACGATCAGTGGGCACCGATCGCGGGCCAGACCCCTACTGAGCGCCCCCCTGGTGCTCGATCCTCCCTCCCCTCCCCTCCACAGGCTGCCCAGGCAGCGTTCGCACGCTGTTCACGCCGGCAGCGACCAGGTGTGGTTTGCGCCGGCATGTACCCGTCGTATTGGGCAGGCCGGAGAATTGCCGCTCGCCTGCTGCAAACAGCGAGCGGCGATTCTCCAAGCAGCCTGTCGTGAAACGCGGCATGCCGTTTTGGGGGGTAGGAGAATCATGTGCGGGTGCCAGGGCGGCGTGGCGGGAATTGCCCGGCACCCCCGCGATTCTCCCACCTGGCGTGGGTGTCGGAGAATTGCGCCCCTCATCTCTGGAATCAACCTTGTGAACCTCCTCTGAACTGCCTCCAATGCCTCTACATCTTTCTTCAAATAAGGGGACCAAAACTGTGCCACAATACTCCAGCTGTGGTCTCACCAATGCCTTGTACAGTTGTCATCTTTCCTCTGCCAGTTTCTCTCATTCTTAACCGACTGATCCTGCCTTAACTCTGCTGATCTGTTTTAGGCTGTACTCTTTGACTCTACTGCTCCTAGGGCCAGAGCTTTGTTTTTTCTGGTCTCCAGTTTATCTTTGCAGCCCACATTGCTCATCATGCACCTCCCACCTCACCTCGCTACCGCTGTCACGACCCTGGGGAAGTGGCATGCTGCATTGGCCACCGAAAAATTCTTCTTTTGTTCTCAAACCCAATACCTTCCAAATGAGAGGACAGACAGGACAACGACCAGAATGCAGTGGAGCAAGTGTAGAAGGGAATATAGATATACAAACCATAATTGAGAACCACCTGAGATGATAAATGAAGGAACGAGCAGAGCAGGAGAAAGAGGAATGAGAGAAAGGAGGGATGAGAACACAAACAGAAAGCAAGGATGGTTAGGGCAGCATGGTAGCATGGTGGTTAGCATCAATGCTTCACAGCTCCAGGGTCCCAGGTTCGATTCCCGGCTGGGTCACTGTCTGTGTGGAGTCTGCACGCCCTCCCCGTGTGTGCGTGGGTTTCCTCCGGGTGCTCCGGTTTCCTCCCACAGTCCAAAGATGTGCGGGTTAGGTGGATTGGCCATGATAAATTGCCCATAGTGTCCTAATAGTAAGGTTAAGGGGGGGAGTTGTTGGGTTACGGGTAAAGGGTGTATACGTGGATTTGAGTAGGGTGATCATTGCTTGGCACAACATCGAGGGCCGAAGGGCCTGTTCTGTGCTGTACTGTTCTATGTTACGGGAGAGTGAGAGAATACGTTCTCCAGTTTACCATGACCAATGACACAGTACCTATGATTTTGAACAAAGTAAACTGACCATGAAACTCAGCTCTGTAGTGGAGGCCACTGGTGGAGATGCTATGGAAACCCCAAATTTAACTGGCTGGAATGCTTCTGGTCACTGTGCAGCGCATCATGGCTGAAAGGGTACAGTGTCAGGCATGGTGTGTTGGCATTGGATACATGCAGAACAAGAGGGTTGGGGGCATGTCCAACAAGCTGCCATTTTGGACTGGGGACAAGGATCATTAACACCCTCTCTTTATCACTTTCAGCTGCCCGAGACTGAAGGACCCCAGGCGAGTATTAGTCGAAGAGTCAACCATCCAAACTCAAGGTGACGTACTTTTATTTTACTTTTGCTGGTGCAGGGTCAGTGGAAGTATCGCATTTTGTGTTACTGGTGGAGTTTTACCAAACTTTGAATTTGCATGGGAGTAGTGCCGGATGTTAGTAAGGAGGTCAGAAGATTTGATTGGCTTGTTCAGAAACAGTTTGGTTCAGTAATGAAGGCGATGGTTGCAGGGTCTCTTGGGGTGCAGCATGATGTGTAAATGGAGAACAGGCAGCAGAGAGAAAGTTGCATAGGGAGGGAGAAGGAGGACATCACTCCGTAGTGGGGCCGACTCCCCAAGAGCTTTTAGGGAGCACTCCTCCTATCTCCCCCTCAGTGAGGAGATATGCCTGCGTTTCGCCAAGAAGATGGTCACTGCACTCTGCCACCTTCTACAATCTGACCTACTGCCTCTGCCAGTGGTAATCACAGAATTATAGAATCTTGGTGCCAGTCCCCGTACCCCATACACACTGTTTCTAGTCAAATAATCCCTTAATGCCTTCTCCAATGTCTCAATTAAACCTGCCTCCACCACACTTCCAGGCAGTGCATTCCCGACCCAAACCACTCGTCGTGTGACAATGTTTTTTCCAACATTATATTTGCTTTTTTGGTAAATCACTTTGAATCTGAGTTGTCTTGTTCTTGATCCCTTTATGAGCGGGAACAGTTTTGCCCTATCCACTCTGTCCAGCCCCCTCGTGATTTTGAACATCTCTATCAAATCCCCTCTCAGCCTTCACCCCTCCGAGGAGAGCAATCCCAAACTCTCCAATTTGTCCTCATAACTGAAGTTTCTCATCCCTGGAATTATTCTTGTAATCACCTTCTGTACTCTCTCTAATATGTTCATATCCTTCCTATAGTGAGGCACCCAGAACTGTGCACAATATTCCAACTGAGGTCACCATCCCCTGAAATTTCACCACCAGTGGATCCTTGCAGCCAGCAGCAGGTGACATTAACAACATCGCACATTTTGTCATCTATCACTACATCAGAAAGGCAACTGAGCCTCTGTGTGGGAGGAGAGAGGAATTAATTACCTTCCGACTAACCCTGGAGAAGCAGGGGAAGGGAACATATGGGACTCCCAATGATGCAGGCTGCAACTGATGGTGCATACTGATGGGGCAGCACGGTAGCAACATGGTTAGCACTGTGGCTTCACAGCGCTTGGATCCCAGGTTCGATTCCTGGCTGGGTCACTGTCTGTGCGAAGTCTGCACTTTCTCCCCATATCTGCCTGGGTTTCCCTGAAAGACGTGCTGTTAGGTGAATCGGACATTCTGAATTCTCCCTCTGTGCACCCGAACAGGCGCTGGAATGTGGTGACTAGGGGCTTTTCACAGTAACTTCATTGCAATGTAAGCCTACTTGTGACAATAAAGGTTATTATTGTATCATATTATACCTGTTTGCCCATTTTCCACATTTGAATGGGGAAGTAACCCATCATTGCAAAGGCTACAATTTTAATAATGTTGAATTGATGTGCGGTCTTGCCCAGGAGATCATTTTGTCAATGCCCACTATCCTGGCAGCAGCCATAACACAGAAATCCTTCACCAGTCAGGAATATCCACCAACATTGACCCATCGGGTAAAACTAGAGACTGATTGCTGAGTTTAAAGGGTTATCCACTCTCTATCTAACTAATTACTCCCCTCCACCACCTGACAATGTGAGGATAATACACCTAGAATGAGAAGCATGCAGCCATCGGGAATGCCATGGAATAAAACATCTGAGTGTTGGTGCAACACGGTCTGGAGCAGCTCTTGCTTTTCATCCTAATGCTGCAGCAATGGGACGGGCAACACCTCTTGGAAAAATAGCAGGAGAGGGCTGGGCTGACGAAAAGCAGGATGTCCATGGTCACATCCTCAGTAGCTTGCAGTCCATGGCAGATGAGTGGCACGGTAGCACAGTGGCTAGCACTGTTGCTTCACAGTGCCAGGGACCCGGGTTCGATTCCCAGCTTGGGTCGCTGTCGGTGTGGAGTCTGCTCATTCTCCCCGTGTCTGCATGGGTTTCCTCCGGGTGCTCCGGTTTCCTCCCACAAGTCCCGAAAGACATGCTGTTAGGTGATTTAGACATCCTGAATTCTCCCTCTGTGTATCCGACCAGGCGCCGGAGTGTGGCGACTAGGAGATTGTCACAGTAAATTCATTGCAGTGTTAATGTAAGCCTACTTGTGACACTAATAAAGATTATTATAGACAACAGGATGGGTCTGAGGTGGGATTCGAGAAACAGTATGAGGTAAGAACATACCGTCATCCTCAATGTTCTCAACAATGTGGAGCATTGTCTCAACCTGAATGCTCAGAAAATGCAGGTGTGCCTGTCTCCCATTGGTTCTCTGCCTCTTTGAATGATTATTATTGGTTACATTCTGGGAAGAGAGAGCAAATAATGTCAGTGACTGTTTTGCAAAGTGTGTGGTTGATGTGCCTGCTACAGCTGAATAGCTGGACGTATGTGGAAGCAACGAGAGGTGGAGGCTCGCTGCATTGGTAAAGGTGAAGCCAAGTATCATAATGAGTCCAAATTTTGATGGAGGTGTGGCACATTGAGCAGCATGTTTTCTGGTCTTGAGTGTTAAATTCCAGCTTTGAGTGAGTTTGTGTGTTCTCCCGTGTCACTGTGGGTTTTCTCCGGGTGCTCTGGTTTCCTCCCACAGTCCAAAGATGTGCACATTAGGTGGCTTGGCCATGATAAATTGTCGGTACGGTCCAAAAGGTTAGGTGGGGTTGCAAGGTTAGGTGGGGGCATGGTACTTGGTGGGGTGCTCGTTTGGAAGTTTGGTGTCGACTTGATGGGCCGAATGGCCTCCTTCTGCACTGTAGGGATTCTATGATTCTATAATTGAATGAAGCAGAATTTAAAATGAAAAGTACACCTTTAAGTCTATCTGACATAATTTGAGATTTGCAGTTAAATGTTATTTAATAAATGGGAAGCAATGCTGGGGATTAAACATGCTTACAAAATCTCTTGCTCGAATTATTATGGACATGATTTGTTAGTTTCTTATATCAAAAGTAATAATTTAAACATTCCAACAAATTTAAGCCAAAAGTAAAATGACATTCCAAGCAATGCAGTTTGTTTTATAATTACCTCCGACCTTTAAAGAAAATTCCACTTTTCACATTAAATTGCGCTGAGTAATCTGAGTTCATCATCTCCTGTGATTTAAAATGAATCAAACACTGCTCTGAGGGTATTGGGAATTTCACTGGGAATTGGCTAAAAGCCTTATCACACAGACATCAAGGAGCATTCTTCCCAAATAATAATCTAACAATTAGCGGTATTTTAGTCGTAAAACCATACAGAGTGGAAGAGACTGAAATGTGCACAAGAGTGACTTTGTGGAGACAAGGTTAGCTGGCCACAACGGAGCGAGGGGCAACACCGACATCGGGTGGGGAAATATAACAAATGATTTGCAGCTGTAATGATGCCTTTCTCTGAAAGTGCCAATGCCTGCGGTGTTTCAAGCTATTCTTGAGCAGGGAAGGTATGATTGCAGCCACACACTCGCGGGCACACGGGTTCTTCTAGTTAAAGCCAGATCATCTCAATTTGCATTGAGCAATTTACCACAAAATATGTGCACCCACTTGTTGGAAGAATAACCATGATCAAGAAGGTGGTTCGCAGGCAGCACGGTGGCCCAGTGGCTAGCACTGCTGCCTCACGGCGCCGAGGTCCCAGGTTCGATCCCAGCTCTGGGTCACTGCCCTTGTGGAGCTTGCACATTCCCCCCGTGTTGGCTTGGGTCTCGCCCCCAGAACCTGAAGATGTGCAGGGTAGGTGGATTGACCACGCTAAATTGCCCCATAATTGGAAAAAATGAATTGGGTACTCTAAATTTAAACAAAAATTTTTTTTAAAAAGAAGGTGGTTCGCCCAGTACGAGACTAGCCCATTGCATTTTGGGTGTGGTGATGCCTTCGATGTCCCCAAATGCGGGATAGACGACTGCAAAATTTGTGAACAGTCCGGCAGTTATACTGGTTAAATGAGTTAATATTGATCTGTGATTCTTTAAAGAATCATTGCTACTGCCGTTTGCTAGTTTCTTGTTGCCACAGATATAACAGGTCAAATGACTTCCTTCTGCACCATAAATCATAGAATCATAGAATTTACAGTGCAGAAGGAGGCCATTCGGCCCAACAAGTCTGCACCAGCTCTTGGAAAGAGCATCCTACCCAAGGTCAACATATCCACCCTATCCCCATAACCCAGTAACCCCATCCAACACTAAGGGCAATTTTGGACACTAAGGGCAATTTAGCATGGCCAATCCACCTAACCTGCACATCTTTGGACTGTGGGAGGAAACCGGAGGAAACCCATGCACACACGGGGAGGATGTGCAGACTCAGCACAGTGACCCAAGCCGGAATCGAACCTGGGACCCTGGAGATGTGAAGCAATTATCCTATCCACAATGCTACCGTGCTGTTGTTTCGAACAATTGAATTGCGTTCTCAGCTGTTCCTTTCTACAAGATCGGACATTCCAATTAATTGCTCGTGGTCATAAATTAGAATGCAAAAAAATAAAATTGGAACTATTTTTTTCAATACGGCGGGGAGATATAAGCTTGAATTCTCTGCCTGTTCACGTTGGTGGGTATCGACGGAGAATCCCGCCCATTATGGCAAACAGTTCAGTGAGGTATAATAACTGAGTATATCTGGACTGTTACAACAATTTCCATGGGCTCAGTTGACTAAATAACCTTCGGTTATCCTTGAATTCTTCTGCTTGGAAAAGCTCAGCAACGCTGTCAATGTTTGGGTAATGCCAGTGATAGATATCACTATTGGAAACCGTTACTCCAAATTCGCTGCAATGTTCCATTAGGGCTGATGAAATAGGAAAGAGTTTTCAGCTGACTTTCTTTTCCTGTGCAGTCAGTTTGGCCAACTTTTATGTCTTTTGAAATGTGACTTTGTGAACTTATTCATCTGATAGGGCCGTCCTTTGATGATTTATTATCCTTTTTGTGTAGTGGCGGCCTCAGTTCAGTTAAAAAAAAATCTGGTTCATTTTCAACATGGATTAGTGCCGTTAGACCTAGAATTCATTCTGGCCCATAGTGAGAAGCATCAATCTTGCCGCCGCATAGCTTTTGTAACAGGTGAGCTCCAGGAACAGATTCCACACTGTGCAGCTACAGCTTGCCTTGCGTAAAATCAGAAAATTCCCAATGGCTGGAGCTCCATTCCGAAGCGTACTCATTTATTTCTTTTTCATAAATTTAGAATACCCAGTTTTTTTTTCCAATCAAGGGGCAATTTAGCATGTCAAATCCACCTAACCTGCACATCCTTGGGTTGTGGGAGTGAGACCCACGCAGACACGGGGAGAATGTGCAAACTCCACACGGACAGTGACCCAGGGCCGGGATTCGAACCCGGGTCATCAGCGCTGTGAGGCAGCAGTGCTAACCACTGTGCCACATGCCGCCCTGTGTACTCGTTTATTAATGCAAATGTGTGCTTTAATTTAAAATATACGTCCCAAAGCGCAGGAATCTTGATTCCTGTCTGCACATATATTTTTAGTTTGCATTTTTTAGTCAATTATCTATCAGCTTACGATACATTTTGCTCAAAGAGCAGACATTGATAAAATAGAGGAGGAGAATTACTTTCATTGTTATGTTAAGAAGCATCATAAATGTATTCACCAAAATTTCCTCTCGACAGTTCGAAATGCCTTTTTGTGAGATATCTACTGCAGGAAACAATAAATGGCGAGAGGAAGAGTTTTTATTTCCCAGGCTGCCTCAGATCATTTATTGTGCGGGGGGGGGATTGTGGATTGCCGTAAAATCGCCACAATATCAATGTATTATAACAGCAGCTGGGAAGGTAGGTGCTGACGTGCAATGATGCGCGACTGGTGAACGTGCACCTAATGTATCTGGCTAGAGCGGAGACCCTGGTGATTCACAAAGGCAATGAAGTTGCCTGAGGATTACAAAAGGACATTGGATCATTATGTGGAGAGGAAAGGATTGAGGGGTCATGAGGAGAAGGAAAGCAGTGGAAGTGGGTGAATGTCCCCTTCAGAAGGCCAGCACAGACAGGACAGGCTGAATGGCCTGCTTATGTGCTGTACCTATTTTATGCTTCCATAAAGTAATTCACAGGGTGAGGTCTGGGCCTTTGGATATATCCTGCTCCAGCAAACAAAGCAGCTGAGGCTGGGATTCCCCGTTTGGGAAACTGTCTTCTCCCACCGGACATGAGTCATTCCTAGTATGCACTGGTACTAGGAGTGGCACCCGGAAGCAATTCCCTCTCCCTTGCCATGCAAATGTATAGAAAGCGGAGAGTTAAGGAATTCCATTCCGAATCCTGCTATTGAGGTATGGCGGCTGGTCCCTCCTCCCCCCAACACACAATGCAAATCCTGCCCTCCCTCCCCACTGATAAGTAGGGGCATCCTCCACCCCATCATGGGAATTGCTGGGACACACCCCCACACAACATGCATGCATGAGGGTGACCCGCCCCCTCCACCAGATCGCCCCCACCAGACCCCCATGATACCCCCCCTCCCCCAACCTGGCAGAAACAGTGAAAATCATCACTTTTTAAACTTACCTGTCCCTTACACCTGCTGCCTTAGACAAGGATGTAGAAAGCAGCAGCTGTTAATTCATAGAATGCCAAAAACACATCACAAGACTTTAAATCGCCACAGACCCTTTGATCTGTGAGGTTTCTATTCACTTTCAAAGAGAAATAGCTTTTAGTAGACTGTATTTGACAGCGTAATAGCTTCCAGACAGCCAGGTGTCTGGAATGTTTATTTTCATTTCCCTTCACACTTGAATGAACCTCAAGTACTCAAGCACAGTTAAGTGCTTTTTGCTGAGAAAAAGAGGAAGTGAAAGCAGTTAGTTGCTTTTGATGTGGTGAGGTTCTGTCAATCATAGCAAGAGTGTTTATAAATATTGTGGTTAGCATCAATGCAGGGTATTTGAGATGCATTCAAGCGTGAATGCAAAGAAAGATCAACAATCCACCAACCGGCTGTTTCTGGAGTAATAAAACTGTAAATCGCTGGCTGATGCAACATATTGCTGTGTGAAATTAAATGGAAGATTTGCATTTCAAAGGCTGTCAAGGGAATGGATGCCCTTTGAAGTGTACGGGGATTCTGACATAATACGGTGAACCCTTCTCCATGTATAAATTAGCATGGTAAAGGAGGGAGAATCAAACCTGGCTGTTGCTCCTGATGCCAGCAGAGACCAGTAGCGATTCTCCACTTAGTCTCCAGAATGGAGAACCCAGCCCAATATTTTTGTCTGTGATCTTTTAACTGGTCTGAGACAAATAGGGAAAGTTTCAATGTAAGTAGCGTGCTCTTTCCAAGGGCTGGTCCAGACTCGATAGGCCAAATGGCCTTCTTCTGCACAGTAAATTCTATGATTCTATAACGAGTGCAATATCGGTGATATTTCGGTACCCTCACATCCCAGGCTCAAGACTCAAGACATTTTATTTCAGCCGCTGGAGCATGAAACCAACTGGTTCTTAAAGCCTGCTCGTGAAGGATGAATGAAAGCCAGGAGGATGAGAGAATGTGCTATTGTTGGGCCGGAGTTGGCATCCTAGCTGCTCCTGGTGCCACAAGAATAGAATAGATGAAAGGTCACAACTTGAAATGTTAGCTCTGTTTCCCTCTCCTCAGGGGCTGTCCAACCTTCTCAGTATTTTCAGCATTTTCTGTTTTAGTCCCACAGAACAGAACTTTTGGCATATGCCTTCAGCCAATGCCAGTAATGTCCTCACTTACATAATTGACATTGCGTCTTTTCTTTTCAGGTGTTTAATAATTGAATTACAGCTTTTTAAAAATCTTCTGAACGATAATAGTTTTCTCCCAAAAGGGCGGCTTTTGCCTTGAGTAAGATAGAAAGCTTTGGCACACTTGACCTCAAATGTGTTACTCTATTAAAGTGGGGATAACTTGTCACCAGTGTTTTCGGGGGAAATATAGAAACCGAGATCCATCACGGAAAGTTTATTTTCCAACCCCATTAGATCCTTTAGTTTATCGATAAACCTCGATCTACAAGTGAGGGAAAAGGAGAAATAATTTTGCGGTGAGATTTCAGAGTCTCCTAACAGTATTCATTATTGAATTGCACAGTCAGTCTCATGCCAAGAGTTATTCAGGTAACAACAAGCTTATGTTGTATTTTTAGATTTCTTTCTTACCGGAGTGGGAATACTCAACAAAATATCTGACCTTTAAATTTCTGCTAAGTGTATTCCTCCTGTGCAACAATTAGCGCTGATACAAAGAAAAAGCTGAATTTGTCCAGATATGCAAATATTAAATGCACCCTTTTAAGATAAACTGTAGACAAGAGGAGATTATTCTTTGAAATCTCCCAAAATATTAGCTGTATTCATTATATTGAAATCTGTCTCCACAAGGCAGTATCTCGTTGGGATACTCGATTCTCATACAACAATTATCTTTAAGATTGAAACCTGGGAGTCATTAAGCTGCTCCAAGAGGGAAATGGTGAGACCTCCTCTGGGCTCAGTTGCATCACCACAATGATCAGTAGGTACAGCAGCTTACCAAAAATATCAAGATTAAAAGCAACAACAGGTAATGTCACTTTGCAACTTCATGGGTGGTGCTTTTGTCAGATACTGGGCTGGATTCTCCATTCTGGAGACTAAGTGCTGACACCAGCGTAGACTGTGTCGACTTTCACGACAGGAAATTCAGCACTGAGCCTCACTGATTCCAATACCGGTGAGGAGCTAGCACCAGCGCCAACTGAAACCCCCGACACCCACGCTGAAACCGGCCGGAGAATGGCCGGGTCCCAGGCTGCGCATGCGCACAACTGAAGACCTTCACCAGCCGCGCCGTACAACATGGTGCCGGCTGTGCACGTAACCTAACGCGCAACTGCGTCACCACAGCTCACCCCCTGGTCACCCCCTACCAGTCCCCCCAGCCATAGCAGACGCCCCCTCCGGCCAGCAGCAAGGATCCCCGCTGAGTGTGGAGGTGCTGGGCACAGTCCGCAGCTGGCACGCCAGCTCAGACCACACGTGTCCCGCGCCATCAGGAACTCAGCCCATCGGGGGCGAAGCATCGAGGGTGGGCCAGCCGATGACGCACCAACGGTGCGCAGCGCATGTCACGATGACACCATTTGGGAGGGGACGAGCATGGCGCACTGGCGTCAAACCGCCGCCATCCCGATTTCAGCATCGGAGTCCATTCTCCGCCCGATCGCCGAACACAATTTAGGTGTCCGGCTATGGAGAATCCCACCCACTATCTCTGAAGGATTGGCCTCTACTGCACAGCAATGGTGCACCAAATGAATACATGCCATCTAAATGGATTATTTGCTGCAGGCCCATCATTTGTTTTGGGGGAAGAGTGCGAACACTGAAAGCACCTCAAGATACTTTTTAGACGTATATACGATTGGATACCTAGATTAAAGATAGAGAGTGAGGAGAGACAAAACATTTGGCCAAAAATATTAAGTGTCTTTTTTAAATTTGTTCGGGGGATGCAGACGTCGCTGGCTGAAGACCACTTGAGAGTCAACCACGTTGCTGTGGGTCTGGAGTCACATGTAGGCCAAGTAAAGATGGCAGATTTCCATCCCTAAAGAACATTAGTGAAGCGGAGAAGTTCATATGACGATGATTTAATGATCATGTTTGGACATTTATTGAATTCAAATTTTACCATCTGCTCTGGTGGAATTCGAAGCCGGGTCCCCAAAACATGGCTCTGGGCCCCTGGATCTCTAGCCCAGTGGCAATACCACTTTGCCACTACCTCTAAATGAAGAGGGGGAGGTCAACAGGTAAAAAGGGCTGGACAGGGAATTCCAATTGGGAATGTGAATAATGGGAATAAAAGAGGGGTGATGCACAGCGGAACAAAGTGTCAGGGTGGAGTTCCACTTAATGAGGGATAGGATACATATATTTGAGTTTTGGAGCTGATTTTTGCATATTGTGTATAAAAGATAATTAGAGGTGCGGTATGTGGAACAGTGGTTAGCATTGCTGCCTACAGCGCTGAGGACCCGGGTTCGAATCCCGGCCCTGGGTCACTGTCCGTGGGGAGTTTGCACATTCTCCCCGTGTCTGCGTGGGTTTCACCCCCACAACCCAAAGATGTGCAGGACAGGTGGATTGGCCACACTAAATTGCCCCTTAATTGGAAAAAAAATAATTGGGTACTTTAAATTTAAAAAAAAAGAAAAAACAAAAAAACAAGATAATTAGGAGCTGAGGTAATTGGGCAGGATTCTCGGGGCCCACTGATCTGCGGGCGGGCTTGTTCCATGGGAGCACTTCTTCCTTCCGTGCCGGGTCCCTGTAGGGCTCCGCCATATTGCCTGGGGGGTTGGCGCGGAGAAGAGAACCCTCCCACACATGCGCGAAAATATGTCAGCTGTTCTGCGCATGCGTGAAATCACACAGCCATTCCGCGCATGCACGAGATCATGCCGGCCGTTCCACATGCGCTTACCCCTGCCGTCCCTTCGCCGCCGGCTGGAAAGGCGCCAACCAATCCGGTGACAACCTAGCCCCCTAGGAAGGTGAGAATTCCTCACCTTGGGTGGGGGCATTGATGCCGGAGTCATTGTGGCCAGTTTTAGATTTAGATTTAGAATTTAGAACAGCACAGCACAGAACAGGCCCTTCGGCCCTCGATGTTGTGCCGAGCAATGATCACCCTACTCAAACTCACATATCCACCCTATACCCGTAACCCAACAACTCCCCCTTAACCTTACTTTTTAGGACACTACGGGCAATTTAGCATGGCCAATCCACCTAACCCGCACATCTTTGGACTGTGGGAGGAAACCGGAGCACCCGGAGGAAACCCACGCACACACGGGGAGGACGTGCAGACTCCGCACAGACAGTGACCCAGCCGGGAACCGAACCTGGGACCCTGGAGCTGTGAAGCATTGATGCTAACCACTGTGCTGCCCTAGCTTGGGGACTTAGTCCCCAGAATGGAGAATCCCTGCCAGTGAGTCTGGATGTAACAGCACTCTAGATCCACCCAAATCTGAGGGACTGCAGCAGTTAACCACTGGAGGTCACCACCACCTTCTAAAGGAAACTAAGGATGGAAAATAAATGCTAGCCGAGCCAGCAACGCCTACAGCCCATAAATGAATAAAGAAAAGTAATGAAGAAATCAGCGAGGCTTTGAATTCTGGAGGTGCTTGACTTTATGGAGGTAGAAAGAGGTGGCCTTTGAATTGAAGAGAAGATTTGGGGTCAATAGCTCAGATCAGTAGATATTGGTTGGAATAAAAATTGAAAATGTTGAAAGTACTCAGCTGGTCTGAACATCTGTGAAGAGAGAAACAGATTTAGCAATTTCAGGTCACGTCTCCTCAGGTTTTGAGAATCTGCAGCATTTTGTGTTTACATTAGTTATACTCTCCAAGACAGTGACCAGGGAAAATAATTACGTTAGTGCCGAGAGTACAGAGTTTGTCGGGGTGGCCAAAGGTAAGTGACTTCAGTTTTCTCAATGTTCAGATGGAAGAAATGATGGCTGATACAAGACTGGAAACCAGATGAACAGCTGGACGACACAAAGGCCGTGAATCACAGAATAATAGAGCTTTATGGAACAGAATGGAGTCACTTGGTCCATGCTGGATGGAGCTGGAATTCTCCTCCTGGCTCCATGAAAACACTGCGGCCCAGTGAACCCAACTCCTCCAGTTCTCCGCCACACTCAGGACTTTACTGTTACTGTGACCCAATTGGATGTCTGTTTGAAGTTAATAGCACTCCAGGTGAGTTCCAATAATGCTCAAGTCTGAAACTGTGATGAATTCTTGCTGCTGGAATAGGGCAGCATGGAAGCACACGTGGATAGCACTGTGGCTTCACAGCGCCAGGGACCCAGGTTCGATTCCCCGCTGGGTCACTGTCTGTGCGGAGTCTGCACGTTGTCCACGTGTCTGCGTGGGTTTCCTCCGGGTGCTCCGGTTTCTTCCCAAAGTCCAAAAAGGTTAGTAGGGGTTATTGGGTTACGGGGATGGGGTGGAAGTGAGGACTTAAGTGGGTTGGTGCAGACTCGATGGGCCGAATGGCCTCCTTCGGCACTGTATGTTCATATGCTGAAATAGGCGATTGGCCAGTAAACTCCATTGTTCCATTAGCTCAAAGTTAAGGATCAAATCTTGCATCCTGAATTCCAAGCCAGGGGCATTAAATGTAGAGGGTTGAACTTCTTTCACTGCACTTCATGGCAAATATGTCCTGTAACGTATTAGTATGGGTGCAGGAATACATCCTTGTGTTATAGGAGTGGCGTTTTCAGAACCCCAAAATCATGAAGTCCAACCAACCTCTCCATTTAATGTATTGTTGCTTTTGATGCACACGGCTTGGCTCCAGATATGGTATAACAATTATGGACACGTGGGTTTTTAAACATAAAACAATGTTTATTCCATGAATTCAACTTAACCTTTTTAAATAAACATTGGATCACTTACCACCACTTACTTCAAAGATAACCCCGAAAAGAATACAACCCTAAATAATCCCTCAAAATGTTCCTTCAAACCTCCAAAAGACTTAACAACTTTAAACAGAAACACATCAGGTTAAAGACATTACTATTATGAGTTTAAATCACCCAAATGATTCGAGATAGTCTTTCCTGGCAGAGATCACAACAGATCGAGCTCACTTCAAACACAGACACACCCAAGCTCTTTTCCTCAAAACTGAAACTAAAACTCCCAAAATGCAGAAGTGAGCTCAGCTCAGCTCCCCCCACCCTATGACATCACTTCAGTAATATGAGCTGCTCCATTTCTTAAAAGTACGCTGCTTAAACATACATTTCTTAAAGGTACTCTCACATGACACCTCCCCCCAAGAAAAAATAAATAAACCATCAACTTCAAGATGGTTTCATTTTTCACTTTTGGACCATCCACTAAAAAATGTACACAGTAAATATACTTTTTTGTTCCACAAAAAAACACAACACACACAAACAGGCATAATAATAAAGTCCATCTTTCCCGTTCTTCTTCCTCCAACCGAAATCCTTCCATTCATCACATTCGTGACAAAGCATCGGCTGTCACATTTTCCCGTCCTGCCACATGTACTATTTTCAAATGAAATGGCTGTAACAATATACTCCAGCGAAACAGCCTTACATTATTATTCCGGAATCGCTCCAAAAACGTCAAAGGATTATGATCAGTATATATAATGGTGTCAGATGGATTGCTGGTCACATAAATGTGAAAATGTTGCAAAGCCAGCACCAAACTCAAAGTCTCCTTCGCAATCGTCGAATACTTTTTCTGGTGAGAATTTAATTTCTTTGAAAAATAACCAACAGGCTGCTCTAGCCCTTCGTCGTCGTCTTGTAGAAGCACTGCACCTACGCCCACATCACTCGCATCAACAGCCACTTTGAATGGTTTGGTATAATTTGGGATGACTAACACAGGAGCAGTGGTTAACGCAGCCTTCAGGCTGTCAAATGCCTGTTGACACTCCGCTGTCCACTGGAATTTGTTACGCTTCTTGAGCAAGTCCGTCAGTGGAGCGACCACACTGCTAAAATTTGGTACAAATTTCCAGTAAAATCCACTCATACCAACAAACCGCATTATTTCCCATCGTGTCGAGGGTATTGGAAACTCCCCAATAACCTTCGTTTTCACATCCCGTGGGACCATCCGACCCTGTCCGATTGTATGGCCAAGGAAAGTGACTTCGGCTTTTCCAAATTCACTTTTGGCTAGGTTTATCACCAAACCCGCCTCCTGACGTTGATCAAATAACTCCCTCAGATATTTTAAATGTTCTTTCCATGTCTGGCTGAACACTACCAGATCGTCGGTGTATACCGCGCAATTGGGTAATCCTGAAACGACTATTAGTTAACTGTTGAAATGTTGCTGGGGCGTTTTTCATGCCAAATGGAATAACTTTGAACTGGTATATGCCATCTGGAGTCACAAAAGCTGAAATTTCCTTTGCCCTTTCAGATAAAGGGAAAACCTAACCCTAACCTTTCAGTATATCTAATTTGGAAATAAAAGCTGATTGTCCCACTTTCTCAATGCAATCCTCCAAACGTGGGAGAGGGTAAGATTCCGTTCTTGTAACTGCATTCACCTTTCGATAGTCCACACGCAACTATTGGGTACCGTCTGGTTTTGGTACCATCACTATGGGTGAGCTCCATTTGCTGCAACCCACTTCAATTATGCCATTTTTCAGCATACTCTCAATCTCTCTGTTAACCTGTGCCAATTTTAAAGGATTAAGTCTATGTGGATGTTGTTTGACAGGAACAGTATTTCCCACATCTACATCATGCATAGCCATTTTAGTACTTCCCAATTTATCTCTACAAACTTGCCCATGTAATATCAATAACTTTTTCAGGTCAGTTCGTTTTTCCTCTGGAAGGTAACTTAACAATTCATCCCAATTTTTAAGAACATCCTAATTTTCCAATTTAATTTGAGGTATGTCAAATTCACAGTCGTCTGGATTTGGTTTGTCACTTTGAGTTAGAATCATTAAAACTTCCTTTTTCTCTCCTTCCCTTTCAAAGTACCCTTTAAGCATATTCACATGACACACTCGTTGAGCCTTCCTTCTATCTGGTGTTTTTACCACATAATTCATCTCACTTAATTTCCTTTCAATCTGATACGGACCACAAAACCTAGCTTTTAAAGGCTCACCTACCACTGGTAACTGGGGTAGGATTCAGGCTGCCCCCCACCCCCACCGGGGGATTCTGCAACCCGGTTGGGGGGGGGGGGTTGGAGAATCCCGCTGCACAGCTTTCCACATTTGATCCCTTGCCCTCACTATTTAGGTTAAAACCTTCTCTACTTCCCTAATTACACATTTTGGAAGAACACTGGTCCCAGTACGGTTCAGGGTGTCCCAACACTCCTCTTACCTGCCTCACTCTCAGCTGCAACTCCCTGTCTCTGAGCACCTTCCAGTCCCTGACCACTCCCCAATCCAAAGACCCGATTCCAAGGTGTGTGACCACCTCCCAGTTCAAAACATTCAGCTACCTTCACCTTCCCTGATGTGTCACAGTGCCGACAGCTCAGTTTCCAGCTCAATGACTCTGAGCTGATGTTCCTCGAGCTGCAAGCACTTACTGCAGACGTGCTTGCCCTGGATCACAATGGCATCCAGGAGCTCCCACATGCTGCAGCTGTGACACATCACTTGTCCTGCAATTCTTTATGTTCTAATTAATTACATAATCCCATCATGCACTTATTTATGTTGGTTTTTTAACATATTTTATTAACTTTACCAGCTGCCTGTATATTACTTTACAAGTTAAGGCTGGAAGAGACCTGAAACACTGAGTGGATGTTCATCAGATTCCCACCAAACAGTTAGCTTCTATCCCTATAATAGATTAAGAACCAATTTTTGCAGAGTGAGAAAGATAGAAAAATGCAAAAGAAAATGAACATCTCCTCTCCCCATCCCTTCGAAGTCCCTCATTCACTAAACTCTCAGGTGTACACTCAGTTTCCTCAGCTGCAGTTTTTTGGGTATGATATTGGAATGTGACAGAAACGTCCATTGTTCTCTTTAACAAGGAGATATCTGGTGGTATATTTGGGCAAAGTTTCTAGATTACACTAGGTATTGGCCCTATGGAGTGTTCACTTGCTTAATATTTCCATTCATTTCTAAAACCTGGTTTGAGTTCAGTCCAGGTGGATTGCCAGGAGTTCTGAAAAGAATCCTTCATTTTCCTCAATTAAAGTGCAATATTGAGAAAGGTTTGTCCGCAGTTTATATTCCTTATTATCTCATCCTAGTTGAACCACGACACGGAGAACAATGAAGAGTGTGGTCACTTAAAACACTGCAGCCAAACATCATAAACACCTAGACATAAACTTGAATCCAAATCAGTCCCTTCTTCACAATGGAACTATGTTCTTAAACATTCTTAAAATGTTTATGAAGTGCAAACGTAAAAGTTATAAATGAACAAATGTAACTCCATTAGGTCCACGTCATTAGGAAGCTAAGGGGCAGGATTCTCCGACCCCCTGCCGGTTCAGAGAATCGCCGGGGAGCAGTGTGAATCCCGCCCCCACCAGCCGCCGAATTCTCCGGCGCCGGGGACTTCTTGGCGGGGGCGGAAATCGTACCGCGCCGGTCGGCGGCCACTGGCAGCGCCCCCCCCCCCCGGCGATTCTCTGGCCCGCGATGGGCCGAGTGGCCGCCCGTTTTCGGCCAGTCTCACCGGCGTAAATTACACAAAGTATTTGCCGGCGGGACCTCGCTGCGCGGGCGGCCTCCGGGGTCCTAGGGGGTGCCCCCATGGTGGCCTGGCCTGCGATCAGTGTCCACCGATCCGTGGGTGGGCCTGTGCCATGGGGGCACTCTATTCTTTTGCGTCGGCTGCTGTGGTCCTCCGCGATGGCCGACGCGGAGATGATCCCCCCCTGCACATGCGCTGGGATGACACCAGCACACGCTGGTGTTCCCGCGCATGCGCCAACTCACGCCAGGTGGCGGAGGCCCTTCGGCGCGGGTTGGATTTCGCACTTTTGGGGCGGCCTGACGCCAGAGTGGTTCACGCCATTCCTCGGCGCCAGAGTTACCCGCCCCGCCGATTCCCGTAGAATCCCGCCCAAGGTTCCAGGACTTTTCCAGTATTGTTTTGAGGTCTGTAACGTGGACGGATGATTTGCTTTGGTACCGTGTGTTGCTGACAATGATCAGGAATGCACATACGAATAATATTTATTAGTATCACCATTAGGCTTACATTAACACTGCAATGACGTTATTGTGAAAATTCCCTTGTCGCCTGTTTGGGTACGCTGAGGGAGAATTCAGAATGTCCAATTCACGTAACAGCACATCTTTCGGGACTTGTGGGAGGAAGGCGGAGCACCCAGAGGAAACCAACGCACACACGGGGGGAACGCGCAGACTCCGCACAGACAGTAACTCAAGACGGGAATCGAACCGGGGTCCCTGGCGCTGTGAAGCAACAGGGCTAACCACTGTGCTACCATGCCACCCAAAACATATCAAAATAAGTGAAGAGGTAGGGAATTGTGTTAAATAATTGAATGGCAGTAACTGCGGTACAATAATATTGAAGGGCATGAGGATATTCCAGATAATACAGCAGTTTAAATAATTGTAATTTAAATGATTAGAACATTGCTGTCTTTTTCCCACAATCCCACTGTGCATGTGACTCTATCCATTTAGACCATTTTCCATCCCCTTTTCTCTTTGTAACAAAGCCAAAAAGCAACAATACTACTGGTAGAAATATTTTGATTGGTATATAATCGCTGAACCTTTATTTATCCCTTGCACAATAGATTAAATTGCAGCGAGTCTATGTAAAATGTGTTCTAAATTGAACCAAAACCTGTGCAGAATAACTTTCAGGTCAATTCTCAAGAGTTTGTATTTTCCCACTCCTTTGGCAACAAACTACAAGCAGTGTGGTTGGGAGGGATGGAGGAAGTCATTTTAACCTTTATCGGCAGGAAAAAAACAATGGATGATAGTGAACTGGCAGCTGTTTTACTCCTTGCCTGATAAAGGAAAATCAGACAAGGTGTTAAATTAACCGCTGACTTGCTATCGCCTGCTTTTCAGCCAGTGATAAAAGTTACAGTTGCCTCTGTGACAGTTGAAAAGTGAGAAGGTTAGGATTCTGACCAAACTTTAAATAACGTCCTGCAAATGATGTGGAGATGCCGGTGTTGGACTGGAGTGAGCACAGTTAGAAGTCTTACAAACCAGGTTAAAGTCCAACAGGTTGGTTTCGAATCACTAGCTTTCAGAGCACAGCTCCTTCCTCGGGTCTTCATGCTGTAGCCCTCTCAAAGCACAATAAAAACACAATAACAACCCCCATACATACAAACACCTTTGTCCAGCATGAAGCTAACTACCGGTTTTCCCCTTCCAGGCACAGAAACATGAAATGAAACACACTTAAAACTGTACCTCATTTCTCATGTTTACAAATGCAAAGATAACTATCATTGTTTTCCTAACATGGTCGAATCAATTAAAATTGTAGAATAAGCAATGCATTTTAATTATAATGCTAATTGCAACATTTTCAGAAAATGCTAGAAAAGGGACCTGTTGCGAAGTAGTCCCTTAGTTAAAGTTAATCTGTGTTTTAGAAATAATATTATGGCCTAATATGATATTTGGGAAAATGCAATTAACTGAAAATAAAGTGATTTCTACTCCTCTATATTTCACAAGTGTTGAGGCTAACTGCACAGTATAATAAAGTCCATATAATTAATTAAAGCACTTCACCAGCCTTGTAAAACACAGATTTGTATGTCATGTTTAGCCCTGTTCAGCACTGTTAGTGGCGGCATTATGCATAGTAGCCCTCAGTGTATTTCAGCGATTGCAAAGATGGACATTCTTCAAGCTTATTACAGACTATTATGGATTATTAATGCAATCCACAACTAATTAGCCACAAAATTATAATAATAAGTTCCATTATTATACCAGGGAATCTTTTTATAAAATACTGGCCTGAATTCCTTTGCTGGTGGCAGGCTATTGGCACAAAGATGTGCACATTCGGTGTATTGGCCATGCTAAATTGCCCTTAGTGTCCAAAATGGCGCAGGTGGGGTTACTGAGTCACGGAGTTGGGGTGGGGGTGTGGACTTAGATGGGGTGCTCTTTCCAAGTGCAGACTCAATGGGCCGAGTGTAAATTCTATGAGTAGTTCCAACAAGTGCCAATGCTAACCAAATGACATTTCACAGAATTCAGAGTCACAGGGTGTGATTCAGCGACCTCACTGTGCCCAACGTGGTGTCGGAATGAGGCTGTTGAATATCACGAGAAGCCTGCATCGAGGTTTGTGATGCTCTAAACGACTCACCAGAGTCAACAGATTCTCTCGGCGCAGCCTGATCCGGATCTCGCCCTTGCTGGGGGAGATCCAGGCACACATAATTTAAATGACCCATTCGGATAATTTAAACATGTGCCTGTCCAATTCACCCCGGGCCCAGGATTCATCATCCTCACTAATGAGACCTCGACGGGGCACCATTTGGCACTCATTTACAAAATCGAGAAGTAGTTGTGATGGCACCTCGATGGGGGGGTGGGGGGTGGGTCTTGGTGGGGATGAGACCTCCAGGTGGTCGTAGACGGAAGGGTGGTCACCACTGGCACTGGGACAACTTTACACTGACAGCCTGGCATGTCGGCACTGCCAGGGTGGCACTGCCAGGGTTCAAGGGTGGCACTGCCATGCTGGCAGTGACAGTGACAGGGTGCCAGGCTGGTAGTCCCAAGGTGCCAGGCTGCCCATGCCAGGGGCTGGGCCCAGAGGGACCTTGCCTATAAGTGGGGTCCTGAAGCCACGGTGTAAATATGGCACTCCGATCTGTGGGTGGTCTTCCTTCAGGAAATGACGTACGTACCACCCTGGCAGGGAGTTCCTCGCCAAGGCCAAAAGTAACGGCCAGGTGCCATTTGAAGCGGGGACTTTCTCGGTGCTGCAACCACCGAGAAACACCCCATTAAACGGCCATTTCAGCAGACTGTAACTTGCGGCAGCTGAATCGCGCCCATCCACAGAATTGTTACAGCACAGAAAGAGGCCATTTGGCTTGTTGCATCTACACCGGCTTTAAAATTCACGTAGTGCCACTCCACCACTTTCTCCACAGAGCCCTGCAAATTTCCTTCCCGATACTTCACTAAATCTGCAGTGAGGCTTCGAAACCAGATCATGGCCCTATGTTGGCCTATTGGTGTTGCAACAAAGGAAGCACGGTCGCACAGTGGTTAGCACTGTTGCTTCACGGCGCCATGGCCCCGGGTTCGATTCCCGGCTTGGGTCACTGTTGGTGCGGAGTCTGTATGTTCTCCCCGTGTCTGCATGGGTTTCCTCCGGGTTCTCCGGATTCCTCCCACAAGGTCCGAAAGACGTGCTTGTTAGGTGAACTGGACATTCTGAGTTCCCGCTCAGTATACCCAAACAGGCGCCGGACTGTGCCGTCGAGGGAATTTTCACAGTAACTTCACTGCTGTGTTAATGTAAGCCAACTATTAAGTATGGTGCTGGGTATAGCCATCAGTTACAGAGCAGCATCACATCTCAGTAGAGTCGAAGGTGCAGCAGCTTCAGCAATGTCTTCAGACATTGAGCTGCTGTACTTCCAAATGAGTCAGCGGAATTGCTACTGACAAAAGTGAAGGCCTCAATGGATTGGCTCCTGGGACGTATGAGCAGGTTTCCCCCAGAAGAGGATTTTGTCGGCTGTCCGCGTTGAGGTGACAGCACCAGTACATGCCAATCGAAGAGCTGCCACACATTGCAGAAATAGGTTTGATAACCTTATATATAACATAGAACATAGAACAGTACAGCACAGAACAGGCCCTTCGGCCCTCGATGTTGTGCCGAACAATGATCACCCTACTCAACCCCACGTATCCACCCGTAACCCAACAACCCGCCCCCCCTTAACCTTACTTTTTAAGGACACTACGGGCAATTTATCACAGCCAATCCACCTAACCCGCACATCTTTGGACTGTGGGAGGAAACCGGAGCACCCAGAGGAAACCCACGCACACACGGGGAGGACGTGCAGACTCCGCACAGACAGTGACCCAGCCGGGAACCGAACCTGGGACCCTGGAGCTGTGAAGCATTTATGCTAACCACCATGCTACCGTGCTGCCCAAATATATATGTGGCCAAGCTGAGTCAAGTACCTTGCTGTGGATACCGTCCTGTACCATATGTATGTCTTGATTTACTTCTTTACTGTTCATAATCTTCTCTCAATATCTGGGTGTCAGAACAAATGAAAGAACATACAACCACAAGGACAAGAAGAGAAGCACCACTGGAAGACCATGACTTCACTGGTTAGAGATATACTCGGTGCGGAAGAGTAAAAGTACCTGTAGGAAATGGCAGACATGATGGCAAACTGGCAGGAGAAGATTGGCAAACTGGACAAAATTCCTCAAACCTAGTTCAGCTTCTTCTGCTTTCTGGACTTATTACATTGCCATTAAAATAAATCAGCATGTATTTCAGGACTTCTGCCTATGCGTCATGTTCCAGTATAATGTGAACCTTTAAACAATACTTTAAAATTTGAACAAAAACAGGCTATTAAAATGGCCACTGCGAGTCTTGTGCAGTTTGGAAGGATGCTCCAGACGGTCCTAAGACTCAAGCAAATGCCTAATTGTACATGGACATTCCCAGCAATCTGGGAAATTTATACATCCCTTTGTTTAAGAATAGAAAATCAACAGAAGGACTAAAGCATTCCAACTGATTTGTCATTCTAGTTCACCATGCACAAAGATACATCAAGATTCAATCAATGTTTGCCAGACGAATGTAAAGGGGTGCTCATCAACCTTCCACTGTATTTTCATGGTCCCTCATCTGAAACCAGACTGGCTAAATTTCCAATTGTCAAATAACAATACGGAGGTGGGATTTAACTAAATGGGAACAAAGTCCATAAGCATGCGCATTTAGCCCCGTGTTTCCCGGTGATGAGAAACAAATACAATAATACGGCACCCGGTTAGATTGGGGGCCTCAGAGAAGAAAGCACGGCCGAGGTCGCAAATAGCCCCATTTTGTGCACCGAGGATCTCCACCCGCTGGAAGTCCTCAGTGTCGAGAGAGATCGCGATGCCACTTTTAAATGGCGACCCGATCTCTGGAGTCCTCTAGCAGTGAGCCCGGCACCGCCGCAGCCCCAAACCACCTCCAAACACCCGTGCAGGGCAACCCGGCCCCATGCAAAAAGTACCAGCTTAGGCATGTTGGCAGTGCCAATCGTGTACCCTGGCTGTGCCCCTTGCCACCTGGCCACCTTGGCATTCCCTGTATCAACAACAACTTTAGAAAAGCGGCCATAGATGACCCCAGAAAGTGAGTAATGAAATACTGCAGGAGAGCAATGCAAGATACTAAAGGGTAGCACAGTGGGTAGCACTGGTGCTTCACAGCGCCATGGTCTCAGGTTCAATTCCGGTGTGGAGTCCGCACGTTCTCCCTGTGTCTGCGTGGGTTTCCTCAGGGAGCTCTGGTTTCCTCCCACAAGTCCCGAAAGACGTACTGTTAGGTAATTTGGACATTCTGAATTCTCCCTCAGCGTACCCGAACAGGGGCCGGAATGTGGCGACTGGGAGATTTTCACAGTAACTTCATTGCAGTGTGTTAATGAAAGCCTGATTGTGACAATAATAAAGATTAATTGATTATTGCATGCCATTTGCGAAATGTATGTTTAATAAGACCATAATAGATTCCCCTCAGAAGAATCACATGAAATAAAGACCTCAAAAGAAATTAGGAACTGTTGAACATAAATAGGAATCAGCACAAACAATTAAAGCTCCAGAGAAGATATTAAAGCAACAAGGTGAAGTGACTGACAGCAAACTGGAAAAAAAATTGCAATAATTAACAAGATGAAGCTAAGAATAAGGAGAACTTAATGAAACAATGGAATGAACTGAGCTCCATGAAAATACAACTGGAAAATAAGACCAAATCCAGTGAAGAATTGGTTCAGGAGAATAATAGTTGGAAGAAGGGAAGCTTGGCAATGAGAAATAAACTGAAGAGGTAAAAACATTGAAGTTGACGCTGATGCGATCATCAATTCACATGAGACGATTAGTCGAAGTGAACAGTGGTTTTAATAAGCTAGATCTGTGCCTGCCTGCGACTGCTCTGGACTGAGTGCCGCCTACAGGCTGCAGATTTATATACCACCCCCGAGGGGGCGGAGCCACAGGCGGAGCCCACAAGGGCATCAACATAATACAACACAATACAGTGGTGAATTGTAGCAGCAATACGTTCACCACATTCACCCCCTGTTAAAAAATTGAAGTCCAGCGGGGGTGAAGTGGGCTCACAGATAGAGTCTGTCCGCGCCTTGATCGTTCTTTGTGATCACCTCAGCTCCGGCTTCGCTGCGGGCACGGGTGTTGAACTCGTTGCTGCGGGCACGGGTGTTGGGTTCGTTGACTCCGGGAGCGTGTCGTCTGGAGCTTCATCATGGTGGGTCGGCGATGTGGGGCGGGGGTGTAGGTCGTGTAGGGGCAGGGGCGGTGTTCATTGTGGGGGGCGGAGCTTAGGTGATGGTCGCTGGAAAACCAGCGGGTGCCAGATCCCGGGGGTGACTTTATCTTGTCGGTCTTCACGGTACTTCACGTAAGCATACTGAGGGTTGGCATGTAGGAGCTGGTAGCTCAGTAGAAGTGAACAGTGGTTTTAATAAGCTAGATCTGTGCCTGCCTGCGACTGCTCTGTACTGCGTGCCGCCTACAGGCTGCAGATTTATATACCACCCCTGAGGGGGCGGAGCCACAGACGGAGCCCACAAGGGCATCAACATAATACAATACAATGCAGTGGTTAATTGTAGTCGCAATACATTCACCACAGACCTCGAATCAGAAATTCAGACAGAGAACGTGTTCTGTACTGGGCTATTTACTCGGCCCTAGTCAGAACCAAAGAACCAATCCCAAACATTCTCCCTTGCTTCCGGATCACATGCGGTGCAGATCCGGGGGTACTGTGTCGAGTATGCCAATTTTAAACTCTATGTCCTCCCCATCTCTGCGCTCCTCTCTTGTCAGGACTGGATTTCCAGTGCAACCCCAGAAGCCTGACCCTGAAGTTCAGCGGACCCCTGCCCCCTCTCACCGTATGTAGCCTCGCGACCCTTAAGAACATACAACTAGTGGCCTAAAGGCGGTGAACCTGACTGAAGATGTCACCAGTGCTTACATGATTCTTAAAGGGATACTACCGCAACATAACAGATGCCAATGGGGTGGCACGGTAGCACAGTGGTTAGCACAGTTGCTTCACAGCTCCAGGCCCCAGGTTCGATTCCCGGCTTGAGTCACCATCTGTGAGGAATCTGCACGTTCTCCCCTTGTCTGCGTCGGTTTCCTCCGGGTGCTCCGGTTTCCTCCCACAGTCCAAAGATGTGCAGGTTAGATGGATTAGCTGTGCTAAATTCCCTTAAGTGTCCAAAAAATGTTTGGTGGGGTTGCTGGGCTACGGGGATACGGTGGAAGTGTGGGCGTAGATAGGGTGCTCTTTCCAAGGGCCGGTCCAGACTCGAAGGGCCAAATGGCCTCCTTCAGTGCTGTAAATTCTATGATTCTATAAACTGCAATCGTCAACAGAAAGAAACCAAGATTATGTGCCAGGACAAGAATGCTGAAATCGTCACACTAATAGAAAAGCACACGAACAAATATGTCAGTGTGTGAATTTTTGGCAGTGGATCCAGTTAGAGCCCCAAAATTATAGTCTCTCAGACTGGATCCCTGTTGTACCAAATAGTCAGGGAGGGAAGGATCATTCGTAAACACGTCGACCACTTGAGAAGTAGAGAGACGCTCAAGCAGTCAGTATTGCCATCAAAACATGTTTTTGAACCCGTAAGCACTGAAGCACCTGATCGACCTGTTATAGACATCACTGATATCCCTGTGGAAGCAAGTAGTAATGAACTGGCTGTGCCGAAAGGGTCACCATTATTGCAGTCCCTGTTAATGTCGATCCTATGGAAGCATCTCAGATTGTATCAATTAATCCTTTTGTATTTCTAATGAAGTCTGAAAAGTACATCATTACAGGTCATCTACCCTGACTCCTGTTTCTGTCTGCCTTCATCAAACCGCCCCCAACCAACTATAGCTGCAGGCGGACATTGTTAAGAGACCACGTTTTCTGAGACAAAACATGTTCTTACCTGGGGATGAAAACCGGGGTCAAAGTTAAAGATTCAGATCGATGCTCTTTCATCGGAACTGGAAAAGGGTTAGAAACATAAATTTTAATCAAAAGAGTTCAGGGGTGTGGAGCAGAAAGAACACGATAAGGTGCTGGGCAGGAGAGATGGAATGACAAAAGTGCTGATGGTGAAATGCTAAAGTGGGTGTCAATGGGACAAGTGAAGCAACAAAAGATGTGTCAAGAGGAATTGCGAAAAGTGACACATGCAGAATCATCACTCCGAGCTGCTATCCACAAACTGCCAGTGGTGGATGGCTATTATCTGAAATTGTTGAACTCAATGTCAAAGCAAAATATTGTAGATTCTGGAAATGTGAAAGAAAACAGAAAAAAAAATAATAATCTTTATTAGTGTCGGAAGTAGGCTTACATTAAGACTGCAATGAAGTTACTGAGAAAATCCCTTAGTCACCACACTCTGGCGCCTGTTCGGGTACACTGAGGGAGAATTCAGAATGTCCAATTCACCTAACAGGACGTGAGAGAAAACCAGAGAACCCGGAGGAAACCCACGCAGACACGGGGAGAACGTGCAGACTCCACACAGCCAGTGACCCAAGCGGGAATTGAACCTGGGACCCTGGCGCTGTGAAGCAACTGTGTTGACAACTGTGCTACCGTGCCGCCCAGAGGCTGAGAAAACCCAACAGGTCTGGCAGCATCTCTAGAGAGAGAAACAATGTTTGCGGGCGTAATCTACCAACCGCGTTGCGCCCCCATTCAGGTGAACTGGGGTACGACACGATCAGTAGATGCCGAGCGAGGCCGCTTCTGGGATGTACCCGGCCCATTGTGGGCAGGATCAGTCTTTGGCAAATCTGCATATTAGAGTGAGTAGCTAGTCTCACTCTGATATGCAGCTCGATGGATCGACCCATGGCTTTGGAATCTAACCCCTTGGAGACCTTAGGTGAGTGTTGTTCAGTACTGGTCCCTAAAAATGGGTACTAGATGGAATGGTACTGGGGGGGGGGGTCTCCCGGGAAGTGGGGGGTGTCCCGGGGGGGGGGGGGGGGGGGGGGGGGTCTCCCGGGGGATTGGTGGCCATTTTCAGAGAATTCTGTGCCAAAATGACATTGGCAAAAGTTGTGCAGGTGCCCAGAGGGTCAATTATTTTTTCAGATGAAATTTTAATGTATTACCTGGATATACAAGGAGAGAAATATTAATTAAAATATATATATTTATTTCTTTATGCCATATTAGCCCTTTTGCAAGGGTAACATGGTGATATTTTTTCCCCCTATGTTTAGCAAAAAATAGAAAATAAATATCGGCCTGGAATTTAGTGTCAATGATGTACTTGCTGTTGACATCGAAAACTCTTGTAGCAATCTCTGTGGCGAAGGTTTCACAGGTCCTAACATTAACTTGAATCTGTCACCAAGTCAGGTGTACAGCAATACTATGTCATTGAGCAGGGTAGGCAGCCAATCCCATTGCAGAATTCTCAATGACAGCAAATGTCAAAGTAAACTGCACAAATTATCCTTCACTTTTATGAATTTTACAGACAGCAAAGGAAAGACTGGGACATGCACATTAAATGCTGAATTTCAAACTGGTTTTGTTTTATTAAAGTATGAAATGTTTAATTTTTTTTAAATAGCATTGGACAGATATAAAAGAATTCACCAGGGTGAGAAAATAGCAAAAGCTTACCATTGGTACGTCATTAAAAACCTTGCCTTTTCAAAAGAAGTCATAACTTTCTTAGCAACGATATCGCCATGTAAGAAGAGAAGTTATTGTCACTTCAATGAATTCTAATATTTTACAATCTGCAGGTGATTAACGGAAGAAATGACGGCACCTTCTGGATTTCTGAATTTAAGTCCACTTTAGGGTGTCAGAGCTTAGAGATATCAGAAGTTCCTCAATTGTAATAACGTCAAATGGTGGCATTTTTCTGTTATTACATGCATAAAATCCAGGCCATTATTTTGTTGTTTTATCCACTGTTTCACGGAAGGAGTAAGCAGAGGAAAATGTATGCATGAGTATTTTCATATGGCTAATATAAAAAATTGCACCATGAGTCAGTATAAGTAACAGGGTCAAAAATGCTCTCTCAAACATAAAAATTAAAAATTTTGTAACAAAATACTTGAACAAAATTCTTCTATGCTCCCTCTTTAACAAAATGGTAAACATGCTGTGGTGGCATTCCTCCATAAACTAATACAAGTGGCAAACACCTCCTGTAAAAACTCATGTTAATAATAACTTCACTCCAGTTTGTTCATAATAAGAGGATTGAATGATTGTACCTTCACATGAACTGTTTTGCTGCACAGAATCCCTAGTGTAGAAGGAGGCAATTCGGCCCATCACATCTGACTGACCCTCCAAAACAGCACTTCATCCAGGTCCACTCCCGCGCCGCCCCATCCCCATGACCTAACCTACGTATCCCTGGGCACTAAGGGGCAATTTAGCACCAACCCGCATATCTGTGGACTGTGGGAGGAAACCTACGCAGACATGGGGAGAATGTGCAGACTCCACACAGTCGCCCAAGGCGAGATTCAAACCTGATGCTGTGAGGCGGCAGTACTAACCACTATGCCATTGTGCCGATGGTTTTATCCTAAAAACTTGTTAGGGGGGTGTCAGTAAACTTGGGCGGCATTCTCCCCTACCCAGCGTGACGGAGGGTGCCGGCGTAGGGGAGTAGCGCCAACCACTCAGGGGTCGGGGCTCCCCAAAGGTGGGGAATTCTCCCCACCTTTGGGGGCCAGCCCCGCGCCAGAGCGGTTTGCACCAGAAGACTGGCGCAAACACCCGGCGCCCCCGGGAGCGGGGCTGGCCGAAAGGCTTTTGCCGGTCGGCGCATGCGCCGGCAGTGACGTCAGCGGCAGCTTGCCGCTGACGTCACTGCCGGTGCATGCACGATGTGGTGTTCCCTTCCGCCTCCGCCATGGTGGAGGCCGTGACGGTCGCGGAGGAACATAGTGCACCCAGGGCACTGGCCCGGCCCCTGATCGGGGGGCCCCGATCGCGGGCCAGGCCACCGTGGGGGCACCCCCCAGGGTCCGATCGCCCCCCCGCCCCCCCCAGGACCCCGGGGGCCTGCTCGCGCCGCTAAGCCCGCCGTTCCAGAGGTGGTTTAAACCTCGGCGGCAGGAGAGGCCTCCCAGCGGCGGGGGGGGGGCCGGAGAATCGCCGCAGGGGCCTCTCCGATCGGCGGGGCGAGATTCCTGCCCCTGCCACTTCCCGGGTGGCGGAGAATCTCTGCCATGGCGGGGGCGGGATTTAGGCGCCCCCAGGCGATTCTCCGACCCTGCTGGGGGTCAGAGAATTTCGCCCCTTGATTGTGACATTAGTCAAACCCATTTTTTCACCCAATTCAAAAATTAGTATAAAGACAATTAACTCAGCCATGTATCTAATAGTGCCAGTTCTATCTGATGTTCCGAATTGGACCTTTGTGACTATCATCGCTCTCGTTCCCTTTGTTCTCTTTTCATTCGGTTTTCCGTTTTCAAGGTATTCATTTAAAGAAAGAGAAGTCACAATTGGTTGCCACTGAACCTCTATTCAAACTCTCTGCAAGGCAACCTCAACATTGCACAGCTGATTGGGGCAATGGGAGCTCCCGACCTTCAACCACTTTTTAATCGCACTGGATTCAAAACTTCTGCCAATGATTAATTATTTCCAAACCAGATCTGCTATTTCTTCCAGATTTCAATTTTCACATCCAATTATATCAAATACCTATCCAGCTGTAGAAAAGAAAGTGCTTTCACAGATTAATGATGGAGAATGGGATATATTCACTTTATCACTGACATATGGACTAACCGTGTGCCTAATGAATGATCATTCCTGACTGTGGAGAGGGTCACCTTCCAGCAAGGGTCCATTGGGCACTCAGGTGATGAATATCATTGCCTGACCGTGTACCCTGTTATAGGGTAAGAATAAAACTGTGTACATCCATCATTATTTTACAACCCTTGAAGGATAAATGGATCTACCTCATTAACTTAACAGCCTGGACCACTATTATAGGCAATAACCATAATATGTTGAAAGTTACACATAGAGGTGATTACAATAGCAGACATTGCTTTAGACATACACTACATCTTGTATTGAATACACAAGCGAATCAGGAGGTAATACCAGATTATATGAACCACAACACAGGTGAAAGAATTCTATTAAGAGCAGAGAAAGAGGGCAATCCACTTTCATTGTAAGATGTTGAAATGAGGTAAAATCCTATTGTTTTACCATACGGTGCTCAGTGGAGTAGAAAAAAAAAAGTTTTCTTTTGGAATGGAGCGGAAGATGATTTTTTTTTAACTGAGCTGTATTTGAGCAGCTGATTAGAGCCATTGCAAAAAATCACTTTTGAAGATGGGTTGTAAATGTAAATAATCATTATTGTCACATGTAGGCTTACATTAATAGTGCAGTGAAGTTACTGTGAAAAGCCCCTAGTCGCCACATTCCGGCACCTGTTCGGGTACACAGAGCGAGAATTGAGAATTCTCAGCTGGTACAGGAATTGAAACTGTACTGCTGGCCTTGTTCTGCATCACAAACCAGCTGTCCAGCCCACTGAGCTAAGTTTGCCTTACATCAGTTATGTCACCTTTAACTTTATCACCTTAATTCCATTGATACTGTGTGGACCAATTCGAAAAGGAAACGTAACCAGCTTTGTAATGGTGCAGTTATGACTGTTGTTAACTGCTAACTGATGGACACTGCGGCGGATTACTGCTCAACCTTTTCTTCAAAGTCTTCATTAAACTAAATAATCCCTTCAACGCTTTAACGACAACCAACAAAGGATGCCAGATTATCCAGAGGCCTTCATTATGCAGCTCCTCTTTGGCTTCAGTAAGGTCACCATTATCTGAATAAACCCTTATACTTTCAGTCCTGATACTTCTGAGTTTATTGAAATCAATAGATGAAATCTTGGTAGCTTTTGGAAAGATGGTCAAATTGTGGTCTGAAGAATGGCACAAGGCTGCTTTCATTCTCTACATGAATTTTAAGGTATCATTTTTTAAGCGTCATGCACTGCCTGGCCTGTCACAGCCAGATTATACAGATAAACTAGTTTTCGTAAAGGAAAAGCAGAAGAGAGGAAGTTGTTGAGGGTCGTGATTCATCCGAAGGATTGGGTCAAATTTTAAAACGGCCCATTGAGGTGGGAGTGGAAGTGGGCGGACTCCCACTTACCAATCACTGGCTAATTTGCTAGTTGGCCAGCATGACCTATCATTGGGGCCATTTTTTTAAGTGTCTAGTTTGTGGTAGGGAGGGAGAGCTACCTGTTTGCAAATGGCAGGTAGTCTATCGAGGCAATAAAAAGGCCTAATAAAGCCAGTGTTCTGAAGCTGACTGGAATCGTCCAGTTGACTGGCTGAAGCCCAACTGATACACGGAGATGCCCCCACCCCGTCCCCCTGGCTTGCAGTGGAAAGAATCAGTGCTGCAGCTTAATTTTAACCCTCCACTCCACCACCCTCAACCTTTCCCCCCCCCCAACACCCACCATCTCCCGGGAGCCAACATACCAAGATTGCACAGCAATGACTATGGGGAGACTGGGGGTGGAGACCGCTCTTTCTCCTATCCTATATTAGCATCTCCCACTTCTCATGTTGAAACTGCCTATGCGTCAGGATAGGGAGGCCCCCTATTGGCTCTCCAGGATTCGTACTTTGCCCTCTGTCCTCAATTACATGAGGTTCTACCTTCTCAAAAATAACTCTCTGGGTCCTAACATCAGTGTATATAGGTTCCCAACTCACATCATAGAGCATAGAATCCCTGCAATGCGGAAGGAGGACATTTGGCCCATCAAGTTTGCACCAACCCTTCGAATGAACACTCTACCCATCTCCACCCTGCCCTGTCCCCATTACCCCATAATCTAACCTGCACATCCCTGGATACTAAGGGGCAATTTAGCATGGCCAATCCACTTAACCCACATATCTTTGGACTGTGGGAGGAAGCTGGAGCACCTGGCTGAAACCCACGCAGACACAGAGAGAGTGTACAAACTCCACACCGACAGTGACCCAAAGCCGTAATTGAACGGGGGTCCCTGGTGCTATGAGGCAGCAGCTTTTGTTTGTTTTTATTTAATAAATTTAGAGTGCCCAATTATTTTTTTCCAAATAAGGGGCAATTTAGCGTGGCCAATCCTCCCAATTGTACACCACTGTGCCACCATACTGCCCGATCAGGATCAGGACCCAAGAACAAATTGATCACCGAACCTCAGGAAGGATATTTGAGTTGAAAAATATACAGAAAAGTTTAACCAATCTTATACCGGGGCTTAATAAACTGTAACAATGAGGGATGATTGCAGAATCTAGCTTGTATTCCATTGGGCTTAAAAGATGAAGGATGCTGTTCTTACGGTATTTTAAATGATAACGGGATTTAAAAGGTTAATTAAAGGTCTGATGGGGGAATCCAGAACACTGACAAATTGCAGTCAGGCATTCATTCTTAAGGAGTCGAATCAGGAAATAGGTTTCCGCACAAAGAACAATGGAACTGTCTCCTCTCCTAAAGGCAGCATCAATTGGAATTTTCAGCATATATAGCGATTTGTTAAGCATGGATCACATGGATCAAAGGTGGTGAAATGGAGTTTTGGTACAGATGGACAATGTCCTGGTTGAATGCAGAATGGGCCCGCGTGGGCTGAATGGATTACCATTGTCCCAAGGCTGTTAAACCGATGTGGAAATAGTCTTCTGTGACTGGGATGTTGGAGAGGATTATTCAGGGTTGAAAACTGATAAGATGAAATCTTGTCAGCTCTGGATAAGGGGAAGCCTCTTTCGATGCATTAAGCTGCTTCATTCCACAGCATGTTGAACATGCTGAGTAGTAATTATGCTCATAATCACTTAGTTCAATCAATACAATTTATCTCTATGTAATAACATGAAAGATAATGGGCTGGATTCTCCGCTGTCGGGATTCTCCATTACGCTGGCAGTGCAAACACGCCTGGGGATTTCCCGACCCAATTCCCTGGTTATCTGGGCTGCATCTGGTTCTTTGAGAAGTCTGCCTCTTTGCAGTTCCATTGTCCCGTCCAGTTTTTTTTCTCCTGGCAGAGTTGAGAGATGTACTATCTTCAACTGCAAACAAATCCCAGGGCCTTATGGGCACCAACCAGGAGGAGGGGCTGCTGGATGCTAACGCGGACCAGTCCCATGGAGTAGCGACAGTGGCCATCAGCTCCCCAGAGTTTCACCCCCCCTCATGCAGTCAGCACACAGGATAGGGTGGCATGGCTGTGCAGGTGGCACCAACAAAATGACCGGGACCCTCCGGCCCCAGAGGACGCCCGCCAGGGGCATCGAAGGCCAGGGGATGTGGTAAGCGGTTGGCTGCCTCCACCTCTGATGTGCATCCTGGGGACACACCTCGACATAGAGGTAGAGCAAGGAAGGCTAAGCTCATCGAGGATCACGGAGGGAAACGGGTGAGGAGGAGAGGGGATGGTGGGGAGAGTGAGGTGGCGCCATAGGGAGAGTGGGCATTGTTGGACACTTGTAAAACATTAAAAACCCTTCGCCACAATCAGTATGATGCCTCTGTCACTTTCTTCCGCAACGTAGTCCGACCTCCAAAACCTTGGCCCATCTCTCCAGGCATTCACCCCCCGGGCACACCGCGTGCAGGTGATGGGTGTGAGCGAGCAAGCAGCAGGCAAGCAGGCAGGGGTAAGACTATGGCATAGATTTTTATCAAGTATCGGAACAAATCACTGAATTATTTATTGATCATGTTCTCTGGGGAAGCACCATCAAGACTACCCCATTAACATTCTAAATATGTGCAGTCTCAACTCCTCATGCTCTTGCCGTATGGGTCATTTCTCAGGGCCCTTCCCTGACATAAACAGGATCGTAGTGACATAAAAATGAATTTAAAAAGGTGGCATAAGAGAATTGCATCATGGGATGATTCACAGCAGCAAAGCGAAGAATATACCAGAGTCCAGACCAGAATGCAACCCTGTTTGACCCCGCTGAGGTTTCAAAGAGTTCCAATGCTGCCCTGCCATACCTAACCTTACCCAGCATGTTGTCATGGCAAGAGAACAGCTTCCACCTTTGCTGTCTCAGATGTGCACTTGACATCTCTTGGCTGGACAAGGTCACCAACTCAGAAGTTCTGGAGCAAGCTAATTCTATCAGTGTACACTCATGGCTCAGCCAACAACATCTGCACTGGCTTGACCAATACTCATCAGCTGGATGACCACCATATACTCACAGCTCGTCTGTCTTGTAAACTGGTCCTGCCTTCCCTGAGCGCCCACACCTCTGCTACAAGGGGAGCTGAAAGTGCGATATGAAGCTGGCGGACATTAACACTGACAAACTGGGAGACAGTCGATAATGGCTGTAGCCTATGGAGGCTTGGAAGGGGATTCAAAGACGCAAGTGTGGTGTTCTTTGTGATTCTGTTATCAGGATGGATGTCGTAGTGTTCACAAAGATCACAGAAGCTAACCTAATTAACGAAGCTAAGTTTTATTTACACTACTTAAATTAAGTTCAGCCATTTACTCCTGTAGTAAACAAGAATTATAGTAATCTACACTGTGCTAACACTAGTCTCTACACTCCGATTCAAACTGTACTCTATCCTCTCGAGGTCTCCTATGCACTCTACTCCAGCCATCCCTCTCCCAGAAGCCTGAGAGTTAGTGCTTCATATAGTACTGCATCTGTCTCCATCTAGTGGTTAATTATAATATGACATTAACTCTTTGTATACTGAACATTTCTGTAATGTGGCAGCAAGCAGAAACTGAAATCTCAACCGGTCTAGAAGAGAGCCCAGAGGAAACGGGGGCCGGTGAATTGTGCACTTTCTCAGCCCACTGCAGAAAATGGGGCAGAGACTGTCACACCAGACTCAGCTCCTTAGCCACGGCAGGCAATGTTTAACACAGAACTGATGATCAAGGTGCAAACCACTCGACGTGAGGTCGCCAAGAGATGTTTCACTCTACGTTCTGAGCCGAGAAGGGAGACAAAATGTGGGCAGAAAATTGGAGTTAATTGTAAAAGCCCGCACTGAACCTATGGGGAGGGAATGATTGTCTACACCATGGTGCTTGCAGAGTACAAGCTCCCCAGCTAGGGGCGGGTGATCTCTATTAACCTCTGAATAAAAGGTGCACCATTGGACTGTGTTGCTGTGAATCTATAATGAAAACTTTGGTTTAAACAGTAACAATGATAAAACTTTTATGGTATTAATATGGGAGCAAAAAGTAATGTCCTATTTAGGTATCATTATGTTTTGCAGTCAGATCGGTCCCATTATAAACTGACACTGTTAATTTCAGAATAATGAGTATCAGGTATCTCAAATACACTGTAGTGCTCCTGAGAAATCAGACAAGTTAAACTGAAACCACGGTACCACTTATTCATTGTTCACGCTGCTGTTAATGATGAGCACAATGAGCCCTACATATTCAAGCAATTATACGCGATTTTGGACACATTTGTCATGTATTCTTTAAAAACAATAATCAAGCACTTGCCTTCGTGACACAGAAATATCACGGCGCAGTGAACCTAATCTTTCAGACCTGCAGTAAATATTTTTTTAAATCACTGCCAGGTCATCGGCAAATATATGCTGACGCAAGTCAAAGTTCATTTATTTACGGTTTGTACATGCGATTGGTACAAATTATAAATTGTCACTTCTCTGATTGACAGGGGCGTCGGCAGAGCAAACAATATCAGCTTTGAGTGACAGAATATTTTAGCGCTGGCATCAGTGAATCCCAATTGATTTGAGTTGTAAATTAAAAGCTGTGATAGCTGTAATGCAGTGATTTATCACTGTGCTCAACTGAGGTTTGCCATACGATTCATTAGAGCAGAACCTAAGGACCAGAGCATGCCGGTGTGCAACTTCTGCCTCAAATTTCATCAAGTAGAGAATATGGCACAAGAGGAATTTAATGGCGTTCTTATGAGTAACGTTTTAACGTGTTGACTAGCATGAGGTTCATATTGGAAAGATTTAGTGCTGTATGAATACTGATATATGATAAATTCTGTTGGTAGCTTATATGCGTGGTTTACCAATGAATATTTCATACTTACATAAGAAAGTTATTGCCAGTTTGTATTTAATCACTTGACAGGTGTTATGGGGAGATATTGATTATTGATTTGGCGAGATATTCAACTTTCCTGCAATATATACTGTGCAATTTTTAATATGTCAGTGCTTTGCTGTTGATATGCAGCCACGGGCAGGATTTGGGGTTTAGGGTCAGGACCCTGATGTTAGGTTTGAAGATGGTCCTGTCGCCTTACCGTTGGGACCAATCATCCAGCAATGATTTTCTCTGAATTGGATCATTAGTGGCAAATGAGAATGCTCTCCAAGTCGACAGGGGACGAAGCAGCATGTGCAGCCAGGCTGAAATAATAGGCTTTTAAATCTTCAGAACAAAAGGATGTCCACAGCTGTTGGCCCACAACTGGGGGGGGGGGGGGGGGGGAAGCTCTCGGGACAAGGGCGGGGTGGGGTGGGAAAGGGGGCGAGGGAATCAAAGCTAGTCTGGAGCACTGGCCGACTGGTCTGCTGGTAAATGGCCACCCAGAGGTAGCTCTAAGCCATGAGGTGGGTGTGATGCTTCTGATCTGCCCCTGTGTCACCTGTGGAAAGAGAAAGAGCATGTGTGCCCTGTCCTTATATATGGGTTTCCCCCTTGTGGTAGTGTCGCCTCTGGGTGTCTTGACTGCCCATTGGTTGTGTCCTATTCTATGTGTTCATTAGCTGTATGTCTGCACGTCATGATGTCTATGGTGCTCCCTCTAGTGTTTACTCAGTCCTAGTGTTAGCATTAACATCCCAGTCCTAGCATTAACCCCTTGTGTATTTACAGCAGTGCATATCACCACAGCTCTTCTCTTCCTGATGCTATGGGATTCCGCTAGCTGAAGAAAAGATCCTCAATGATGCCTGCTGGAAAATGGCTCTGAGGCTGACGGATGCCAATGAAGAAGTGTACAGAATTGCACACCTACCCGGACTGTTCTCATCCATATATACAGGTGCAAATTTGGTCATTTATCAACATGATGACTAAGACTGCCAGAGGGGCAATCTGGGAGGTGAGGGTTGCTGGTAAAACTGCAAGGAGCCCCTTTGGATTGTGCAGTCTCGCTCTCGAGGCATTTTACCCATGGGACTGGTAGTGGAGAGGTTTCCCACTCTGAGACGACGAGCAGTCAATTTCCATAGGTAAAGGTCCCATTTAATTAATGGCCATGGTGCCATTGGCATGTGCCAATGTGGAATGATACCCAACCATGTGGGGAGGCCACCAATCAATACAGCTGACCTCCCATTGCTAGCCTCGGGCCAGAGGTTTCACTGAAGAAAGGGGGGGGGGGGGGGGGGTTGTGAGAGCACAGCCGGGGAAGACCCTCCACATGGAGCAACAATTTCCCTCACGGATTTTATCTTGCAATCTCAAAAAGCAACTTCACCTACCTACTGTAAGCCCCATGCCTCCAGTCCCCTGCATTCCTTCAATCCTATGGTAGATTGAAGCCTCTGGGGCAGCTATTTTAAATAGCTGTCTCAGTCAAAATGTGGCCACGGGTCCTTCTGCTCACTGAAGTCAGGTAGCCAATCCCTACCATTAACCCTCTCACCCCCCCCCCCCCCACCCCCCAACCCCTCCCCAACGTCTGCTGCTCACTTTTGGCTCTTGTTATAACCGCCCCACAAAATTATGGCCAATTACTGGCTCCACCTCATCTCAGTTCATCTTCTGATAGAACCTGCACTGGACTATTCCAATGCACTCCTGCCTGATTTCCCACATTTTACCCTCCTTTAATTTGAATAAACCTCAACAAAAATAGTGCCTGGCTCGTGTCCTAATTCACACCAAATCCTGTTCACCCATCTCTCCTGTGCCCATGACCTACACTGCTCCCAGTGAAGCAATGCCCTCAAGTTTAATTTCTCATCCTGCCTTTCAAATCCTTGCATGGTCTTGCCTCTCCCAATCTCTGTCATCTACTTCGAGCTCACAATCAACCTCGACCTCTGCACACCATATCCCAGGTGTGCCCTCACCAACCGCAGCAAAGACATCCCTGCTCCTGTATTCAAATCCTCTTGCTATGAAAGGCAACATACCATCTGCCTTCTTCGCCGCCTGCTGCACCTGTATGCTTAGCTTCAGCAACTCGAGTGCAAGGACACCCAGATCTCACTGCACATTCCCCTCTCTCAATCTATAGCAACTCAGGAAATAATTTGCCTTCATTATTTGTGACCAAAGTGGATAACCTCACATTTATTCACATTTTACTGCATCTGCCATTCATTTGCCCACTCACTCAACTTGACCAAATCACACTGAAGTATCTCTGCATCCTCCTCACAGCTCACCCTCCCACCCAGCTTTGTGTCTTCTGCAAATATGATCATTAATATACATTTTTCAACATGCAGTTTAGTGGCACCAAAGTTGCTGGATGGTTGCACACTCAACGAGGGGCCTAACTGGATGTGTTCCAGTAGCCCTCCAGCTCTTAAAGGCAGTCTCTCCCTCTTAAAGGGAAGCTACTCTGAATGAAATTAGGTTTCTGCTGCAATTGGAAAGACGATGAATGCAGGACCAGTGTATAGACCAGACACCAGGGGTTCACAGATTCAGCCCTGGGAACCTTATTCATGGAGGGTAATAGGAGGCGGGATGACATTTTTCTGCAGGGGTCAGGAGGCTGTCAAAGGCATGGGAGCAGTGGTCAGGGAGGGGAACTCGCAGACTCTGATCCCCAGGATCTGGGGCAGCAGCACTAGGAGAGGTTTAATGATATCTTGCAGGTCAAAGGACATCACAAACTCACCACAGCACTAACTTCTCACATTGCTCAATGCACCAGACCCCATCATCCAGCAGCACTCCATAGCACTGAGCGCTCATTCTCAATGATCAAACACTCAACCTCATCTTCACTGACCTTCCAATTATGCCACCCACTCAATAACCTCTTGCTGCCTCTACATACCTCTACCTCCGATGTTTCCTACATTACAACAGTGATTACTCTTCGATAAAAACACTGGCTGTGAAGGTCGTTGGGCTATCTTGTGATTATGAAGGTGCAAGATAAATCCAAGTTCTCCCTCCCTCCATCCTGCCCTCCTTCAGATTATTCAACCTAGGTGTCACTCTGTGAGAGTAATAGTAACTCTGTGGAGCACAAACCAGCTGTTCTATCACGGGATAACAGCGCCGCCTCCATACTGACACTGTCAATTCCCTTGCTGTTGCCTTTCAGCCAGCCAGCTCAGACCTTTGCCACCCATGCCAAGTAGTCCGAAGCCAGACGGCATACCCAAAGCCACTCAAGCCTGTCCTCCGAGTCCGTCATCAGTTTCGCCACTGAAACTGACGTGCTACAGTTACTGGCACAGCGCTGTGCAGGGGCACTAGGAATTCTAGGGCAGGCACTCACAAACCTGGGAAATGCAGAAGGTCCAATAGTTCACTTCTGCTTGTGTACGCCAATGTGTTTTAGCACATAAAGCTTATTGTTAGTGGATTTTATTGCAGAATTTTGGCCAAGGGAACACTGTTCGAGGAACGTTCCAGATAGATGGGTAGCTGAGAACCAGTGACTATAGATCCAAATGAAACGCAAAGTCAGTTTCTGAGATTTGGATCACTGAGAGACTAAAAGGATAACATGAATTTTAGAGAGCTGGGAACTCAGAGATTAGGGGAATAACCTCATGTGCTTGCGTTTAGATTTTTCCTCCCTGTGCATTTGGGTTGTGTCGTCTTCCCTATTATGACAGAACCTAGACTGAAAGAAGCTGTTTCTTCGATATGCACCAGTGAAAATTATGCGCGCTTTGATCTGAAGCGGTTTTAATATTAAATTAATTCCAAAGAAATACTGTTTGACAAAGAAAGATCTCATTGTTGATCATATTGCTGTACATTCTGATAATCTTGGTCATTTTTTAAACTAAATTTCGAGTACCCAATTCATTTTTTCCAATTAAGAGGCAATTAAGCGTGGCCAATCCACCTACACATCTTTAGGCACGCAAACACGGAGAGAATGTGCAAACTTCACACGGACATTGACCCAGAGCCGGGATCGAACCTGGGACCTCAGTGCCGTGAGGCTGCAATGCTCACCACTGCGCCATCTTGCTACCCCACCTTGTTAATTTTTAGGGCCTGTGTTGAATATGTCCAGAGGAAGTAAGATCAATGATATTACGATGACATTTCAATACCTTCTGTTTATTTGCTTACAGATCAATTTACAGTTGAGGAAATGACATTCCTTTAATGCATTCCCTGACAGCATGTTATTATTGCCTGACCCATTGCACATCCACCAGCCAACTAACATGGAACAAGAAAGAATAGACTTTAGACATTAAAATGAATTTTCTGTGTAAAGTCGTCAGTTCAAAGTGCTCTGCAACGAACACTCCACTTTTATGTATCATAGTTGATGGTTATAGACCGTCTCAAGAATAAACAGTAACACTCGTGGCCTTCCAACTGCTATGATAAATTACTTTTTCTTTGTCCCTGGGCGCACAAATGATTTGCTCAGGCTTTTTGATAACAATTCTATTCCTAGCGAACTGTGGCAGTGACCTATGTGAGAATAGCACTCACATTGGAGGAGGAAGTGGCTCATGAATGGGGATGAGGACACGACTGGATAACAAGGATATACTACTGCATTACCCTGGATTTAACAACCATTTTCTCTTTGCTAGTCCTCATTATTATGCAGAAACTGAGATAACAGTCACTTACAAAAAAAAAAAATTCAAGTGGTGCTGTGTTTCTGTTCCTCAAATAGCAATCTCAAACTCTCCACCACTGATCCAGTAAACGTCGTTCAGTAATTCTATTGGTCTAAACTGGGGATGGGGAAACAGGAGAAAAATTGGGTAAAGGGTGAGTCGATTGCTCAAACAGGACGGGGAATTATGGGGGGGGGGGCTGTTATTGGGATATTAGAATAGGGATTAGGACATTGGGGCAAGATGTGATGGGGGGGACATTGTAGATGAGGCAGGTGTGGGGGTGGAGGGGTTGCTGCGATAATCGGTGATGGCGGGTGTTGAGGTGGTGATCAGGGGTGGGATGAAACAACAGTCAGATGCCTCAGGCCAACTGCGTTCAGGGTAAACCAATTTTGCAGGGGGCTTCAAGCAGGCAGTAGATGCTTTATTTGCATATGTTAGCGATCTATAGCACCTGTTTCAGGTCCAGCCCTTCCACCATTGCTTTTACATCCACCAACATTTCAGATAGGTACACTTCAGGCGAGCAATAAGATCACTCTTCCTGATGTCCATAGTTTAGTGACCAAAAAATTGGGATCGCTGCCATTGAATTTCTATTCTGCGAGTTAAATTCTGACCAGGGCAGTGAAGAATTTCAATCAAGGTTTTAAAACACTCAGAAATGGAACAATGAAATGATCAGGCAAGGAGTGATAAACGAATTGCATTGTCTTCAAAAACCTGACTGATTCCCGAATACCTTTTAGAGAAGGAAGTCGGCCTCTCTTACCAGCTCCAACCTGCATGTGACTCCAATGCCACACCAATGTGACTGACTTCCAACTACCCTCTTTAATAGCCCAGCAAGTAAGTCTGAGGCTGGGATTTCTGCAGCAAGTAATTCACCTTCTGACTGCCCTAAGCTGTCTACCATCTAAAAACTGTAATGTGCTTTAATACTTGCCATGATATGCAAGCATGCAACCAATGAACACTCAGAATAGGACACAACCAATGGGCAGTCAGGACACTCAGAGGTGGCATCACCACAAGGGGGCATGACATAAACACTGTAAAAGGGATGAGGCACTCACACCCTGCCTCTTTCCACAGACAGACATCTAGAGAGTAAGACAGGGTTGATCAGCAGCATCACACCCCAGCACATGACTTAGAGCAAGATGGTACAGTTAGACTGAGTTGAAAGAGAAAATGCTTGAAAATCTCAGCAAGTCTGGCAGCATCTGTAGGGAGAGAAAAGAGCTAATGTTTCAAGTCCGATGACTCTTTGTCAAAGCTTTGGACTCGAAACGTTAGCTGTTTTCTCTCCCTACAGATGCTGCCAGACTTGCTGAGATTTTCCAGCATTTTCTCTTACTTTTCAGATTCCAGCATCCGGAGTAATTTGCTTTTATCCAGTAGCTGGACTGAGTTACTACAGTTAGATTAGCAGAGAGTCGAACCCATTTGACAACTGTGTTAATAGTTCAATAAACACATTGAACTAATTTCAGAGTCTGGAGCATCCTTTAGTTAAGACTGCATCAAGTAGCAGCCTGTGTTATCCAAAGCAGCACAGCACAACACAACAATACTCTCCACTTGCCTGGATGAGTGCAGCTCCAACAACAGTCAAGTAGCAAATACCATCTAGACAAAATCACCTCACATGATTAGCACCACATTTGCCACAATCTCTGTCTCCAGCGCACAGAAACAGCAGTGTACACAAAATAGAAGATGCACTACAGCAAATTGCAAAGCTTCTATCATCTAGAAGGAGAAGGGGTGCAGACATATGGGATCACCTCTACTTGGAAGTTTCCCCCAAGCCACACACCATTGCAATTCGGAAATATATCTCCGTTCCTCCTTGTGTCAAAGTCTTGGAACTCCCTCCCTGACAGAACTGTGATTGTATCTACACAACAATGGTTCAAGAAGGCAGCTCACCACTGTCGTTCAAGGGCAATTAGGGTTGGGCAATAAATGCTGGCCTAGCCGGCGACACCTACATCCCATAAACAATTATTTGAAAGCCACAGTATTTATATGGTTTGTCCAGTTCAGTTTCTTGGGAATTGTTATTTCCAGAAAGTTGTTAGTAATGCAATTGAATGTCAAGAGGAATTGAATGTCAACCTCATGGTCAGACAGTTGGATGGAGTGATGTATGTTGCCACTTATCTGTCCAAGCCTGCAAATGGACCCAGGATGTTTCAGTATCTGGGGAGTCACAAATAGTTGTGATGCCTTGTAATGCTAAAGATAATTCAAACGTCAGGAATAACATTTTTTAAATCTCTCAGTTCCAGTTCTATTTGTAGATTGAAGGCTCAGTCGAAGGCCTGTTAGAAAATCACAGAATCTTTACACTGCAGAAGGAGGCTATTTGGCCCATCAAGTCTACACTGGCTGTCGACCTAGTCCCACTTCCCTGCCTTATCTCCTTGCACATCATTCAGATAGCAACCCAATTCCTTTTCCAATACCTCAATCAAACCTCCCGACATCATCCTCTCGGGAGGTTTGTCCCAGACTCCAATCATCACCTCTCAACGAAAAACATTTCCTCACATCACCTTTACTCCTTTTTCCAATTATTTTGAATCCTTGCCCTCTGATTCTTGATGGTCTCGGTTGGGAATGGTTTTCATTATTTACCCTGTCCATACCTCTCAGGATCTTGAATATCTCTCTCAAGTCTCCTCTCAACCTTATTATATCCAAGGAAAACAGTCCCAACTTCTCCAATCCATCCTCATTGCTACTGTTCCTTATCATGGAGTCATTCTTGTGAATCTCCTCTGTACTCTCTCCAATGTCTTCACATCCTTCCAGAACTGGACAGAGTCTCCAAATGAGGCCTAACTAGTGTCTTACATGAGTTCAACATGACATCCTTACTCTTGTACTCAATGCCCATATTAATAAAACCTAAGATACTATACATTTTATTAACTGATCTCTCAACATGCCCTGCCACCTTCAATGACTTACATATATATATATTTCTTTTTATATATATATATATATATATATATATATATATATATATATATATATATATATATACACCCAGGTCTCTTGCTCCTGCACCTCCTTTAGAGTTCCTCCTGTTACTTTATTCTGTCTCTCCATATTTCTTCTGCCAAAATTAATCACCTCACACTTCTCTGCATTAAACTTTATCTGCCACTTTTCTGCCAAATCCTCCAACATGTCATGTCCTTTTGAAGTTCATACTGAGATCCTCTTCACAGCTGAAAATGTTACCAATCTTCGAATCATCCACAAATCATCTACAAATGTTGAAATCATGCCCTGAACAGCACAGTCTACATTGTTGATATATTTCAAGAAAAGCAAGAATCCTAGCATGCATCCCTGGGGAGCTCCACTACAAAACGTCCTCCAATGCAGAGAACAACCATTTAACATTCCTCTCTGTTTACGTCGCTCAGCCCATTTCTTATCCAAGTGTCTATTTTCCCATTTATTCCATGAGCTAGAATTTTGCTCGCAGGTCTGCTGTGTGGCACTGTAACAAATACCTTTTCAAAATCCATATGCACCACATCAACAGTTTTTCCCTTATCAACCTTCTCTGTTACCACCGCAAAAACTCCAGCAAGTTAGTTAAAAATGATTTGCCCTTAATTAATCTTTCCTCAATGATATTGTTGAAGGCACTGGATAATACAAAGGGGATGGGCACAGGCTAATCTGGCAATAGTGCAGAAAGCTTGTGCTCCAGAATGTTTCATGTCCCGAGCCAAGCATGACCAGCCTTGGACTGTCAAGTGTCAAGTAACATTCATGCCACATGAGTGCGAGGCAATGACCTACTCCAATAAGAGAGAGTCTCACCATCCCCCCCCCCCCCCCCCCCCCCCCCACCACTGGAACCCACCTTCAATGACGTTATCAGCACTGAATCACCATTAGCAACATCCTATGGATTTCAATGAACCAGACACTGAACTGGACTAGCCAAATAAATGTTCTGGCCACAAGAGCAGGTCAGAGGATCGGAATTTTGTGGCGAATAAGTCATCCCCCAAGTCCTCAATGACTGACCACCATCTCCAAGGCACACATCAGGAATATGATGGATTCTTGCTTGGATGAATGCAGCTCCAACAACACTCTACCATCCAGGACAAAAGTAGTCAGCTAATTGGCACCCCATCCACAAACATTCACTTTGCCCACCACTGACATTACCAACCGTGTGTACCATTTCCAAGATTTACTACAGTGACTCATCAAGGCTCCTTTGACAGTACCTTTGAAACCCATGACAATTACCACCTACAAGAACAAGGGCAGAAGATATATGGAAACACCAGCACCGAGAGGTTTCTCTCCAAGTCATACACCACCCTGGCTTGGAAATATATTGCCGCTCCTGCACGGTCAAAATGCTGGAAATACCCCCTTAACAGCCTATGGATATACCTACACCTCATTGACTGTAGTGGATCAAGAAGGCAGCTCATCGCCACCTTCTCAAGGGCTTTGCAATAGGGATTTGCAATAAATGTTGGCATTGCTATTGCTGCCACACATTTCAGAATCACAGAATAGTTATGGTGCAGAAAGAGGCCACTTGGCCCATCTGCCTGCCTGCACCAGCCAGCTCTCCAAATGAGCATCACAGCTTACTACAATTCCCCTGCCTTTTCCCTGTAGCCCTGCACATTATTTGAACAGAAATAATCTTCCAATGCCCTCCTGAATGCCTCAATTGAACCTACCTTGATCACACTTCCGGGCAGTGCATTCCAAACCTCAACCACTCGTTATGCAAAAAGCTTTTGTCTCACGGCACATTTGCTTCTTTTGCAAAACACTTCAAATCTGTGCCCTATTGTTCTTGATCCTTTTCCGAGCTGAAATGGTTTCTCCCTATCTACTTGATTTTGAACGTATCTATCAAGTCTCCTTGTAACCTTCTTCTCTCCAAAAAGAACAGTCCCAACCTCTCCAATCTATCCTCATAACTGAAGTTTCTCATCCCTGGAACCATCCTTGTAAATCCCTTCTGCACTCTCTCCAGTGTGTTCAAGTCCTTCCAATAGTGTGGCGCCCAGAACTGTGCAAAATAATCCTGCTGGGGTCTAAATAGTGTGTTGCATAGGTTCAGCATAACCTCCTTGCTCCAGTACACTGTCCCTATTAATAAAGCCCAGAATACTATAGGCTTAAATAACTGCTCTCTCCACCTGTCCTGTTATCTTTAATGACAATCTCCCAGGTCTGACTGTTCCTGGACCCCCTTGTCTCTCCATGTTCTTCTTACCAAAATGCATCACCTCATACTTCTCCGCACTGAACTTCACCTGCCACCTATCTGCCCACTCCACCAATTTGTCTCTATCCTTTTGAAGTTCGAAACTGCCCTCTTCATAGTTTACAATACTTCCATGTTTCATGTCATCTGCAGACTTTGAGATTGTCCCCTGCACACCATGATCTCGATCCAGATCATTCATATAGATCAGAAAAAGTAAGGGTCCCAACACTGATCTCTGGGGAACACCACTACAAACCTTTCTCCAGCTTAAAAAGAATGCACTGACCATTCCTCTCAGCTAATTATTTTTCAGCCAATTTTGTATCCATGTTGCTCCTGTCCCAATTGTTCCATGAGCTGCAACTTTTCTCACATTTTTTTTGTGTGGCACTGTAGAGAACGCGTTCTGAAAGTCAATGGGCGCAATTCTCCGACCCCCACGCCGGGTGGGAGAATCGTGGGAGTGCCGGGCGAGTCCCGCCATACCGCGCTGGCACCTGCATGCGATTCTCCCACCCCCCCCCCCCCAAAATGGCGTGCCACGTTTCGCGACAGGCCGCTCAGAGAATCGTCGCTCACCGTTTCTAACGGTCGAGCGGCGATTCTCCGGCCCGGATGGGCCGAGCGGCCTGCCCAATCCAACAGGTTCACGCCGGCGTCAACCACACCTTGTCACTGCTGGCATGAACAGCGCGCAAACGCTGCGTGTGCGGCCTGTGAGGGAGGAGGATCGAGCACCAGGGGGGAGCTCAGTAGGGGTCTGGCCCGCGATTGGTGCCCACCGATCGGCAGGCCGACGTCTCTAAAGGACGCACTCTTTTCCTCCGCTGCCCCGCAAGATCAATCCTCCATGTCTTGCGGTGCTCCCGCGGGGAGGGCGCTGGCCAACCTGCGCATGCGCAGGTGACGTCATGTAAGCGCCGCCAGCTGCGTAATTGATGCGGCACCACTTTGTCGTGGCGCCAAGACCCGGTGCGCGTAATTGACGGGGCGCCGCTCCTAGCCCCCTGGGGGTGGGAGAATAGGGGGCGAGGAGCGGCCTCCGACACCGGAGTGAAACACTCCAGTTTTCACTCCAGCGTCGGCACTTAGGGCAGAATTCTCCGCTCCAGCGCGGCATCGGGAAGGCTGTCGTGAACTCGGCCAAGTTTCACGACAGCCTCGGAGGCCGCTCCTCTCACCCTATTCATCCCCCGCCCCCCAGGGGGCTAGGAGCGGCGCTGCGTAAATCTCGGCCGCCGGACCTTGACGCTTGCGTCAAGGCGGCGCACCGAGAATGACGCGACGGCGGTGCCTAAGTGATGTCAGCTGTGCATGCGCAGGTTGGCCGGCTCCAACCCACGCATGCGCGGCTGACGTCATGACGGCTCCAACCCGCGCATGCGCGGTTGCCGTCTTCCCCTCCACTGCCCCGCAAGACGTGGCGGCTTGATCTTGCGGGGCGGCGGAGGGGAAAGAGTGCGTCGCTTGGAGACTCCGGCCTGCGATCGGTGGGCACCGATCGCGGGCCAGTCCCCTCCCGAGCACGGCCATGGTGCTCACTCCCCTCTCCGCCCCCCACAAGCCACAAACGAAGATTTGGTGCCATGTTCACGACGGCAGTGACCAGGTGTGGTTGCCGCCAGCGTGAACAGGTCAGGAACGTCAGGCCGCTTGGCCAATCCGGGCCGGAGAATCGCCAGTCGCCGTTTTTCACGGCGACCGGCGATTCTGCGAGCAGGGGGGTTGGAGAATCACAGGGGGTGCCAGGGCGGCGTGTCGTGAGTCGCCCGGCCCTCCCGCGATTCTCCCACCCGGCGTGGGGAGCGGAGAATTCCGCCCTTAGGCTCTTTCTATTACCTCCTCCAAAAATTCCAAGTTAGTTGAACACAATTTCCCCTTTAGAAATCCATGCTAATCATCCCAGATTTTTCCAAGTGGCGAATAATCCTATCCCAAATAATTGTTTCTCGACCAAAAGCAGAAAATGCTGGAATATCTAAGTGGGTCTGACAGCATCCGTGAAGGGAGAACTGAACTAATGCTTCGAGTGTAAATTACGCAGACGTCACCCGCACATGCACAGGTTGGCCGGCGCCAACCCACGCATGCTCGGTTGCCGTCCTCCCTGCGGGCGCCCCGCAAGACATGGAGGATTGATCTTGCAGGGCAGCGGAGGAAAAGAGTGCGTCCTTCGGAGACGCCGGTTCGCCGATCGGTGGGCACCGATCGCGGGCCAGACCCCTACTGAGCGTCCCCCTGGTACTCGATCCTCCCCTCCCCCCCCACAGGCCGCACACGCAGCGTTCGCGCGCTGTTCACACCGGCAGCGACCAGGTGTGGTTGGCGCCAGCGTGAACCCGTCATATTGGGCAGGCCGCTCGGCCCATGCGGGCCGGAGAATCGCCGCTCGCCTGCTAAAAATGGCGAGCGGCGATTCTCCGAGCGGCCTGTCGTGAAACACGGCCGTTTTTGGGGAGGGGTGGGAGAATTGCGTGCGGGTACCAGGGCGGCATGGCGGGAATCGCCCGGCACTCCTGGGATTCTCCCACCCGGCGTGGGGGTCAGAGAATTGTGCCCCAGATTTATAAGTAAAACATTAACAAACTATTGATTAATGAAATGAAGAAAAGATGAACATATAAGGAAATAACAGGATAACCGTTTACCAGACTACATATTACCAAGTACCCTCTGCCTATAAGACAAACACCAGGTAAGGGTTGGTGAGGAATAAAATAAAGCAGGGATTAAAGGGGTAGGTATGAGGTGAGTCTTCACTCTTTGGTTGCAGCCTCTGGGAAATAGGTTTACTTGAGAGATTCAGGTTGACGTAAATCTGTCTTTCGATCACCAGATCGTGTTTCACCTAAGAATTCCAGGAGGGTGCGATTCCGCCCAGCAGCCACTAAATGGAGGTTGGTCCGGGGTGTTCAGGTCAGTGCAGTTCTTGGCACCGACCACCAGATGATATACAGGATGCTCAGGTCGATGCACTCCTGCCTTTCAACCACCAGATGGCGCTTTCACTGCCTTTGAGAACAATGCAGCTCTGGCCCTGGAAGTTAGCAGTGTTTCCTTGCCTGATTCCTCCACGAGACTCTGGAGGCTTTATCATAGATGCTCCCATCTTAAGCTCCAATTCTTCAGCTTATCCCCACCCTGACACAATTTGAAGGTTACTGAACTTTAGGAAAACATGTACTTTCACACTCAAGATCTCTTGCCCAGATCTGTTGGTATCTGTGCTCCTTAAATACAGGAAAGTCTTCACAGAATTGGCTAGGGTGCTTCTCAAAATCGTACAGCAGGAAAGAGAGAAGGAGGGAGGGAGACTTCAAGGTATTTGCTCACTGGCTAGTTAACAAAACTGAACAAAAAATGGCACTCTCCAGAATACCCGCCTTCTTCCATGAAAGTTACTGATTGGCTTCACCAACCACAGGCCCCAATCGGAGAAGATTGAAAATCTTACATGCACTGATTGGCTACTTGGCAAGTCTATTAAGCGACATCACGGATTCTGCCACAGAACCTAAAGGGGATGTTTTTGGACCAGCCCATCTGCAAGGGGAGTTTTTTTTTCCCCCAGTGTCCAAAGACTCTAATTTAAACAGGAATCCCAAAGGCTGCAGTAACTTTGCAGAAGTTAACCTGAAGAATATATGTCAAAACAGGCAGCAGGATGGGGATTAAAAAACAGAGGCAGACAGACAATATCCGAACAGAGTATAGTGTGCAGAATTAGCGCACATGGGATTGGCCAATGAGGACTGAGATGAGGGAAAAACGTCTTCACTCAGAT